>NC_044253.1:13895530-14198208 GCF_003957555.1 Calypte anna | reverse complement strand
TGATTTTCTACTTATTTACTGAAATTCAGTAGCAAAGGTAACCTAGAAAGGAAAGGCAGCCCCAAAATGCTTTCATGTTATGGTCAACTGATGGAGTCCATCTGGTAGCATTAAATATTTCTATTAAGGTAGCAAATCAGTGAAGTCAGAAGATGAATCTTTGTACATTATTCTTCACATTTGCAAACACATACATACCCACTAACAGACATACTCACTCACCCAAAAAGCCTTTGCAATAAGACCAGGTGTTTGGTGTACCAGACACATAGATGGGAAGCAAACTTCAGCTCATGCTGTTTCTGCAGAAATTGTCTTTCCTTAGGGTGGTCTCTCTTCTTTTATAATGATAGGGGAAAAAAATTGGTCACTGAAGCTGTGGCACGGAGAGATGTGGGCAACTCAGGCAGACATTAAGTGTAGATTTTTGCATTTTAAAATCTTTTTTTTTTTTCTGTTTTTAAGATGAGTCCTCTTCTGTTCCCCCTTCCATCCACTCATCCATTCTTCCTTCATTCTGCACTTGATTTCAGGGTCCCACAGCTTAGATGTGTTCTTCTTGTGCTGCTCTAATGATTTTGGAAGGTACAATCTCAGTTAAACAAAACTAGAAGAAAGTAGAGGGCTGAAAGGAGCTGTGCAGTTACTGGTGTGGAAAGCCAAGCAATTCCACGGCCTGATTCCTGTGGATAACAAAGTTGTGGCTGTGTGAGCTTTAGGAATGAGACATCTGCGTCTCACAGAGAAACTGATTCAGGCCTCAGCCATAAAGATTTTATTTTATTATTAGTTTTCCTAAGAGGATGAAAAGTTTCTGTCTGAAGTGTTTGTAGGAAGTGCTGTTTCACAGGACATGCAGCTTGGCTTGTGAATTCTTTATAATGTTTTTCCCTACTGTATTTACTGTGCAGAGTGGTAGATTGTTTGACATGGTTCTAACCTCCTCAAACTTATCTCACATCTCCACTATGTAGGTGCAAATCTCTGTTCAGACAGATCCTTAAGAATATTTTATGGTAAGCCAGCACTCATATAAGAATGAACACAAAAAAAGGAACAAACAAACAAAAAAACCCCCAACAATAAACAACCTCTTTGTTTTCTCTTTGCTGTATGCTTACCACCATTTAGTTTTTTTACTTTTGCAAAGTGAGAAGATTACCAATGTCAGGTAATCCAGTGTTGGGGTACTTTCAGGACAGAACTTTGTAAAACATTTTGTAAGAGTAAATGGTGTAGTATAGGACATATAGTGTTAAATAGCTTTCTGTACAGACAGGGTGTGGTGCTTTCTATCGCAGATGCAGAGCTGGACAAGGCCTATGTCAGACTGGCTTTTTGGCCCATCCCCAAAAGCATGATGTGTGCCCGGATACTGATTTTGCTAGATGGCACTAATAAAGCAGTTTGCAAAGCTGCGGAGTGTGAATACTATTTCCAGTACAGGTTTCTGTCTCCTGTGTGCTCAGGGTGTTCAGCTCAGGAGCTAAGGTTCAGGTCTCTGTCATTTAACTGAAGTCTACTGGAAGATCTTTCTGTATCTAAAGGGATGTGAGGATTGTTGTCTTAAAAACAGTTCTTAACATTTCATACCTTATACATGTGCTACACAGTATCACAGATAAGCTCACTGTTACCTATTACTGGAGTTATAAAAGTGAATACAATTCTACCAGTTCCAGAGGACAAATGGTAATATCTTTACCATTCTGACAGGAAACCCTTTCATAGGCATAGAACTATACACAGAGGAAGAGGTGCTCTTTCCTCTTCCTTTAAACCCATTTGTTTTGTTCAGGAGCACAGAAAGATTTGGCTGAAAAAAAGCTGTTTTCAATTATTGCTTCTTTTGTAACAATGGATCTTAACATTTGCTAAGCCAGGTCAGTCCTGCTGAATGGTACCCTGTTCTGTTGTAAGAGTTCCTGTGTTCTCAGTAAATATGCAAGGGCTGCATCTGAAAAGTCGCAGACCTGTAGAAGGGACCATTGTGTAGAGTGACTTCTGCTATAATACAAATCATTGAAATGCCTGGGACTGAGTCCTGTTTAGATGAACACCATTCCTTGATTTCAGAAAGCCAAGTAACTGCTCATCTATCCCAGTCATTGGTGGGATGTTGTAAGAATCAGTTACTTGCAGGAAGACTTCTACTTTACCAAATAAAATACATTGTGTTTCTTTGAGCCTATTCACTTTACTGTTACTAAAATACATTCCACAGTGTCCTGGACTGGTATCAGTGTCTGTGTGACTGCAATTTTTAAATTCGATTTTGAAGAACTGTAACATTATTGCAATGTAAGAGATGTGTCTGATTAAGCATTTCTGGAAATGCTCATATTCTGAGAACTTCAGAGTCTTGGACAAATATAATAATTGATGTCATTTTTTTTCTTTTTTACTCTTCTTTCTAATCTCATGCTTAATGATTATTAGCTTCTTCCAAAACTCTTGCCAGGGAGTGCTGCATATGCAAAAATGTTTGTGTAAGTTCAAGACTGAATAGGTGTTTGGAAGAAATATCCTTTCATCCATCATTGACTCAGAAAATCCTCTAAACTAAAATAATTGGAGGTTGGGGAGAGTATTAGAGAGTAAGTATCATATATCCTTGCCTTGTTCTTACTCTCTCTTAGGAGTTCACTTAAGTTCAGTGCTAAATTCTGGCTAGAGACACCTCAGCACTGATTCAGTAACACTTTCCTTATGTCTTTTCTTAGGACCAGTGCTTGTCCTAGGAATGAAGAATCTCTTGATTATTTGTTTCTGATTTGTTCTGTTCATTTTTGTTCATACTACAGTTTGTTCTGATTTGTACATACTACTACTTTGTTCTGATTTGTTCATACTACAGTTAGAGTAGAATTGTAGAATAGCATTAGAATAGCTATTGCAGCCCAATGGCTGTGTCCCAAGTTAGTTTTACTTCCTTATATGATGACTTCAATAAAAGTAACTTAGCATCTGAATGATTTTACATCACCAGGATCATGTTGGATTCTTAAAAGATTATCTCCCTCTGACAAAGGTTTCTCTCAGTGAGCTTGTGGCACTAAACAGCTACAAAAATGTCATCTGTACAGATTATTTAATTTTAATTCCAACAACACTCTAGTACAGGCTCTCTGTTCAGCTTTCATTCTTCTATGATTTGTTACCATTACCTTCAGTGTTGTCTTGAAACACAAAGTTATTGGAAAGATGTTGCAATGAGAGATGGATAGTTAAAAGATGCATGGATAAAAGAGGTGATAGAAAAAGGTTACTTAGCTAGTTGAGTGACTGGTGCACAAATAAAAATGCATATGATTATGTGAAAAAATGTAGGTAGGCCATATGTCTTCACATGGAAAATCTGACTATCATGAACTAAAAAGCACTGAGAATAGGTCATGTGAAACCTGTATCTCTGGTAGAAAATTAAAAACTTGGATATGATTTGAGAAAACAACGAATACTGGGAGTCCTATCATTTTGGAGACACAGTGAAGTATAAATGCTGAGCACTGAGAGGATTGCAGGCTTAATTGGAAGCTTGGCTTTATGTGATTTTTTTCATTTTTTTTTTTAATAAGCACACAAACTGCAAGCAAATACAAAAATGTTTAAAGATCATGCTTTACAAATATATTTAATTGCATCATTGTATAAAAAAAATAAAGCACGCAAATAATTAAGGCAAATCACATTACTAATCCCACCCTTTAGAAAAGGGTGTGTCCACAATGTTTTGCTTTACTTCTGGCACAAAAATATATAACATATTAAGCATTATATTATCAAAAAGTGGCATGTAGTTTTCAACAGATATTTGCCAAATACCCACTCTGAATTACTCAATTGACCTCTGCAGTGTCAATAAGGAAGTGCTGGTTGGTAATTATAGTGCTGTAGTGATTCAGCAGGGGTGCAGTTCCATTCCTTATTGCTTTCACTGGAACACAAGATGTGGCTGGCAAAGACATCTTCTTCCACTGAGCCCAGCTTGGTATGGACAGCAATGTCATATAATTTCCTCAGATATCTGTCTTAAAACTGTTTACCCACTGATATTCTTGGAAGCCAGTTCTACAATTTTACTAAACTAGTGGGTAGGAAATGTCTGCTAATTTACAATTTTAATTTATTCAAGGCAAGCTTATGTCAATGTATTAATGGTCCTGAATTATCTCTTAATTTAAATATCTCCTGTAGCTCTTCCTTCTCCTTGGAGATTTATTTTCTCCCTATGATGTATTTATAGGGATCAGGTCTATAATCTCCCAGATTGCCTAACATTAGAACAAAAAGGAAAAACTCTTCTATCCATGAGTGATAAGATAAGCTCCCCATGTCTCCAGTCAGCCTATCAGTGTTCTCTGTAACTGCCTCTGTTTAATCTTATATTCCTTGCATGCAGGTGACCAGAACAGTACACGGTCTTCCAGGCAAACTCCCCATACCATGTGGTTGATATTTTTCTGTCCATAATAGAAAAAAATTGCCTTATTACCAGGATCATGTCTGAGGTTTTGATGTAGTTCAAGGCATTGTCCTTTACACCAAACATCTGTCTTGTTCTGTGTCATTTTCAGTTTCTGAGCTCGTGGCCTGTTCCCTGGTAGTAGCCTCCAAGAACGTGACTTGGTGGTTTGCACAATTAAATTTCATCACATTTATGCTGGTGTTTTCAAGGTCATCCAGCTCTTCCTGTCTGGTATTCTGATCCTTCTGTATTAATGATATTCTTTGATTTAATTATAGCAGTTTTGTGTCATGATTCTTAATGAAAATAAGTAATACTGGAGGAATTCCATTGCTATGTTTCTAGAAGAATAGTTCTCATTTTAAGACAATCTGTTGTCCTTTTTCAGATATTTTAAGACAATCTGTTGTCTTGCCTTTGGCAAGCAACTTGCTCACATAAATTAACTGAAAAATGTCCAGTCTTCTGTACACCAGGAATACTTCCTGACAGAACTATCTTTTATTTGAAGATAGTAGATTATGAGGACAAGATTCCTTCTTTCAACATTTAATACTAGCATTGAAAAATGTGACCCAGTATCTAAGTACAACACAGAGGAATCTTGCAGTGTTAGTGGGCTGGACTTGATGAATCAAAATTTCTACATTTTGTGTCTGCCTCAAGAAAACTAAAAGAATTTGTAATTGCAACCAAAATAAATGTCTTCAGCCTCTGAAATACAAAACATCAGCTGAAATCAATATAGCTATCAGATAAAATAATGTTCTATTGTGTCTTGTTAGCCTGTGAAGCTCATCCATGCAAATAGTCTTTATACATAACTGTCTTATTCAGATACTTGGATGTAATCCATCAAACACTTCTCATCCATTAAATATAATTATATGCTTTGTTGGAATAACCAGATGTTTAGTGCTAAACTGAGCAGATGTCTGTGCTTCATACCGGAAGGTTATAAACCTATTTACACCAGCAATAAAGTACAAATATTAAAATGAGAGAGGAAGTTAGTTAGTAGTTCTCACTTCATTTTGGAAAATTGCCAGTAATTCATGCTCTTTGGATCAGCTTAAAAAAAAAGGTACTAAGTTTGCTACAGGGTAAATTTGACACAAGAGTTTGTAAAACTTGGCTAACCTTTTGAAATGAGTGCAATGATGGCCACTTTGGGTCCCCTAAATAGACTTAATTTATCTTGTATTGAGTATGTTTTCAGAGATTTCAGGCATGGTTAAACAAAAGGAACATGGTTAGAATGGTTCCCTTTCACTCCAGGAATATCTTTGGGGTGGGAAAAGCAGCCTATGTTCTCAGAACATTTTTTTTGTAAGACTGGGTTTATGTAAACTTTTCCTTATGTTCAGTGCATCTCCTCCTCCTTCCCTGAAATCTGAGGTCCAGATGTACAATTCTCAAGTCCACTGAAGTGTGTAAAATGTTTATTCTAAAATAAGTGCAAGCCTAGAATGTGTGGTCTTACACCCGTAAGATATATCTTAACTCAAGTGCCTGAATCTTTTTCTACTGGTTTATCTGCAATGAGAATTCTTCTGAAAAAAATATCCGAGTAAAACTCTGATGGGAACATGGATATGGGTATTTTTTAAGGTGATAACGAGAGCTGCAGGACTGATTTCCACAAGAGTGAAAGTGCTATGTTACTCCTGTCATCCAGTAAGCCACCTAAACACTTATGCACATAAATACTTGTACAGAATCCACATTATAGAAAATATCTCAGGCACGTACAATAATATTTTTTTGCTAATCATTTTTATGATCTAGAGAATTATCTTCCTTTTATCTTTGTGGAAATTCTTTAATGTTTAAGCATTCCAGCAGTATCAAGTGACCCTGAAATATTTATTTATTTCTTTAACTGAAAAAGTTAACCAGGACAAGTAAGTAATAAGTACATCTGGTTTCCTGATTCAAAGAAATTTAAGATAAATGGTGGTGGGAAGAGTAACAAATAAATGAAGGATCTTAGACTACTAAGAAATCCTAGAAGCCCAAAGAGAAGAGAGTTGGATTGAGCATCTTATTCTGTGGAAAAAACAAGAAGGCATCCTCAAAAGATGCTGGTGTATTGGGGAGAAATGAGGAGCCTGTAATTCTGCTGAATTCTAGAAGAAAAAAATCTCAGGAGGGTAAACTGTGTGAGCATTTTGAGTGACTAACAGGTAACGTGAGGCAGAAAAGGAAGTAATCCAGTGTAAGGAGTCCTGAAAAGTGGTGGAGGGAACAGGTGCTCAGTCAGTGAACACCTGTCTGTCTGCATGAGGTTTATCTGTTTTTCAAAGCAGGATTCATCTAGAGTTGATAAGGAACAGAAGAAACTTACAAGGTAGAATTGCTCAGAAGTAGACAAAGTAAGTAATATAACATTGATCAAAACACATTTATGTCCAAAGAATTAAGAATCTGAAGACCATAGTGGCTTGTGAAGAAAACTCTTATCAAGGACTAAGAGCCAAGGAACATTTAGTTCCCTACAGGGCAACAATGGTGTGGTTTGGACCTTGGTTCAAGAAGAAAGAAATATTTAAAATTGTGAAAAAAGCCTCACTTTTCTTTATTGATTGTGGGGAATTGCTCTGAAAAGTAACATGAGACTGTTTCTGTTTCCTCATCTGTTGATCTTAGCAAGATTTCTGGAATCAATTTTTCTCTAATATTCATGCCTGCTCCTTTGATGAAAAAATTCCTTTTTTTCATGCTCATAAACTATGATCAATTGCAGTTACACACCATGAAGATGTGTTTACAAATTGCACTGGGCAACTGAACTGAAATTGAGATGTGGGGCCTTTATACCCATTTCTTCTCCATAGAACACATGCCATCCACCCACAGAGTCTGAAGAGTAAATGGATCCTTTTTAAACATTTTTATGGAGACACTTGTCATTGCATGTTAGCTGACTCATTAAGATTTCTATATCAATGATCATCTAGACTGATGGAGGGGCATTGAGTTGTTAAAATAATCTCACTCTAATGTCTGCAAATACAAATTCTGGTTTAAAAGTTTTCATTTGGTTTGCAGTTATTGAGTCATATTTTTTACTTCTTCTGAATGCAATCATGAAATGCTATTTCAGTCATGGCGAAACAGTTTGAGATTAAATACTGAGCAACAACTATTACAACTCTGTATTTGTCCTCAGCTATCAGCAATACTGTTTGAGTGGACCTGGTAGGAACCTTTCTTTGGGTGATGATTTCCTAGACTCTTTGACAAATGCTGTTACTTGGTACTGGGCAATGCTTATCTGAGAAAGAATGCAGCCATGTGACAAAGAAATTTGGTTTATTTCTGGTCTAAGACACAGACTGTCTGTGAGGCATTAGATAAGTTGCATCACTTTTTTCATTCTAGCTCTATTAGAAGACAGAGAGAAGCTTTACTACCCTATTTCCATTGTGATTTTTCCATTTCATTTGCAGCATCATGACAATGGAAAGTAAAAGCACATCCACATAACTGCTCAGCAATCAGGACTTTCCTTCACCATTCTTAAGTCCTAAAACTTCATCTCCTGTTTTTCTTTGCTACTGAATGCTTCAGGTTGATGCTTGCAGGTAGTCAAAGTTAATAAAAACTGAGGTTGTCAGATAGCAATATTATTCCTGCAAATGAGATCTAAAAAATGGTTGCAGGTTACAAATCCCATGATGAAAGACAGGACAGACAACTGTGCAGCACCTTGTGCTGTGTATTGGTATTATCTAGAAAAAAGGCAACATTTTTCTGTGAATAAAAGAAATACAATATTTAAATTCCAATATCCTATTTTATTAATCTGGGTCAAAGACCTGATGCAAATTCATTTACACATGAACTGAAGCATGTGAAGTATTGCTGAGTTTTATTTCTGCATTTTTAATCATACAAGGTGATCAATTAAAAATCATTCTTCCCAAGGATACACTGCCAGAGGAATGGTATTCAATAAGGGATTCAGTTATCACTTCTGTTCAGTTTCAATTCATATGGCACCATGATAAATGGCTCCTACTGGCTGCAATAACACTACTTGGCACACATTTATTTTGTCTTGTTTACTTAATAATTAATATGCCACCCACAGTGACAATATGTGGGCTTGTTTACAAAACCTTCAGTAATCAATAACTTTTGCCCATGTGACACCACAAAAACAAACAAACAAACAAACAAACAAAAAAACCCAACAAAAAAACAAACTACAACAAAAAAACCCCACCACAACCCAAGCATTGCCATGACAACTCTTTTCTGATACTCTCACTGTAGCACCCTGACTGCCTTTGTTCACAGATCTACCAAAAGCCATGGAATATGAAGGCTGAGTAGCTGCCACAGTTTCCACTCTGTATTTAGAGAGTTATATTTAGAAAGTTGTTTCAAGATAGCTGAGCTGGCTTGATTAGGGCAATTTAGCTGTGGTAACACAGAGAACCATTGGGCAGATCATCTGGGAAATAAGTTTTCAGTAGCTTGTGTATCTCAGCGCAGTTTCATATTGTGCAAAACAGAAATACCTGAATTAGTTCCTTAAGAGGTGCACCAAAATTGTTGCTCTCTTTTACTAAAATAGAAGGACAGTTCTCTGAAATACAACAAAGCAGGGGCAGGAATAGCAGTGGAAGTGTTCTCCACATTAAACTTAAAACCTAGACTGCTTCTGTGATCAGATAGGTAATTCTGTCTTTCATGGCTTTTTAATCTTCCTAATTTTTTTTAATTTATTTTGTTTATGGTAAAGACTTGTAAGGCTAGAGAATAAAATATTTATAAAATATTTATTTACTGAAAGACTTAACATAATCAGTGAAACCAGTCATTTAAAATACTAGGCTGCTGATTACTAAATGAAAAAGAAAAACCTCTCCAGTCCCGTGTCTGTACTTTCCCATGCAGCAAAGAAGGAAGAATCTCCATTTTGCTCATGCATCACACATATAGAAAGGAATAACCTGAAAAACAAGAGGGACTGACATGGTGAGTGATTGTCCCTAAGTGCCCATCATATCCTGCTCTAGCTGAGTATCTGACAGGCATTTGCACCAGAGGGGGTATTGGGTTCCTGTAATGAGGCTGGCTGAGAGGTTAAAGATTTTAAATTGATTTCCAATAAACCTGTTAAGAATTATTCACTTCAAGTCACCCTGTATTCATGGTAAGTCAGTCTGAGTCTTTTGTGTCTTAGGAAAATGTATTTTTCTTAAGGAAAACTGTTAACTTCCTAGCCTGGCAAGTCTGACTCTTATTAAAAAGGCAGTGCAACCTCTAGTGAGATTGAATCCTAGCACACTAGGATTTCACTAAACTGAAATCCTCAGTTCTCTCTGGACTGGGAAAGTCTGGAGTGCCCATATAGGTGCATGCCTAGCTGGATGGCATGCACCAGCAATAATCTCATGACCTCTTTTTTTTCGTTCAAGACTTTTATGTATTTCTAGGAAACAAAGACTTTTAGCCTACTGTTTCTCTGAGACCCTTTTTCCAATCTCTTTCCTCTGAAGGGAAAGCAGGAGCATGGATAGCTGTGGATAAATAAAGGAACAAAAATTCATGTACCAACACAGGTCATGGATGACTGTTGGGGTGCCTAATCACAGAACTCACTGTCATCTCCAGGTTTGGTTAGGATCAGAATAGAGTGTTGGAGCCTTTGCTTGCCTAGGCTTTGGCATTCTTCAGCCCGTCCTTGGCTTTTACAGTACACTTCAGCCTTATTTATTTTCTTAACTCTGTAAATTGCCTCTCTAGTCCAACAGGTAACTTTAAAAAAGAGAAATGGTGGGGTCTGCTTTATTACATTATACTTATAACAGCCAAGATGTAAAAGTTCAGGTCTCCAAGCCTTGAAGTTTGGGTCTTTGAAACTAGGTTTCATCTAAGCATGTTTCATCTAAATCCTGCACAGATATTCCTTGAAAATGCTGTTAAATGCATCAAGGTTAAGCCTTTGCAACTTCCTCAAGTCCTAATCCAATCATATTCTGCTAGGGGTGCGGAGAAAAAAGTAATGTGATAGTAGCTTCCTAAACACCTGTATAGCTGGGACATAAAACTCCGTTTTATTAGAGGTAACTTTTATGCCAAAGATAGCCAGACTAAATTTGATTATTCCATGAAAATTCAAACCTATTTTGGCTGTATTTCAAGAAGAATCTTGTTTCAATCTCATTTTGTGAAATGATATTTATTTTTATAACTCCACCAAATAGGCACTAATCAGTCTGTTCAGACAGAAGAGTTAATAGTCTAGACAGTATCTTAGCTGTAGAACAGGTTATTTCATTCATCCAGTTTACTTGCAAAAACAATTGCTCTAATGTTGTAGTAATTTGTTTTCTCTATTGCTCTCTATTTCCTCCCCACTCCTTAACTGACCTTACTGTTGACATCTGAAGCTGGTGTTAGCTCGAGTTTGTCATGCTTTCTTCTTTTTACCTTTTTTCCCCACCTCTAAGAAGTTTAATAAATAAACTAAGATCTATTTAATACTTACACTACATTTACAGAAAGCCCACCATGCTGGTTTAAAAGTTGGTAAGGAGGACAACCGGTTTTCATTACATAGAAATATTTTTAGAGGGTGATTTTTGGCCACAAAAAAGTAATTCTACCAGAAACATTTCATTTACATTGAGTGAAGGTTCTGTAAAATTATTAGTTTATTCCTAACTTTGTTGTCTTCTTTGCTTCCTTGTCTTTTTTTTAATTTAAAAGCTTAGTTTGAAATGTTTGAACACTTTGAACCTCTCTTTCCTGTTTTTAGAATGCAACCTCAGTTTAAATGTTTAAGTTTTTTCTCCAAAACTTTGTTTTCCTTCAGCAAAAGTTTCTATCATAAAAAAAATAACCCAAAACCAAACCCAAAGCCGAAAAACTAATTGCAGGAGGTAAAGTTTGAGCTATTTTGGAAAGTGGAATTAAATAAAATGAGTGCCATCTACTGGTTGTGAGTTCTAACCTTTATATTCCTTAACCTCCCATGCACTTTGCCATTTCAGTGCTTGCCTTATATTAAAACTCATCTTTATTCAAGAAAGATAACAAAATACTTCATCTCTCCACTGTCTCATGCTTCTGGATGAGCAAAAGACATTCTGTCATAGCCTTAAATTATAAGTAAAGACACTTTATAATTAAGAAGGTGTCATTAATCAAATCAACCAGCAGTAGCTCAGTTTTTTAATTATACACAAATATTGTATTTAGTCTCTTCCTTTTGGTTATTCATCATCTCCATCCACTAGACTGATGTCTGTTTATTATTTATTAAATCCTACTGAAGACTTGCTATATTTTTTATGAGCATAAGAAAGGTGCTTCAGAATTGATACCAACATTGTTTTTTTAACCCTAAAGCAGAAACCCATATTTATATTTATAACTGGATTAAGTGTATTGTGCTCTTAGCTGTATAGGCACTTGCCTGTAGCAATAATATCCATTAATTATATGTAGTGACTTTTGATAATTGTGCTTTTTCTTCCACCCTTAGAATGCACCCACACTAAATGGGATTTCTAATGGATTATTCATCTTTCTCTTAGGTAACAAAGTTAACTTTCAAGAGTAGAAGAACAGACAATAGGAGACTTCACAATTATCAGATCAATGAGATGCTTCTTTGGTCTTATAAACTTAGATTCCTGCACCATATAAGGTTAAAAATTAACATCAGTTGAAAATTAGCATGAATCAAGAACTCAGCACTGGTTTAAAATAACTGGTAATCTTGGTTTATGTATTAAGAAATCAGAATAGAGATCAAGAATTTCGGGTTCTCAGAAGTTATCAGAACTTCAGTTATCTTTCATTTTAACTACTCCATATCTTTGACATTTCCAAACATGTAGTTGTTGGGCAAATAAAATTCCAAGCCCCAAAATATATGATTCCTGGAGTCTGAAAAGTATACGATTTATTCCTCACCAAGAAGACTGAGATTTCATTCTCAATATGCTCAGATGACAGCTGTAACTACCATTAGTGCTGTTGGGCACATCAAGGTTGGTCATGCAGGCTGTGCTTTGAAATGAACTTTGCATTCTGGGAAACCACTGAAGTCTACTTTAAAGCATCTCAGTTGTACCTCAATTCTGTTTCTAACATTTCTTTCCCGTAGGATAGCTCAAACCCTTCAGATGCATTCAGCTTTTAAAAAATAATAAACATGAAGATACTGAGATCAAATCTGGAGCCAGAACCCACTACTTTGTGAAAATTAAAATCTTGGTGTTATATTTTATTTCCAACGTCAGCAGTCACGAGCTGTTCAGGATGTTCATCATGATGCTGGACACATCACAGAGTGCTTAGTGTGTTGTGGTCATGGAGATATCATTTGTCAAACATCTATAAGCATGAAAAATAGAAGGACAGTTTTGTCAAAAAGCAAAGGTCTGGCAACACCTGCTAGGAAAGTATGAAGCAATTCCCTCTTTTTCCCCACCTGCTTCCTCTTCATTGATTACATTTTTCTCATGTTCTCCAGTTCCCAGCTCCCGTTATTCATCCATGCTTACTGTGATGAGCTCTAAAATAAAATTGCAAAAGAAATATAAACAGATTTACAATAGATAGATGTAGGGAGACAAAAAAAAAAAAAAAAGGTGTTATTTGCATTCATGATTATTCAGAGGACAAGGACCAATTAAGACCAATTAAGATCAATTTATCATCCTTTATATATACAACTTTCATTCTGAACTCTGACCCACCTGCCTCCATATTGAGAAAAGCAGAGGAGAAAAAGAGAGAGGAAACTTTGGGAAAATCTGTTGTCCCTGAAGGTACTTCTCTTTGAGACTTCGTGTTCTCTTCTCAGAAGCTGGGTCACAGATATAGATGGTGTCTAGCAGCACTTTTCATAGTCAATAAGGTTGCTGGCCTGGGCACTGTGTTTGGAGTTATGAAAGGAGAAATGGTAGAGAGGGACAGGACAAAATTGGGTTCCTGGGGTGGCAAATGTCCCAGGCCTGAGTCTTTAGTGTCCTTTAATACAGCAACTGCTGCCACAACTGAGCAGACAGAGAAAAATTTGTTTGCATCAATCTTGTGACCTCATAGACTGATTGACAGCTTTATTTACAATTTGTGCCATTTGGCCTTGGCCTTTTGACAACTCCTTTCACAAAGGGTAGATCATGCCTGAAGGAAAGTAATTGAAATACTTCTTTTGATGGCAAGATAATGATTCAGTCTATTTTTTTTTTTTTTCTGTATGCTTGAAGGGTACTCTTAGGCAGATCAATGCAAATAGGGAATTTAAATGCCATGGACATTGTGGGAAGCCGCAGCAGCATTGTCATAAAGCTCAAGTTTTAATACAGATGTAATGGTTGGATTTATGTAAACTAAAAACTATCATGAAACTTTATTTTCTTTTAATGAAGTATCATGCCCTCTTCCTCCTTATTTGATCTCATCACTATGAAAAGTAAGTTGTATTTTCCTAGGAATGGTTTCATAGACACATTGATTTAATTTCAGCTACTTTTAGCCTTCCTAAAATCAAGCATTTAATTTAAGTCGGTTAATTTCTGTAGTGGGGGGGAATGGAGTTTTGTTGTGTTGTTTTGATTTTTAATTTAAAAAATACTTTTGTAGCTTACATAATAGTTATACCATTATTTACAATTCTCTCACTCGCTAGGTCATTTCTTAGCTTGTTGTTTATGGTGATAGTGACTAGTAATAGAGGGAAATACAAATAAAACCCAGTATGAATCCCTTCACTTAGTATGCACTTGATCTGAGTTTTCTGGAAGAAAAGTTGGCGATGCCTCCAGTGAAGTGCTTCATGAACACTGTGGCAAAAGAACCTTTAAAAATGTATAGTCACAGCTTCTCCAAAGGCCTCATCTTCAATTCAGAATGAGTTGGTGTGCTTTTGAATCATAGACCTGGATTGTCTATAGTGTTATCCTTGGACAAAAAACCTCTGTGTAATCTAACATAGACCCAGAAGATCTATATTCAGGGCCTATCACTGACTAAGTGCATGAGACTTGGAAATCTGTGTTGACAGTATATAGTGGAATTTAATGAAGAGTCAAATAAGGTAGCAGACACCTACCTGGCTCAAGAACTACAGAGAGAATAACTCATGAACACAGTATCCTTCTGAAACAGCCACACTGCTGTCAGGACTTGGTTCATGTTTTTTGGCACTTCTATAGTTCAGCTTTGGGTCACATCAGTTTGGTTAAGCAAGAGTTTGAAAGTGTGTTACACTCATATACCAGCTCCTAAAAGAATCAAAAATAACCTTGTGCTCTCAAAGGGCTGGGCACATATGTGCATCGGTGAGGCCAGTCAGTTCTGAAGTTCACTTCAGCTTCTCAAATAAAACTAGCAAATGTATAAACCCCTGGAATCTCTGTATCCATATCCATCTTGATGCATAAGAGCTTGCAGTAGACAGTAATTTCATTGAGTTTCTGTAGATTTCTTTAGAATTTATTTAAGGAATTCTATTTCTTTTTTCTGTCTGTAAATCATTCAAAGAAATCTAGACTTTCTCATCATTGTACATCTAAGAGTTTCTGTAAATTATTTCTAATCTTGAGTTTATATGGGAGACACAGTCTTTGTACATTTCCAAAACACAATTAAAGCTGGTTTTGAATTTGAGAAAGTTTTGTGTCTGCTGCTCATGGGGGAAGGAGTTGTAAGCTGTCACTTCTATCTGTCTGTGTGAATACCAAATAGGAAATTTGTCTGCTATGAATGTTCAGAAGCATCTACATATAGTTTATCAGTTTCATGAATGGCTTTTCACCAGCTTTTGTAAAGTCATTTATAATGATGACTCTCATTAAATACTAGCTTCACATTCCAGGGTGATTCTTATTCCAAAGCAGGGTGTAATATGGCTGCTCTTCTTAGAAGAGTCAGACTTGATATGTGAAAGCTATATTGAACTGTGAATCTAATCCAAGTCTGGGAAAGTTAACATTCCTGATTTTCTGACTTTTTCACCTGAGGGATAGATGAGAAGCAGAGAATGTGATTAATTATTGTGAGTAGGAGACATTTCACATAACTTTAGTCCAGTAAGAATGAGACATCCAGTCGAAAGGCTCTCTGTTTTGTCAAATTATGAAGAGGTAAAGTTAAAGGGTGATGCAACCCACTTGTGTGGTATCCCATCTGCCTGAGACTAGGATGGCTTAAAGACACCACTGTTGTGGTTTAGACTAAAGAGACCAAAGATGATCAACTGAGACAAGGCACCTAGCTGTTCAGCAACAAAAAAAAGGAAAGCGAATAAAGCTATATTTATGAATTTGGAGGTAGACAAATAGTACAACAAATAATAAGGGAAAGAAATAAAATTAAACCAAATAGATATTTTAGTTGTCCTTTTAAGATCTCTATTTAGTGATAGGCTCAGTTCGTTTTCTTCTATAACTACCCTGAGTAAAAATCTATTATTTTGTTGTACAACATCTCTCTTTCCAAATCAGCACCTGCCAAATAAAAGCTCTCTTCTCTTTCATTACCTTTAATTTTCATGTCTGAAGATTCCTGAATATATGGTGCGGTTTGTTAAAGCTAGAAGGGAGGTTTGGCTGCCAACCTTATATCATTCCATTATCCTTTTCTCTTTCAAGTGTTCATGAAATATTCCCTGGTCAGACACCTGACTTCTTTACTGAATCAGAATCCCTGAGAGAAAGCAGCTGTCAGTAGTATGATCTAAGGGTTTAACTCTCAAGTATGAAATTTTCTGCTAGTGGAAGGGTAAAGAAGTGAAAGAGAAGTGAATAGTAGACTAAAAGAATCTCAGTAAATCTAGATTAAGTTTTGGTGTGAGATTTGTTTTTCTTTCTTCTGCTGACATTTTAAAATTCATTCCTTTTGACTGAGTGCTTTTTAATTTAAGGTGAGCTTTGTCTACTTTTTGCTAGGTACACATCTCCTTTTATGACTATGCTGTTTTAATAGGTCTCCAGTGTGAAGAAAAATGACAACAAGAATAAATCCCAACAGAAACAGGATTGTGTGTAAAACATGTATCAAATGTCTATCTGGAGAGAAACATTGTTTTCCTGATGAAGGGCAAAGATGTCACAGTTTTGTTGGTATCAAAGTCATCTCGGCTTAGCTCGAGCACATGGTCAAAATCTCTTGGAGTTTTATTTATTCCTGTATTTATTTTTATTGAAATTGACTTTTTTTTTTTTACTTTTCTTTCCCCTCAGCATTTTACACTGTATAGTTCTGTACATTTTGGGGAGTGATAGGATGTTTGTCCTGTTGAATACAGAAAACTGTTTCCTCAAGATTTGATCATATATTTAGATTTTCTTGGAATGATTGTGGGCACAGGTGTGCCCCGGTAAATGGAAAAGATCAACATATTAAATGATATTCTGATAGTGGTGACAGGCCATGATGCTCTGCAAGAACCCCAGTGAATGTAGAAATGTGGCCATCTTCAGTAGCTGTGGCTTTAACTTGAAATGCTATACCTCTTTTGCTCTGCTTTTATCTTTCATGGAATTTTCTTAATAAGAGGAAAAAAAAAAAAAAAAAAAAAAAAAAGAAAAGGATCAACAAAACTCTACCACTACTCAGAGCCATTTCCGCCAAACTACAGGCTCAGCAGTTTGTCCCACCACCCTGCTCCAAAACATCAGGCTTAACTGTCCTTTCAAAGGTAGATCAAGATGTGTCCATACCTTCATTGGGAATAGAGATAATCACTAAGTAAGTCAGATCAGGGTACTCTGGTGAGCAGAGTTGGTGCTAAATGTAATTCCTGAAGGGTTTTGATTTTGTTTCCAGAGCATCTTATATAGACAGAAATTTATCAGCACCACGCTTCCAGACACAAAGCTATTGATCACAGAATCACAAAATTGTTTTGGTTGGAAAAAGGCAGTAAGATCATCAGGTCCAACCATTAGCCTAGTACACTGCAAAATCAATCACTTAACCATGTCCCTAGGCATAACATCTACATGGTTTCTGATACCTTCAGGGATAGTGACTCAAACTTCCCTGGGCAGACTGTTCCAGTGCCTGACAACCCTCTTGGTGAAGAATTTTTTCCTAATATACAATCTAAACCTCCCCTGGTGCAATTAGAGGCCATGTCCTATTGTCCTATTGATTGCTACATGGGAGAAAAGACTGACACTCACCAAATGATGGGTGGTGACAAAAAAAAAAGCTACTAGTCATGAAGCATTTTATGCTAGCAGTTTACTCTTTGAAAGAATAATGCAATGCCATTTAAGAAAAAATGGGAATAAAAATGCATTTATTTTATGTATATATCCAAATAACTATAGGTATCTCGGTGCACACACACCTGTAGAGACTTTTTTTTTCCTTAGGGGTATGTCTACATCAGTGAAGCCTTGTCACATCTCATTGAGCTTATTTAAGGAGTAGAGGAAGTGCAGATGAATCAGTGCAGTGCTATGCTTGTCTTAATTGTACCTGCTGAGAAGAATTGCCTCCAGTGCAAGTTAATTAGTCCCATAATAAGTTATTATCCTTGTATGGTGTAGCACTATGGTGTGTGGCTATGACAAGGTCACCCAGGGCTAGGTTATATTCTTCTTACATGAACTGCAGTGAGCTATGGAGATGCATCTCAGGTAATTAGTGACTGTGAAGTGATGCCTCCTCTGTGGGTATCAGGGTGAGTGATATCCTGAACTGTCCTGCCATTGACTTCATGCCTCAGAAAGTAGCTATTTTCAGAAATAAGGAGTTGATGCTTTATTGTATACTATTACTTCCAGTAAAAGTGACACTTAATGCCACTTGCAGAATTTATTTTGTGCCCATCCAGTGAGGTTGGTATAAAGTGTATGCAGTATCTCACTGGCATTTTTGTATTAAAATTTTTAGGTTTCAAGGTATTTTCCTCCCCCCCCCCATCCCCCCAAAATCCTACACATATGATGTACATTTTTGGAAGAAGCAGAGCATAACCGTCACTTGAGGTTTCTAATAATAATGGATTTTGTGGAAAACTAATAATCACTGAATCACTTATTAAAGAAGAGACTGCTGAAGGTAGTCTACAAAATCTCCAACATGGCTTACTGAATTTGGACAGGTATATTCATATGCACCTTAAGAACTATGATAGTGATAACTCTGTCAAAGAATCTATATTTTTAGAACAGTTCTTGAAGCAAGTACATATTTTGCTTTTAGATCTGTAACTCATTAAGGTCAAGGGAGACTTTTTTCTGCAAAAAGGGCTTAGTATCACAAAGCTTTCTTAACTGAATTGTATTGCTTCATTCTGCATTCATACTTCTTCGTTATCATCTTCTATTAGAAGCTCACGAAAGAAATCCAGGACTTCAAAATATCATTTATCTCAGTTTTTTGTGTTAGATTATTGATGTTCTTCCTCACCAGTTTCAATAGCATTGATAGAAACCTGTTAATCCACCGAAGAATGTTACCTAAGTAAAGTATCTTAAATACTTTTTTTCAGCATTAAACTGGAATAGCATTGGTGAAATCAGTGGAACCACATCAGTTTGGGTCAGCAGGCTAGCTGGTACATCAGTTCTGTGATACTTAGCAACCTTTCACAGTCATGATACCCCTGTTGAACTCAGGATTTCAGCTTCATTGGGATATAAATCAGGCCATGTATTTCAGATTTATATACATTGGAAGCAGTTGAAACTTTTGGAGAATGAAGGTTCAAAGCTTGGGGAGTTTGCTAATGAGCTACTTTCTCCTTACCCTGTGAGCTGGGAGATGTTGATGGTTCATCATGCATCTTCTACTTTTTGTTATTAGAGAGATGAATAGCAAGCTCCAAGAAGGACTGGAAGAAAATTATTCCTCCTTGGAACCAAGCATCAGGACTTTCCACTAAAGACACCATCAAAAGCATTCTGACATTACAACAGACCACAACAAGCTTCCAGGTACTTCATGAGGTTCACATCAAAGGTAAAGCTCCCAGAAACAGAAGTGGGAATAATGTTATTGCAAAAAGGGGAGAAAAGAATTTATGCAAAGCAGAGAATTAAAGGATTAAATAAAGGGAAAGGAAGCAAGGGAGAAGGAAAGTTCAGCAAGGTTGAGAATTAGACAGCAATCTTAATTACTTCCCTGAAATGGTTCCTGTACTGAACTTATGGGAGTCCACATGGCATATATTTATTTATATTCCAGAACACTGAATGCAAATGCATGTGACAAAATGCTCTGGTAAACTTAGAGGGATAGAGCTAGCTAATATACATGCTTTCATCCTCAAAGGGCTTTGAAAGTTCTTCAACATTATATGAGGCAAAAGATACTGGCAGCTAGAGATAATTTTTGAGAGGTTGATTGGCTTGACCAGGGTAAGTGTTTGAACTAGTAGCTATAATGTCCCAAATACCAGTCTTCTGCCCCCTGATCCTCCTTCAAGGAGAAACTGGATGAAACCAACCCAACCCAAAACAAATCATGCTATGGCTTTTTTTGACACTGTCTTCCACAGTGTCCTTGGAGCTAAACTGAAGAAGTGTGGCCTGGATGATCAGATAGTGGACTGGGAATTGGTTGAAGAATAGAAGCCAGAGAGTTGTAGTCAACAAGATGGAGTCTAGTTGGAAGCTTGTTTCTAGTGGGGTCCCTCAAGGATTGGTACTGGGACCAGTACTGTTAAATATATTCATTGATGACCTGGATGAGGGAATAGAGTGTACCGTCAGTAAGTCTGCTGATGACACAAAACTGGGTGGAGTGGCTGACAGCCCAGAAGGATGTGCTGCTGTTCAGAGGGACCTAGATAGGCTGGAAGGTTGGGCAGGGATAAATTTAATGAATTACAAGAGCAAGTGTAGTCTTGCATCCGGGAAAGAACAACCCCAAATACCAGTATAGGTTGGAGACTGAGCTGTTGGAGAGCAGCAGGGGAAAGGGAAGTGGGGGTGCTGGTGGATGGAAGGATGATCATAAGCCAACAATGTGCCAAGAAGGCAAAAGGCATCCTGGGGTGTCTTAGAAGGGGGTGGTTAATAGATTGAGAGAAGTTCTCCTCCCCTTTTCTCTGCCCTAGTAAGGTTGCATTTGGAATATTGTGTCCAGTTCTGGGCCTCTCAGTGCCAGAAGGACTGGGAACTGTTTGAAAGAGTCCACTGCAGAGCCTCCAACATGAGTAAGGGAGTGGAACATTTTCCTTATGAGGAAAGGCTGAGGGAGCTGGGTCTCTTCAGCTTGGAGAAGAGAAAAATGAGAGATGAACTCATTAATATTTATAAATATATAAAGACCAAGTGCCAGGAGGACAGAGCCTGGCTCTTCTCAGTTATGTCCAATGATAGGACAGGGGGCAGTGGGTATAAGATGGAGCATAGAAAGTTCCACATAAATATAAGGAAAAATTTTTTCACTGTGAGGATGACAGAGCACTGGAATAGGCTGCCTCCTCTGGAGACATTCAAAACCCCTTAGGAAGCATTCCTGTGTGACCTGCTGTAGGTGATCCTGCTCTGGCAGGGAATTTGGACTAGGTGACCTTTCGAGGTCCCTTTCAACCCCTAACTTTCTGTTAGGATTGTCAGTGATGGTGATATCAAAATGTCTTAGTGATATAGAGAATGATAGACTGGTGAGAAGGTAACCCAGCAGGTCATATAGACATGGCCTACTTTTAAACTTGACTTGCCCAGATAAAGTACTGATAACCTGAAGCAGGCACTGGGATGAGACATGCTATCTCACTGCCTGTTTGGCTGCAATCTGGCAACTCCAGCACTCGAGGCAAAGCAACCAATGACTTAAATTCAGTGTACTGCAACTAACCTGATGTCCTGCTGTCATGACCACATCTCTTGGCAGAGGCTTCCTGCTCTCTTCACTTTCAATTTGAAAAACCAAATTTCATCATCATGTACAAGAAGGACAGTGCTGTGCAACAACTTCCAGTTCAACTTTCATTGATTCTGATATTTGACACAATTTTCCATTTTTGATACATTATACATTTCATAAACATTGCTTGAAACTAGCAGAACTGATCATTCAAAGCAACATGAAAGTTTTCACCTACTCAGCACATTCTCGTAACAAAATTTTCTTTTACTTTAGTAAGCACAATGATCTCACCCAACTTCAGTGTATTCTGTGGTTTCTGGGCTCCTTATTTCAGAAATCTAGCATATCAGGAAATGCGTGCTGTGTTATTAATTATTCATTTTCAGTAGCAGAATACCTGAATATGACTCTGTAGCTTTTGCCACTGATGACATTTTGACTGCAAAAACAGAAGGTAAGTTCAAGCTTCTTTGAAACCATGAACAAAGAAAAAGAAAACCAAAAACCAACCAAAATGTTGGACAAGGAAAACTAAAAATTCTTGAAGAAAAATGAGTCTGAGTTATCCTAATACCATTCCTGATTTCTCAATTTGGAAATGGAAACATCCTAAGATAAGGTGCTAGATGAGGAATCACATGGTACACTGATGTTTTTGCAATGCTCTCAAATTTTTGGAGTTACAAAAATATTAATGGTTACCTCCAAGTCAGTCTTCATTACACAGATTCTACTTTCTGCCATGGAGAAAAACACCTTTGGTGATTATGATTATTTCCCACTCTGTCATCCTATTCTGAATAGAAACACCATAAATAAGATTTATAACATTACTAATGTCAATTATTGAAATGTCAAAATACTTGAACTCTCCATGATTTCTATATGTTCTTTTTTGTTTCCTTAATTCTCTTCTCTGATTCAACTCAGCACTGTAGGAAACTTAGGGAGTTAATCTTTGTTAACAAATGAGGGTGTGTGAAAACTATTTATCGTCTCATTTCTAACACTCTTTAGTCATAAATGAGTATAAAGGAAGCATGACAAGAAATTTGCTGTGTAGTAGATGATATTAATGGCCTGCCACACTCAGACCTCCTTATGTGATCTGTGACTATTATGTTTTTTAAGTGACAGATCATAACAGAGAATATTTAGTATCACTTGTGTCCTATTTTCTATTCTTTCTTAGTAAGAAATGAGGAAAATAGATTTATTTGATGTCAAACCCAGGCATCCCCAGCACGACCATTGTGCCTTTCACAGGGACAGTAGTGAATACTTAGAGAAAGAATACAAGGAACTGGGAAACCAGAATGTCCTCCTGTTAAGCTGGAGGATCTCTTTTTGCTGATGGTGGTAGATGTTCAATCAGTTGATTACACACGCTCCATTCATCTAGTTTAACTCTGTCATCAGCCTGTGAGTTTGCTCTGAAACAAACATGACAATCTTCTGTAATCATTCAGGAGTCCTAACATATGAAGGCCTTCAAGCCCTGATCCACAACTGGCAAAGTTGATGGAAACCCTTTTATAGCAATTGGTGTAAATACTTGAACACCAAGTATGTTTGCCAGAATAATGATAAGTCCTGAGAGGCCTGTAGGCATAAGAGGCCTGACTGAAAAGCTGATTGACAATGTCTAGAGCTGCTGTAAAAGTACCTAAGGCTGCAACTTGACCTTTGGGCTCTCATGTCAAATCCATAAGAGCTAGATGTCTTGGATGAGCTGCCCATGCTGTCAGTGAAGTTTGCTAGGTTCACAGTGAATGTCTGGACTGCATCCCTCTACTCTATTTTGGGGGGTGTTTGGGCTTGAAGTAGATACTCTTCTTCCTTATTCCACTCCTTTGATGGAGAGACACCAAATTTATCCATCAAGGTTATTATACTGCATATAATAGGACTTGGACCCTACTTCCAGCAGGGCATGCTTTTCCATGCTTCCCACACTGGCCTTCAAGCCAATGTGTTGGATGTCATGAGAACTGAATATTGGCAGCAAGAGGAAGGAATTGCTTAGGAAAACCTCCATTTGCAGCTCACCTTTGCTGCATACAGGAATAATAAACACATAGCTTTGTACATTTTTTTTGACAGTTATGTTTTTTTTTCTTTTTCTTTTTTTTTCCACAGTTTAATGAGTGCCATTGGGATGTTCAGTGTGACATATTTAACACTGTGGGAGCTGTAGGACTCTGCTGAAAGCAACAGAGACAGTCTGAGATTTTGTCCAAGTGGGTGTGATTACATTACAGACACTAGAATAACTATCCAGCTGCTTGTTTAGTTACTACTAAAATCTCTTAAAATAATCCACCTCTAAACTTCAGAGTAACAAAACCTCAAATCAAGGTTCTGTTAGGCACAAAGAATTTATGCAGAGAAATGATTGATTTGTCAGAACAAAACTGGTAAACTGGTAAAACATTATTCTGGACTTGGCATTTTGTTGTACACCAAAGATAACAAGGGAAATATCTTCTGTTACTGATTTTTATACGTCAAAATCACTTGATAATTTCTTTTTCATTGTTCTCCAATGCAGTATCAGTGAATGTGAATGCTAAGGTGTTTCCAAAAACTGTTTTCAGCATTCTTGATCTGCTCTTATTTCTGCTATGTAAGAACTGATAGCTAATTTGAAGGGGGCTAATTGGGCTTTTTGGAGTACAAGATGATTTACACTAAGAGTCTCGGCATCTGGTTTTCTTCCATTTTTCTAAGAGAATGGGGCTTCTGTTCCCCTTTGATGTGTGTTATTAGAATCAGCTGTCAGGAATAAATAATTTGTAACATCATTTCATAGAGGCTCTGTGATTATGGCAACTCCTGACCCAAATCCAGAATGAACAATTCAGTTAGCATGCCAATACCAGAAACTGAATAAATTTATATTGCATTGCTAATAAGCTACAAAGCTGAAGTTATCATGTTAATTGAATTTAATCAACTCTTACAAAACACAGAAAAAGGGAATCTTCAGGAGGGGCAGTCCATCTGATTGCGCTCCAGTGCTTGCAGCTTGCAGGTTGTAACCTTACACTGCTACTGTCACACCATCCACTGCAGAAGTGACCTGATGTGACATGATGCCACCGTGGTCACACTCCACTGTGCTTATCAGATGTTCACCTCCTAGTTGTGTCAAGATTTGACATGGCTCTTTATAGTAGTAGGAGTCTGAGCTCTCTAGAGTGAAAGAGAGTTGAAAGACTAGAATCCCATACTATGGGAAAAAGAAGATATTAAACTGATAAAAAAGGAACACTGCAGATAATGTATTGTTTAATTTGCCATCAGCATTCATCCTGTGTATTTTTGATTGATACCATTCTAAGTGATTCATTTAGTGCTGATAACTGAGATAGCTACCACAAAAAGGGTACATAAATGAGACTAGGCCCTTATCTACTTCATAAGAGCTGCATGCATATGGAGACTGTAATCTGTTACATGAAAAGTTTTGAACTCTACTATAGGATACAGGGTATTTTGATTTTAAGATGTATTCACTGAAAAGTTTTCTTCTCCTTGTAGAGTGGATTTATGAAAAAAAGTCTATGCAGCAAATAAAAGCACATGTTTAATCATTATGAATGTACCTACAGGGCTCAGCCCAAGAGAAATCTGCATAAAATTGCCCAGCTTCTTTCAGCTAAGCAGGGGATACATCTATGAAGTAGAGTAAGCTAGACTATTATGTATGGAAGGGTCTTACAGTTCAGCTAATGTTACACTTGAGGCTGTTCTGCAAAATATGCCAGCACAATTAATGTCAACACCAGAAAACCAGCCACTGTAAATACCCTTGGAGGGTTTTCTTATATCTTTCAGTAAAAATCCCATATAAGTAAAGTTTCCAAATGTATCCCTGAAAATCAGAGGTCAATTCAATAACCCACAAACCAGCAGGCAAATTCTATCTCCTGTTAAAGGCAAGTGTTATCTCCTTTGACAAGAGTGTGCTACAGGGAAATGAATAAATGGATGCCTTTTTTCCCTAGAACAGACTCTATATTAAGCTCTAAGACTTTATGATTATATTGTATTTGGCCATTGCCAGGCTGGCCCATACTACGTACAGCAAGGCCAGTTGATTATAAACCACAGATTTTCATCTGTCCCCTCCAGGCTCCATGTCATCCTTGTAAATCTACTGACTCCATTGTTTTGCTAATTCTCCAGCCTGTGCAGACTTGCACCTATGCTGCTTTACATAGATTTAGTCTCATTGCTAATGAATGAACTGCTCTACAGTAGTATTTAGAGACCAGGTAAAGACAGGTTTATATAGTATGTGTTATGATAGAAAAGCATCAGAAGGCATATTTAATGTTTTGAAAGGTGATTGATAAGGAAAGCAGCAGAAGCAGAGATTTAGCTTAGATGGCAAGTGAAAGGCAGAACAAAGGACAGGGTTTAGCTCATTGAAACTCTCCTTGTTGGGCATTCTGTACTTCATTAAACTGAATAGCATGGCTTGCTCTAGGTGTGGCACTATTTTCTCCTTTTATGGATCACATTGTCAAAATGTCATTTTCTGGAAAGAAATCTGTACGGGAGGCTTTTCAAAGGCTTCTTGGTCTTTTATAAATGCTATAGCATCTAAATAATTAGTCAATCATAGAAAGATCTGAGTCTATGTCCTTTCTCTTTTCTGGACCCTGGTACCAAAAGGCTTCTTCTGTCATCATATCATCCCTTCCAGCCAGGTAAAAGCAGAGCAGGAAAGTAATTTATTTTTGGCTTATCTGGTTGCATTGAATTTTACAATAGACTGATTCCCTGCATGCCCCAGAGTGCTTTGGATTTCTCAGCAGCACTTTTTTCCTGCAGCTCTGTTAAAGAACTGTTTGTCCTCAAACTGGTGTGGTACTATCAGAACTTACAGTTGATGTTGCTTCTATTATGACAACCCTTACATTTTAATTTACTCTACAATACCACTTAAATAAGTTAGAAAGAGCTATTCTACAAGCTCAGGCTTGCCCTAACCCTACACAAGGTGCTCAAAAAAGATTATTTGATGTGGGAAAGCAAACCTGATCTAAATCCATTTGTAGTGAAATGAGGCAACCAGCTGCCACTAATTACCAGGCAATGGCATGATCTTGTGTTAAGCCCACCTGTGCCTGATTAGGGCAGGGCCCCAACTGCGCATGAGCAGGATTAGGGGGCCAATAAAAGGTGAGCTTCCAAACACAGGCTTGGCTCAGTCCTGAGCAAGCCAGCAGAGAGGTTGTTTGGATCTGGACTAGTAACACTGAGCCAGGCTAATCAGCCCTGACGGCAATAGACTCAGAGAACTCTTTTTGAACTTCTGCTGGAACATTTCTTGGACCTTGGCGTGCCATGCCCTAAGAGAGGTTTGTTTTACAACATCCATTAACATCAAATATTCTTCTTTTCCCTGTCTCTTTCTTTTTACTAAACAAGGCAGTATCTGTTTCAAGTAGCTGTGATGTGACCAACATTTTTTTACCATGTAATAACTGCAAAACAGTAGTGATTAAAGGCTACCTCCCAAAACAAAGAAATGTCTGGAAACACAGAATTTCTTTTCACTTTCTTTTGTTTGCTCCTTTCATCCCCATTTCAGTGCAAGATAGTGGCAATTCCAGTTTTCACCAAAAAGTGCAACCTGATTGAATTCTAAGAAAATCAAAAAGATAAGATGGTGGTAAAAATTATCTTTGTTTTTGGTTCATGAAAAAAACTGTTGATAATTGAGCAAATTTTGGATTGCCATTAGTTGTTAAAATACAGCAGAAAAATGTTGTTGTAGTTTGTTGTTTTTTTCTTAGTTTTTTTTTTTTTTCCAAACAAAGCAGTACTTTAAAAAAATCTAAGCTTACATAAGGTGAAGTCTTTCAGAATTTCCTTCCATAATATAACTTTGGTTTAGAAACTTAGAGAACAGCCTTAAATTGGACTTGAAGGTAAATTATGTCTAAGCTATGTAGTAAACTATACTGAAGGTGTGCATCTTTTAATTGTCTTATGAAGCTTTTTTGCTTTTCATGGCCTTAAAAATCATTTAGGAACTGTCTTTGTGTATAATTTCTCGTGAAGTGCTTCTTTGATGCTTAAATTTCTAAAGAAATGTGTCTCCTGACCTCTGAATGCCACTCAGAAAATTTAATCTCTGAAAGAATATCTTTAAATATTGCTACCTACTTTAAAAGCTTGAAAAGTAATTTTTGAAAAAGTAACTAATTTTACAACAGAAGAAAGAGATTAGGAAATTATCTCTGTAAAAAAAAGAAAAGGAATTTAGATGAATGTAAGTGCTCTTTTAAAAATTATTACCTTTTGGAATAGTGTGGGTGCCATCTAAATTAGTTTTGACAGAATGAGCAACTTTCCCCTTTTCACCGAGGAGTCACTTCAACTCCCATAAAGCAGAAGGTTGTGAGCAGAAGAGCTGGCAAGGGCCTGACAGCTACGCTTCGTGACAAACTTTCAAACTTGTTCTTATTCTGCCAGGGAACAGAAACAATCTTGGTTTGTTCTGTTGTTTTATGACATTGTATCAAAAAATTCAAGTCTAAATCAAATTCACGCTCCAGCCTGCATCTCCCTCCCATTTGTCACATCCTCCTGTGTAAAGCTGTTGTCAGTGCATGTGGCTTGGCAGAACTCATTGCTTCAGAGGGGTGAAGGGATTCCTAGAAGCACCTTTGCCATCAATGGTTTTATAGTCTTGTACCCATGTATAGTATAGTAGTATTGTATGGAAAAAAATTATCAACAAGAATTGATTAAAGCTGGTTAATGACAGGAGACTTTGGCTGTTTTAGAAGTGGATGATCAGGGACAGTGGCACCACTGTGGTAGGTCACGCTGGATTGGAAATATGATTTTCATTTTATGATTTCTGTAGTCATCCTCGCAGCCATCATAAACTAAGTGAAAACAGAAAATGAAATGTATTTTCATGTTCCTGGGATTTTTTTTTATACTCTTTTACTCCTCATGTTTCTTTTATACCAGTTCTTGACATTTAGATAAACCAGAATGATTTGTCTTGGAAATTAACTCAAAGATCATCTAGTTCCAACCCCTCTGCCATATGCAGACACCTCCAACCAGACCATGCTGTTCAAAGCCTCATCCAAGCTGGCCTTGAACACTTCCAGGGAGGAGGAAGCCACAACTTCCCTGGGAAAACCTGCGCCACTGTCTCACCATCCTCGCAGTCTAAGGTAAATCTACCCTCTGACAGCTTAAAGCCATTACTCATTGTCCTGTTGTTACAGGCTCTTATATACCCAGCCAGGTATGGCTCTAGCAAATTTTTATCCTGGTTCTCTGACACTGAAGTGAAAATTAAGGCTAAACACCTGTTTGCCAGGTGATCCCACAGTGTTATCTTGGCACTAGATTAAGTGCATGAAACAGCATTTGTTTATTTAGAGTTTTTGCAACAGGTCTTTTTCTTTATTTTTTACCTTATGAGCCACATCATGTTTATTCTCATAAATGAGGGATTGTTCTAGGTGATGCCTTTATAGCCCATGAACTACTCATGATCAGTGAATGATGGAGCATTTTATTTGGCCCTTCATGAGGTAATAAGGGTAATTGGCACTCTAGACATCTAGGCAGTAAAGCAGCAAGTGGGTGATGGAAAGCAGCTATTTGCTGAATCACAGCTTACCATCCAACTCCCAAAGGGACTTCTCTAAACTTTAACAGAGGAACTTAAATATTTCCAGTTATCATAATTTTTGTCTTCCAAAAAAATTTATCTGATTTTCTTTTTGATTTTTTTGCCATACACATAATTTGTTGGTGCAGTCCTCCCAGGTATGAATCAAAACAGCTCACTCAGCTCCAGCAGGACTCTGATTTATGTTCCCAGTGGACCTGCTACAAGGTCTTTTTTTTTTGTTTACCTTTGTAATTTCAAAAATTACACCTAGGGAGTGTAGCTGAGATTCTAATCCATTCCATCATGGACACTGGTACATGTAGTATTAATCCCATGAATGGTAACTACCTGTCATCCATAACATCTCTGACAGAATTGTTCATATTCTTTTACAGTTCTTCCAGACAAATAACACTGCTGGTCAATATAGCAGGTATCACAACTGTGATATTTTGTGGCTATTCACTCTAATCCCAATCACATGCTTCTTCAGCCTTAGGTCACAGCAGGATGGAAATAAATTTTCAGCTGACTACATTAGAAGCCATGATAAATACTGTGTTAGTTTTGATTACATTTCCTGGTGAACTCTGCTTCTTTTTTTTAATTTTACATAGTTAACCCCGGAGCAAAAAAAAAAAATAATGAAATTGATTTGAATAATTTAAACTGTAATTTATTAATATAAACCCCTCAACAGCAGTGTGGAGCACTATTGAGAATGGCAAGTACTGGAGGAAAATACCTCAGGGGTTTTTTTATTTTTTTTTTTTTTTTTTTTTTTTTTTTTTTAGTATTTGACATCAGATGCAGAACAAGACCAAGGGGAAAGAAAAAAAACATTTTTAAAGCCATTGTATGGTCTCTGCCTTCTTGTTCCTTTCATCCCTGAAACAGATTAGGAAGAATACAGAATAAAGCTTTTCTGAAGGAGCATATGAATCGGTCAGATATGCATGCATATTTCTTTTAAGCACACAGATGCTTTCATAGTCTTCAGCCAAAACTGCAGATAAATGGAGTTGGCATAAAAGAAGGTTAAAAAACCACCAAGCATAATTTTGAATTTTAAAAATATTTGACTTTTTCATGTTAAAAGAATATTATTTTTGCTTCATATTGTAACTAAAATTTTATGGAAATGACAAACCATTATTTTTCGTTTTCAAAGCAGATCTATCTATTTAAAAAATTCACATACTGAACAGAGTGGTAGTTCAGTAAACTGACATTTACAATACAAATGCATTTATTTGTATAAAATGTAGGGATTAAAGGGAAAAGAAATGCAGAGTTAACCATTCTAATAGATTCTATACATTCTCATCCTGATATTTTGTAAGTAGAATGTTTAAATTCAATATCGTGAAATTACTTTGCCTTTTTAAAATATATACTTTGTTTTGGTTTTCTTTACAGCCCATATTTTGTGCTAGACAGGTACTTTATTAATTTCCTTGCTTGGAACTTGGGGAGTAATGTTCCAGCTGCTTAAATTTTATAGAAGTCATACAAGTTCGAGTTCCCTAGTTGAAAGCAGTGGTTGGTTATGAAACCAATTACTGTTTTAGGATTATGGTAACACATATAGTTATATGTGGACTGTCTGTTTCTGTTCAGGTTTGTCTCACTGTAATTTGACCAGGGTCAAGATACTTCATTGAAAAAAATGCAGCAGAGTAATTTTTTTAGTATCTGGTTTGCTGGTAAAAACCTCTAAGATTGTCCAGCTCTGCAAAAATCCCCAAATTCTACCTTGGCATCTGAAAACTCTTCTCAGATTTGATTAAAGCACGACCTGATTTCATAGACTGCATTGCTCTGTGTCACAATTTAATGCTGGGCCTGCAATCAAATGAATGACAGATGCTCTCTATTAACCTTCTCCCTTCTGCTGTAGGGAAAGGAGAGAGAAGAAGGGAAAGAAGCTTAGGGGTTGGAAACTAAACTGCACAGCTTTAATGAAACAGTAGTGATGAAAATCAAAACAATGAAATTTATACAAATGCGTACAAATATATTCAAAACCACTGTTTTGTTCCTTCCTCAACAATGCTCACGTCACCACTGAGGCTGTAGGGCAGACCCTGGAAAAGTCCCAGACTGGGCTTCTGCAGTCAGTGGCAGATGGGAGCTGGTTGCAGGAACACATGGATTTAGGAGGAAGTGAATTGGGATCAAAAGCAGAAAAAATAATGATGTCCTCTCAGAATGCCAGTCATGAACGAAGAAAGTCTAACCCCTGTGATCCCTGAAATTATACTGAGTATGACACATGTGGGATAGAATACTTCAGTCAATTTTGGTCACCTGTCTGGTCTCCTGGAAGGTCACAGATGTGACTGGTTTTCTCCCTTTTGTTTCCAGAGCATAAGATATTTTTCAGAACTGGGCAGTGTCCTTGATTCTGCATACCATTCTCTAGCCCTAACTATAAACATTGAATGTTATCTGGCCTAGAAGCAGACACTGACTGAAAAATGTTGGTAGTTTCTTGAAACTTGTAGTTTCTGCAAGTGTAGCTACTTTTAAGAGACTTAACTGAAAAGTAAAATTACTAGAAGTAAAATCGGGTCTCACCTTGCTCAAATCAGGACACTCTTCCCCAGTGAACCATTTTAGTGACCAGGGGGGGCAGCAGATTTCTGGGAAGTGGCTTGGACTCTGAGATTTGGTTTTTGTGCAAACAGGAGGGTTAGAAAAGCACCAAGCACTAGAAAGAAGGCCAAAACCTGATAAGACAGGTGGAAAAGGTTGGTGTTTGGGCTCCATCTTCATGGATGGTTGCTGAAACTGGCTATGCAGAGACGAAGAGTGAAACATCATGACTTAAAACATTTACACTTCAGCCATCAGCTTGTTATTTTTACCTAGCTCACTGTTTGGGTTTTTGAGCCAGAATTAATGATACAACTATGAGCTCAGTCCTCAGGGAGTAGCATAGGGCCGGTGAGGAGCTCAGGAAACTTGTGTGTAGAAAGGACCAGCCTCTTGAAACAGGAGCCTCCACCAGAAATGAAAATTCTTCATATCTAGCTCAGAACAGTGATTTTTCCAGTCTTTAGCTGGTTCCTATAATCACCAATTAACACCTGTCAGTGTACCTCACAGCTGTTGATGAGGATTGAGGTTCTGGCAGGTTGGTGATTGAACTCGGGTTCTGCAGCTAATAACTGTGATATTCAGAGCAGAACTGATGTCTCACTTGGAGCAGTCACTTTCCTCCATGTAACCTGATCACCCAGGAACCCTGAGATGCTATTTTGTAAAATGCAAGTATTTAAAATATATCAGTAAACCTCTAGAAAGACTCTGGTACACAAAATGATGTCTTTCATTGTAGAACACGTTAAATGACTTATTCCAGTTTTGGAAATATTCCCAAAACAACAAACTGGTGGGTGGCTTTTATTTTTCTTTTCCCTGCAGGTGCTTCTCCCAGTATAGTCTCAATCTCAGTTTTAATTCTGCTTTTTGTAGGTAACAATGTCTAGGTTTTTATTCATGAGTTTGAATTTAAGTACATGAGCAACTTTATTGGAGTTTGTAGAATAGCATTAACCATCTGTTTGGTTAGATTATTGAATCAAGGCTCTCACTTCATCACCACTGAAGAAAATAGTATCTGTGCAGTCATGGCTGAGGAGAACACTTGATTAGAGTTCTCCTTCTAGGCAGAGGTTGGATCAGATGTGGTCCCAAGGTCCTTTTCAGCAAACAGTGTGTTTGTGTAAAGATATCTGCATAGAAATTTTGCTGGAATTTATGATTCATACAGCTGAACTAAGGATCCAAAATCATTCACGGTACATGACAGCCCCTCTTGGATGAGATGCCATGAATAGTAGGTTAACTAGTATTATTTAAATATACTTAATATATGTACATTGTTACATTAGTGATTGATCAAGATTCTGCAAATAGTGGGAGATGCAAGGGTATGGCTGTGTGACAGGAGGAAATTATTTTAATAGTTTTTACATTACCTCTCATGTCTGAAGCCTCAATAACTGACACTATGAAGTTATTGGAACAGAAGGATATAGGAGAGGAGGGGAGAGGAGAGAGGAAAAACAGTGGACAAGGGACAAGATAATGATCTTCAATCATATCAAGAGTTCTTACAAAAAAAAAATAAATCTTTCCTTCATGTCCACTGTGGATAGTATGAAAAGTAATGGCCTTTTTAATAGTGGCAAGGGAAATCTCAGACATAAACCCCCAGCTTTCTACCTGTAAGGATAATTAGATCCTGGAATAGATTGCCAGGGAGGCTGCAGGAATTTTATCATGATTCAAACCTTTAAAGAGTAAATTGAACAAATGCTAATTTGGAATAACAAAAGATCTAGTTGATCTATGAAGGACAAAAGATGAATAATATGATTGAATGAATGCCTTAATAGATCTGTTGTATACTCTTCAGTGATAATTGCTTAGCACTATGAGGGATAATAGATCTGTCAAACACAAATCAGATAGACCTGACAGTAGCAAAATGTCTTTTTTACATGGAAAAATATGAAAATAAATCAAATAGTGTGGAATACTGGTCACATATGAGTAACAATTTTTTTCAAATTTAAATTTAAATTTCTTACCCTTGATGACAGATACATCAAAAGATTGCATTTGAAAAATAGATGGACAATTGCAAGATTAAGAAAAAGTGTGTCAGTTTGGTGACATAAATTTATATGGCAACAATAAGAGGGATCAAGCAGATAAGGGAATTTTTTTATGTTCAGGCCATAGCTGTAGATGAACAATTATTTCTTTGGTCTTGCCAGGGTGACTATTTCAAAACTCTTAAAATACAAATGTGCTGTAATCAATAGGGCATGGTTAATGAAAACAGCTCATTATTGTCTTGGAGATAGTGTCCTTTAATGATGCCCTTTGGATTGAAAGGTATGCAAATGAAGATCATTTAATTTAGCGCTTTTACTACCTGGACCTTGTAAATATAAAAACTTAATTACTAAGTGCAACATTTATCATGAGGGGCTCCATCCCTCTTTACTGAGCAAATAAGAAAATATTCACTTTGAAGTAGATGCTTATTTAACAGGTGTTTCTGTCCAGCATTTTCACAAACCTGTACACATATTCTCCAGACCATGTATGCACAGATTTATCTCCTTATCCTGGTGAGCATTATATTAAAATCCTTCACATTCTGAGAAGGGTCCAACATTTCTTGGCTTTTATAAAAGAATTTGCACATCAATCCAGAAGGAAGTAAATTGCTGGGAGAAAAAAATATGGTGTAACAAAACTGCTCTCTGACAGCATGAGAACAATGAAGTGCTTTCATAAGTAAATGGTGCATATCTCATGATATGTTTTCAGGAGGGGATCATCTGAGGCAGCCCTGTACACAGAAAAAATGTTCCAGATAGGCATATTATTCTGCCCATATGGAATAGAATCTGAGCTGTTGGAAAAATTGATCATTTAGTGCTTCTGCAGTTCTGATAAATGCAGAAATCAAGAAACTGATTTGGGTGAATCAAAGTTCTCTGTGTGCAGGGCAATCTTGGATGAGCAAAAACATTAAAAAAAACCAGAATAAACTATGTTTTGATTTTTAGACACATGGTTTAGTAAAAGAGAAAGATCTCTTGACATGTGAAGAAAAATCTCCAAGACTGATTCCTAGAATAATTAGACCTGGAATGTTTTGATGTTTCAGAACTATTTTGCATGTGTTTCTACACTAAAAATATCAATATAAATTGATAAGAAATTTGGGTGTTACCAGTTTTTTCAGCTTCCTTTTCAGGGTGGTCTTCTCTATCACTCCTGACCCTGAGTATAAAATATAAAAAAACAGGAAAAGACAGGAAAAAATTATATTATTATAGCCATATTTGTTGGCAAACTTGATATATGTAATTAGATCAATTGATGTAACTTGGAAACAAAAAATCCAGGCAAGATTTCAAGTATATAAACCTTCCTTCAGATCTGAAACAGAATTGGTCAATATAAAAACAAAGTACTGTTACTGAGATTAAGTGCTAGCAATATATGTTGTTCTCCCTTCAGAATTTACCGTGCTTTTATCCTTAGATTATCACAACTACAGCATGGGTGTTACCATAGACATAATATTTGCAGATGGAAAAAACAGCAGTTCTTGGGATCCTCTGTTTCAGAAGGGATCCTGATATTCTTTGGAAGACATGCTGACTTTAATGTCATTTGAACTGGGCTTGTCAAGGTGTTTCAGTCACCCTCCTACACCTGACTTCTGAAAACATCCAAATGGCCAAAACCTCTTCCACCTTCAGACACTTTCCCAAGGCATGGCTGCTGGGCATGCTTCAACACTGCTAAACTGGGCTGTCCTTTGAGTGTCAGCTAAGGGAACTGAGCAAAAACCCTTTTGCAGCAGAAGCAGTGCCCAAGACAGGCACTGTGTCTGCATGAGGCACATCCTCTACCTGTGTCATTGTCCTCAGGGGTGTGTGTTCACTCCTTCTGTGGCTTTTTTTAAGATACAGGAGGAAGTGGGCTATGGAAATTTTTTCCTAATCTTTACCCTAAGCTTCCCAGGGAGGTGGTGGAGTCACCGTCCCTGGGAGTATTTAAAAAATGGGTAAATGTGGTGCTTCAGGAGATGATTTAGTGGTTAAGGTGGTGTAGGACTGATGGTTGGACTTGATGATCTTGAAAATCCTTTCCAACCATGGTGATTCTATGATTCTGTCAGGACTTCTTCCTTGGTGGAGAGAGGTAAATTGCTGCTTTGTCATGTGAATGGGAACAGTGACTGTGTCCTCTGTTAACAATTTATAATTCTATGGGGTCAAAACTTCTTTTGATGAGGGTTTTGGCTGGATGCTGTCTGTGGAGGATCTTTCTCTCAGTGCTTCTTCTGTGTTAGCACAATTTTGTTCATGACTGAGTTTCTAGGAATTACCGAGAGAGAGAGATTGTAAGACCTCCTTCATATCCTCCTTAGTCACTTTTGTACAAATGCCTTTCCCCTTGAGCAAAGAGTATGTACAGTCAGGATATTACTGAGTTTAAGAGTATATTTTTTTAACTTGCTATTACTCACAGGAGGTGAGTAGGGCTCATGCACTACGAGTCTAAGCACTAACAAAACTCATCACCCCTGTTGAGCTACCTGGACTGTCTCTTCCAGCCAAGTACTCAAGAGAATGGTAAGAAAAAGCAGATCTTCATTATGCCTGGGAGTGGACTATTTGTCAATCAAGCAACATTTTTGGATTCTTCCTTTTCTCCTTTTCTTTTATCCCTTTGGGAGTTTCAGCTTTTCTTGTATTTTTCATTTTGAATCCTGTGGTTCCTAATTATCACCATCTCAACCATTACAATTTTGTCTGTGTTTTTACTTATCTTTCATGACTTATGCTGATGGACATTCTTCACATCTTAGCAACAACTTTTTCAGTGAAACTTAACCAGGGAGGCACAGTTGTGCTGAACCAAACTAGACCTTGGATTACAGACAGCTGTTCATCAGGACTGAACATTGCCAGATGAGAGCATGTCCACCTTGCACAAAAGCAGAGGATGTGTGCCTTGTGTGCATTGCTCTGAACTCAAAAGACAAGAATGTTTTTGTTTGTTTCTTCAGACGCTCTTTGCTTGGATGCTGAAGCAGCCAGGAAAAAAAAAGGAGTTTTCATAAAAGATCCAAACATCACCTCTTCCCTTTATTCTCTGCAAAAAGAATCTTAAAAGACAAAAACACAAAGGTAACTCTGTAATGACTCACATTTATCAAGTGATTTTCACCTCTGAAGGCACTTTAAGAAATGTTATAACTACATATTATATTGTGGGTTGTCCTTCAGTTTATATTGCAAATGTCATACATGATCTCAGTATTAATCAATATAATTACTACAGCATTTATTTTTCCTTTTATGCTTAAACTCACCATTAATTTGAATATGGAAAGTAATAGCAAAATATATGACCTTTTTATTCCCTCTACTCAGTTGAGTATAACACTTGCTAGAAGAGAAATTCTATCATAGTAGCTGGGTTGTACAAGAGGTCTGAGAGTCTTTCCCTTGCAATTTTTGTGCTTTGTAACCAGCAGTAGAAGGAGAATGACCCTCTCACAGAGTATTTTTGATTCATATGCTGCTGTTTATTCTGCTTATATCAGCCAGTCAATATTCTGTCATTTTGGATGGACTGAAACACCTGGAGCAATACTACCCCTTTATCATCCAGTGAATGCTTTATGCAGAAGCACACATCAATGTGGCTTCAGGGTTACACACTGATGCTTCTGTGAGTGATTCACAGCCTGCAAAAGGTAATGCTGTCCTGACTTTTCATAGCTGGATCCTCCAGGAACTGCCTTCAGCTCTCTGCTGCCCCTCTTAGCATCTTCCCATTGTAGCTGTTTCTTTGGATATTAGAAAGAGCAGATGTATCTTATGTCCACATAGTGCTCCATAAAGATGGTAAATGCCAGCAATGCTTAACTGGTTTTTTGAGCAAAGACCTTATACAGTCCACTTGCCACTTCAGCCCTGTAACAGACCTTTTAGAAACAAATGCCATTCCCCTGAAGTTCCTCTCTATCAATCGTGTCCCACAACCAAATATCTTTAAGGAGTTCCTGGTTGTTCCTGGGTCTGAGTGCATGCACCATGATCTGCTGCTATGAACTCCACAAATTTCAGATGCCTCAATATGGAAGGCTTTCTTTCTTTAATTCTGGTTCAGTATTGATATAAAGGTGTCATATATAACTTATATATCTATAAAGTTCACAATTGGTATAAAGATCCAGGATGTTTCACAAGGCTGTTTTCACTGCTCTGTCAGGACAGGAAGAACAAATTGAGCCACTAAGCTTATTTGTACCCATGGCTCCTACCAGCAGCTCTGATCACACTGCTGGGCACCACAATAGACCTCACAGGCTTAGTACATAATGATAAAAGACTTTTCTCAGACCTCTGCAGAATCCAGCATTTGTGTTTATAGATGAACACTTTGACACATAGCTCTCACACAACCAGTTTGTTGCTATATGACTAAGGGGACTAGGAAATAACATATGAATGATCCACTTTGGGTAAATTTTTCTTTGTTTGCCTTTTAGATTTGTCGGGGTTTTAATTTTTTTTTTCCTTGTTATAAATTTGTCATTATTCTGGACTTTACATTTTAAAGATGCAGGCACACATATATGGTTGAACAAGAATCCTAATGCAATGATCCACAAAACAGCAGAAATGGGAATTTATTTGGCAAAGACACCTCCCTGAAGTGAAGGACTTTAAAATGAAGCTTTACACAGGAGTGAATGAAAACATTCAATTAAAATTGACAGTGAAATTAGGAGAAGAGCATAAAGAGTCCTGTTCGGGAGACAAGAAAGAAAATAATTCAGTTCCCAAGAATGCTCTGAGGAAGGGAATGACAATGAATAAAATACCAAATCCTTGAATATCAGCTTGTCTCCTTTCCTTTGAAGAAGTGGTGCTCTCTGTGATCTATTCATTTCTCAGAATGGTACTTGGTAATTTGTTCAGAGAACATTTTTGAAGGAGTGTATCCAACATTTCCAATTACATCTTGAAGTCTTGGCACAAAAAGAGAAGAGATGTCAAAGATCTTAAAAATGAGGAAATTAATAAATACTTCAGTCTGCTTCCCCCCACCCCCCTCATTTGTCTTCTGAATAATCTGACTTACTGGAGGTATTAAGAGGCCTTATTTAGTAGCTATAATCATCAGATAATAGGTTCTGGAAAAAAACACCCAGGAATGAGAATTCACTGTTTGGTATTTCATATCTAAGTGATCTCTAAGTGTATCTCAGCTGAACAGAATAGTTTTAAGCAAGTGATAAGAGTGGGCAGGAAAGGCACTCACTGCTGTCATAATCAAGCACTTCATCAAGTAATTAATTAGATAAAGCCATAATTCACCATGGACAACTACTGATATGAAATAAGTATGCACATGCTGTTCACTCAGACATAATAGTGGTTATTATATCCTGCTATGGTGTCATTCAAGTACCTTGTAATCTATGTGAATAACTTCTGGATTAGTGCAATATACTGTGAGAGGGAAAATGTATTTGTGGGTTGTCTAATCTAGCAGAGGAAAGAGGGAAGACATGAGAGAAGTTTTCACATATGTTAGAAACAGCTGCCAGAGAGGTAGGAATAATATATTTTCTACAGCTCCTGTAAGAAAAAGACACACTAAGTTGAAATTTCAGCAAGGGAGATTTAGTTTAGGTATCTGGGAAATAACTTTGTAAGAGAAAGGAGACTGACTTATGGGAGTTGTTTAGTTGATGATACTCTGGAGCCCCTATCTTGCCAGGAGTGGTTTAGAATAAGCCCATCCTGCCACGGGACAAGAGGAAGGATGAGAGCTCCCAAAAGACTCAACCAATGTAATTTTCTCTGGTGCAACATTTTACACTTCCCCCATAGTCTGTCTCCTCATTCCGGCACGATATTATTGAAATGATAGAAATGTGGAATGAAAGCAGAAGAATGTGTCTTCTCCCCTCAGCTCAACTCTGAATGAATAACATCATCTAGCATTTCATGTATAAATTTGAGGTGAGTGTTGGTCCCTGTGTGTGATATGAAATTATAGTGAACACATGGGGACTGCTGTGGAGGGTAAGAGTTTCTCAGTCTCAGCTACACATGAGAACTGAATCTCACACTTCCCTGTCAGTGCCATGTTGCTCAAAGGATAAGCTTTACAAAGTTCTAAAAGAATCTTATTTTGAAGAAATGCACTTAAAGCTTCTTTTTGAAGCATGCATTAAACAAAGCTCTCAGCAAGAAGGTGTATCTGAATGGGTACTGTGAAACCTGCAATCTGAAGAAGCCTCAATAACAAATCAAATCCTTCCTGGCATGGTTTTCAGCACTGGCATGTGTTTATTCTCTCTGGGTGGTTTCCTCTTCAGCACTCTGTGTCTGGGATTTAGAAGGGGAAAGAATTTTCTTCTCTGAAGTGAAAGAAGTTTTGCTGCAAAGTTTTCTTGGAAATATTTTTTAAAAAAGGAATTCTTTAATTTTTTTTCTCCTTTTTTCCCCTTTAGAAGCCTCTGCTTTCTTGAAAGCATCAGTCCTAAAGCATTGTGACACTACTTTGTAGAGGTTTAAATATTCTGCGTTTTCTTTTCACCGTTGTTGCCAGGGCTTCCTACCTTTATAGTTTTTTCTGTGTTGTTTGTTATGCCAGAATTCCCTCAGTATATATGGTAAGCAAGCAACAGAGAAGATGGTGGTGAATCACAGGAAACCCACAGGGAAGACTGGGTGTATGAGAGCTCAGAGCAATGACACTGTTGTACACTGAGTGCTGTTGGGTGATGGAGATGGATCTGGAAGTGTTGGATCTATATCAGTACAACTCTGCACCTGAACAAATTAATATCTGGCTAACACATCTTCTTGGTGCATGAAGTCAGCCCTTCCTCAAGAGATTTTTCTCCTTAATTTAAACAGGAAATTGCCTTGGTATTTGCCTAGGAGTTCTGTCCAACCCATAAGATAGACCTTGCCTATATTTACTCAAGGTCATGGCAGATAATGAACAGGACCCTCAAGTTCTGAAATAACATTTTTGTAATGAAATTTTGGAAGTTAAGAATATGTGCTCCTGAGGTCTCCTGAGCACAGGTACTGTTTTTCCAAAGTTCTCTTATTGACTGTCATTGAATCTTGACAAGAGCTAAGGAAACTCTTGCTGTAATACCATGCCAGCATTGGCTTTGCTCAGAGCATTTTAATATGAGTCTCGAAGACAGTGTAATAACTTAGTAATCAAAAAGCTTTTACATCTGGCTATGTATTTCCTGCAGGCAGTTTGTCACTTCATGACAATTCGAGTCAGACATGCAGATTCCGGGCAGCTGTAAGAAAGTGACGAGTTATCCAGAGCTATTTCCAAAAATAACAATAATGAAGACATGTACAATAGTTCTCACCGGTGAATCTCTGTCAGTTTGGGGTTTTGTATGTTCCTGAAATGAGAATATTAAATAGCAATAAACATGCCCCTCTCAAGAACTTGCACCTTCTATAAAAATATTGCTGCATAAAACTCACGTCAGCAATTCTCATTTTATTCTCTTTGATTAATAGTGTTATCAAATCACCAGGCTCAATGGTCTCCTGTGAAAAGGCTATGCTGGTTACTTACTTTCTGGAAGAGTGTGGCTTTAGAGGGCTTAATAAGGCTGATACTCCCAGTGTATCGCTTATGGATCTCTCTGCTCTCTTGGCAACAGTCTTTTGTTCTGCCACATTTCATTTACTCCTGCACTTGTCCAGATGACACTAATGATGCTGAAGGACAGGAGGATGCTGTTAATAAATGCAGTCCAGAGGCCTGATATGTATGTGACCTTTATCTTTAAATGCCCTGTGTAAATTCAGTCCAGTCAATACACCTAGATAGATTACTGTGTTTCCAGGGCTATGAAATTAGGTTAGAAAATTCCAGTACAAGAGGAATTGATGGGATTGTCTGTCTGAAACTGGCCATTGCTGCAATTTTTCTGTAAGCACTCACTGATGTGATACCTGGATCCATCACACCTAAAAATGAATGAATAAGGATGCAACTATCTGCTGAAGGTTATTAAAAAACTTATGTATGATTCCTTGCCTGTCCAGAGCTTTATCTTACTATGGTCACCCAGAGTTTCATTAACACAAAATACAGGCAGACATAAACCTAGGAATTTCTCTATTGGAGTTGCAGGTGAATGCCACACATGATATCTGAAGGAATCTAAAACTGTACTGTGCAATTACATGAGTTTCATCTGAAAAGGAACATATTTACTCTGCTGAAACATGCTAAAATGAAAGCCATAAAACCCATCCACCTCATGATCAGACTTGCCCAAAAGACATTGGTGCATTTCACAGGTGTTCAAAACTGTTCTCAGAGGATGGCTTCTGTTTTTCGAACATTTGATCTGGACTCTATCAAATAACTTGATAGAAGTGAATTAATTAAAAAATCTGTATCTTTTCAGTGACGTATCTTCTCAGACTCAATTTCAGAAGCAATATTCATTATATTCCTTGAATAACGAAGAAAATGGGAACAAAAGAATGGCTGTTGACAGACCAAGTGTACTACTAGCCTAGTATGATGCCCCCAGAATGGTAAATTTTGGATGCTTAGGAAAAAAACTAGCGCAGGCTTGGCAGTGCACTATGATTCTCCCCCTAGTTATGTAGCCTCTGTGTTTTCTCCTGCTTTCCACCATCTGGTGCAGAGATTTAGACATTTCCTGGGATAACTATTGCAGGTAAAGCTTGATAGCTTCTCATAGACCTGACTAAGATTACACCTTAGTAGTTTGGTAACTTGCTTAGGATGATAACTAAATAACAGGAAAAATTAAATCTATGAAAATGTTTGAATTTGAAATATGCTAAAATAGGGTGACAATGTCATTATTCACCTTGTACATGTTTAAATTGTGCTACATTTACACTTGGGCAGCAGAGCATAGCCAGAGAAAAATACTCATGAATAGCAAATATTAAACTCAAATGCTTGAATATCCCCTGAAGACAAGTTCCAGTTTGTCTTTTTCATTTTTTTATTTGCAGTTCTTTCTCTAGGTGTACACTGTATAAATCAGCCAAGAAAGGAAGGAGTCAGCAGTAAGAAAATTGAAATAGGCCTCTACCACAATTCACACTGAAGCAAATAATTCACAAAGTTATCAAAATCCAAGAATAGTGTCTGGAGTGAAAATATGCAGCAAACAAGAAACTTGTTTACAAATGCAGTTTATAAACAATTAAAAAATAAAAAAGAGTTATTTTTATTTGTGATTGATGATCATAAATGATCATTTTGCTGTGATTAAAAATATTAGCTTCTATTTGGTGATTTTCTTGGAAAGAGGGCAAAACTAAATATTGCTACCAATTGAACTTTAAGAGTTAATGTGCCCAAATCACCCTGACTTGTGTCAAAACTACTTATTCTTTCCAAAGGGCTTTTAGCCCTGATCAGTTCAGCAGGTACATTTTCACCTGAGCAGTGAGTCTGCACATACTAACTTGGCTGTTCACATTCATCTGTACATACCAGGACTGCATTTTCACAGATATGTCTTTTCTGTCCTGCTGTGCAAAATTTGTTTAGATTTCCTGAGAAAGAGGTCTGGGACAAACAAGAACTCTATGACTGACCACAAAGCACATCACACAATCAGACAAATGCAAATCTATAAGAATCTTACAACTAGGAACTTGATGGAAACTGATCCATAGACAGAGATCAATGCATAAGAAGTTTAGAAGTCTGATTTAACTTTTCAAGTTTAAATCTCATCCTAAACCTGAGATTTACCCTCTCAAGACAGTTTATGAAAAGTTTCATGTGTGGTATTTATTGCACGAGAGTTATATAGTGTCCTCTGCATCTTTGTAAACTTCAGTCCAGTTGTCAGAAAGTTATATACATTATATAAGTTTTTTCTACTAATGTTTGATTAGTTAGCTACTGGAATGGTAAACATTAACAATACATGAAAATTTAAGTAGTACTTGGATAAAAATTGTCTGTCTACCCCATCAGTTTTTGTAATGTTACATTTTTGCATTTTAATGTTTCACTCTCACTGCAGAAAATTTACATTCTTTCAGAGGACAAGCCCACTCTTTCCAAATTTAAACTTCCTTCAATTCACACAGGCACTCAGTTGTCAGTTATGTTACTGTCTCTCTTCAGCTGCAGATTAATAGGTGAAGAGCAGAGGACCTGCAATAACTGGTATTTTCTCATACCTCCTCTTGTAATAAGATGATCCTGCTGTCTGTTAAATGGAAAGAAAAAGAAATGCAGTGAATGAGATTCCACTACATTAAGTTAAACAAAACAAGTTCTTCAGTGCAGCTGGTGCCAGGGAAATCCACACTATATTTCCTATGAATTTAAAGAGTAAATTGTGTTTTCTTTTAGTAAGATAAAAGGAAATGTTAGTTTATCAGCACTGATCATTTAAAACATATCTCAGGATATAAGGATAAAACAAGATTTTTTAAAGGACAAATTATAACAGCTGTAAATTTTTAAGGCCATGCTGGCAAAAATAACCACAGGCACTTAACACAGAAAATATCACCTGAAAGTATCAGGAGAAATTGTATTTATTAAAAAAATCTATATAAAAAAAAAAGTCAGTTTTAAAATTCCAGAAATGTTATCAATTTTATCGTCTTAAATTGATCCAAGCTACAGCATTCTGCCACTGGGATGAAATATTAACAATAGAATCGACATTCTAGTTAGTCTCCATTCAGCCCCAAACTTTAATAGAAATAACCTGTCGGAATTGACTGAGTGTGATATCACTAGAGAAGCCTTGAATTTAAGCTGGCTGGATAAGGAAAATTGCATGGTTTGTGAAGGCAGTTTTGAATAGAATGGAAATTCTGCTTCTATCCCATTTAGCTGTCAAAAGGCCATTTCTAATACTTTTATAAAACTATTTGCCTACAGAGAAAAAGTAAAGGAAAAAACCAACACAACTCCAAAGCAAATAACCCTAAGATAAAAAAAAAAAAAAAAAAAAACACTTCTTAATGGAACTTCAAAATATTAAAAAAAATAAATTATTCCAGTAGATTATTGGATTGCCAAAAGGCTATTGAATACATTCATTTTATCTAAGATTTGAAACTGGGAAAGAGCAGAGAAAAACAAAAGCCAGAGTGGCAGGTAAATTAATGACAAGATAAGCAAATTTAAAAACCCCTACTTTTGAAGTTGTAGGAAAACCATCAAAATAGAAAATAAAACCACAAAACATAATCAGAAGCTCTGGGCAAAGCTGAAAGGGTTTTTTTATTGAATGAGGGACAAATTAATGTTTCCTTCCTAGTAAAAATGCTGCTTCTTGCACTGATACTAGCAGAACATACTGAACATGTACACTGTCCTTCTCTGCACTGCTTGATCACTCAAAATCAATTTTTTCTTGAAAATAAATGCCATGGTTAGAATTGATATGAAAAGGTGGTCAGTAGTTACATCATTAGAGGATAATTTCAAAGACAGGTATCATTATCTTAGTGATTAGAAGAACTGGGAAAACCTTTATTTTTATCTATTTTTTTTCTGCACTCATATAGGATGCAATCCATTACCCGTCTGCACCATTACACTTCATCTGACTGTGAATTTGGTTCTTGTAAAAATTGTGCAAAACACACACTAAGCTGAAACATATTTCACTAAGAGAGGAACCCTAATTTACTTGCATGGGTTATTGCATCTTTCATCAGGTAAAGACAAGAATGTGCAAGTGAATTAATGCATTACTTCTATTTCACTACAGGACACTGGGTACAGTAGCAACACAGAGATGAAGACCTTTATCATCAGAAAACAACAAGAAATAGCGGGACACTTTATTATAAACAAGATTAAAGAAAAATAAAAAATACCTAACTTCTTTCCAGCAAAATTCTTAATAATGGGTATTACTGTGTGTGAATAGTCCTGTTGATATCAGTGAAGTCCATCCTGTTCTCTTTTTCAGTGTTCTGCTGAATGGTATACCAAAAGGACAGTGTGTAACAAAGCATGGCCCATGATACTTTGGAGGAAAGATAGCAGTGCCTCTAAATCTGACAATAATTAGCAGTAACAATAGATTTCTCTTTCCATAAGGAAGATTTCTCCCAATCCAGCAAGTGATTAAAAACATCATTATTTTCCTGTCACCTTTCTAGTAGGTCCTTTTCCATCTGGTTGACAACTGAGATAACAGACAAGGAGACTACCTGCTGTACAGTTTTCCTTTCCTTTAGAGTGATCTGTGACAACTTTCATTTGTGACAGGCAGGTTGGGTTAAAGAAGTCTTTGCTTCTTGAATTCAGCTACAGAGTAAACATCCATCTGTTTCCCTGACCTGCATTATTTTAGAGAACAGTTGTGAGACTTAAGAGAAAATGAAAAGTCAGCTCACCTCCCAGACTATAAAGGACACACAAGCAGAATTCATACAGGAGGGAAACCACTGAGAAGCAGCAGGCTGAAAAGAAAACAAACAAACAAAAACCTTAAGTCAAAGAAACATCAGCCTCAGCAGGGCACCAAGAGGGGAGGTTTTGCTTGCTTGCTTGAAGTAGTCACATCTTAAAGCAGTTCCCACCATCCCAATTAAACTGCAGACAGCTGGTTACTTCTCTGAGAAGAGAGAAGAGGCAGTTGCTGTGAAAGACTCATTCATGTGGTGGGCAGCAAATGCAGGAAAACTTCCACAGGGGATTTATTCTCTTTTGACAAGTGTGATTCAATCCTGATGCTTCTGAAAACTTAATGGCTATGGGAGAAAATATCGTTGGAAGGGCTTGTCAAAGAGGTTGCAGTCTTATGGGATCCTAATTAGAGTTAGTCAAAATTTACACTTTGTTAGACCTGGCTGAGGTCAGTCTTCTTCTGTGCTGGGGAGGGCTGCCTGGATTTCACAATGGAGAATAATGCTTGTCAGAGCCAAGAAACCAAAGACATAACTAAAGGGAACCTTTTGTTTCAGTATGTACACTGCTGGGCACTGGTCTCTGCTGTTTTGAGTCCTAGGATGAGTTAATTTCTCATGGGGAGATGCTAGCAGCAAATGTCTAGTACAAATTGACCCAGTTATACAGTGGTCCTTACCTGGAACCTATGTCAGATTTAAGGACCAGGAGTGAGGTTTGTTTTCATTCTTTAGCATGGAGTTTGATGAGCACGTAAAGGTGAAAGTGAAAATTGTTGTCTTAGAGTCTTAAGTAAGTTTCAAAGGGGAAAATTAAATGAACTGTACTTCTTAATTAGCCACAGATGCCTTTCAAGAATGAGTTTCTAATTTCTGTAAAATTTGAATTCAGATTATTTGAAGTAGATGCTTTAAGAGAACTTGCCCACTTTCTCATCAGACTGCCTGAGTAACAAAGATATCATGCATGAGGTGGGCAAGCTCTCCTCATCTCTTCTCTTGCAAATGTTTCACTTTACCTCAGTAATTAAACATTCATTGGACAAGAAAGAGGTTAGGGAAGTCAAGCATGAGAGAGGAGAGCCAGGTTACTGCTCCAGTATTTATTTAATTAGTCAGACGAAGTTGGACAGTTTCAGAGGACAAAGCTGAGGAGATCTAAGAAGCTTGTTGACTCAGATACTCTGCTGGAAAAACAGAAAACTTCTGTTGGAGGCTCTTGTCCATATCAACCAGCCTGAGGACAGAGTAGGTCCTTTGCAAATGGATATCCTAACCAGTGTTTTTTATGTAGACATAACCAGTGAGAAAAGGATTTCACTGGATATGTGAAATCAAATGTACTTGGAGAGGTGGTTGGGAAGTGAAAGATATGTCAAATGAAATTGCCAATAACTACATTTTGCATTCTTATAGTGGGCTAAGATGGGATCCTCATGTGGATGAAAATGGAGTGTATCAGCAGCATTTCACTTCAAATGGTAATTTGTAAATCATACTGAAATTCAACATAGGGGTTGTATGGCATGTGTTGATAAAATGCCTTGGAAAGACTGTATAGGAGTAATCTGATGAGGATTGGATTAGAAAGGGAAGAAAAGGACATCTTGTTGCTCTTTATAGCACAAAATGTTGCTTTTTTATGGATTTAAAACTATTTAATAGCTTTTTCCTCTAAGGGATTCATCACCTGTTCAATCATTTACACTCTGGTTAACAGGGCTGCGGTATCATCTAAATGCTATAAAAATTGCTCTAGTTTAGTAAAGTCTCTCACACTTTGATTTATCCTTGCAAGTCTCTTCTCACAGATATATTTCCAGCCTACTAAGAAGGCATGTAGAGAGTTTCACAGAGTTGTTTTCAAGTGCTAAATCACCAGCACTGGAAATTCTGAGGGACTGGCCAAAAATCTGTCACATTTAGATGGTGGGATCTGTGTGTTCATGCAAGTGAATGACACACAAAAGTGAGAAATGAAATTTTCTGCTGATGCAAAGATGAGGCATGGGACCATAAGAGGAAAAAGGACCGTAGGGGCAGTAACCTCATGAAAGCTTAGTCATATTTTACCCACAGCAAGAGACAAAGTAGTTTAAAGTAGGAGGTGGCCCGGTGCTGCAGAAATGTTTTAGACTCCCATCAGCCAGAACAGTTTTATTACAAGATTTTTTCTGATTTCTCTGCTCTTAAATATCTACCAGGTTCAGGAGGGTGCTAGAAAGTAAATGACCAAAGTAATGAGAGAATAAAGCAATGAAAGAGGGCTGAGCAATAGTTATGGTTTGTGAGCTTTTGTCTTCTAGATCATTGATTCTATTGTAGTTTGGAAGAGACAATTTTTTTTTTACTAACCATTTAGTTGTTTCACATAGATGTCTTGAGCATTTTTGTTTATTTCCTATTTATTAGAAAAGAGATGCCCCTTTGTCAAAACCAACAATACAGCTTGCACCACCTGCAGAAACTTATGCATCAGAACTGGCTTCCCAGTCTTGGAGATGAGGCTTTAAGGAGTCTGAGAAAGGACCATTTAAAGAACTTTTGGATATTTATTCTGTTAAAACGGGCAGTCTAGTTCCCTGCTTTTTCTATGAAGTGCTGTAAATGAAAAAAAGATCAATTGCATTCTTAAAAAACAGCATAAACTAAATCAGTCACATGCATTGAAATGGTCATGAAGATCCAAGGAGCAGCTTGAATTCTTCACATATTTCAATTACTTAATGTGTTTGCTTAAATATTTCTCTTTTTAAAATTATTTATTTATTTATTTATTTTTAAGGAGACCACTTGGGACAAAAGGTGGTTAGGTGGTTGACATAGAGTTGGCACACTCTGTCACTTCTGTGACAGAGTAAATCTCTCATATATAATGCAGAGGGTGAGTCATTGAGGTAAGAACCAAACTGTGTAGTGATGAATCTGACCACTTGTGTGAATATGAATTCTGTGTGGCTTAGATGTGTGGGCTTAGATACTTCTACCAGCCACGTCAAAGTGGTGGACAAGTAGAAAAGTGCTTTTTGGCTGAAGTAACTCTGGACAAGGAGTTTTCATTCCAAGAGGTTTGCATCTCCGTGTCGACCGCCGTGCATTAATGCATAAATATGTATTGCCTGTGAGATCAGTGCTGGATGTGTCTGATCTCATTGCATCCTGCTGTTTGACAGCACAAACCTGTGCCCTCTGCCCTTGGCTGCATCCAGCCACTGAGCTGCTGACAGCTCCTGGGTACTCTGTGGGCTCCACGGGGCAGCCGGGGGACAGCAGAGACAGCCAGAGCCTGAACAAGTCACTGGAACGAAGCAATGACCAGGCATTGAGAAAACAGCATCACAAATCACTGAGCTTTTCACATATCCACAAAGGCCACTAGACATTTTAATGGTCAACTCCCCACCACTGTTGCTTCCATCTGCTGATTCATTCAGGCTTCTCTGTCCTTGGAAATCCATCTGCTTTTCAAATTGATTGTTTTTCTCTACTTCAGTGGTCACTTAGGTGACTTATCTCCCAGGTTTATTGTTCTTTGTGAAACGGCCATTTGCTTTCTTTTTCTCTTTTTTATATTTTTCAGGTTCAGGTATATATATTGTTTTCAGTCTCTTAAAATAATGCACATTCCTATTGATTATTCATCATCATCAGATCATTATTACTGCTACTCTTATTGTAGTGGATCAATTAATTTTGTCCAGATTTTATAAGAAATAAGAATGATACTCAGGCTTTTTCAATCCCGTTTTGTTTGAAGGAAAAATCTATATATGGTATTTATTATTTCTCTATATAGCGGACTCAACCCTTAGGTGTATTATTTTTCTTCTCACTTTTTCCCTTCAGATGAAAACTTAGTGAAGTTGGCATCTGTGAACTGTATTTCAGTCTTTGAAGGGCCTTCAGGACCAGGCACCCTGAGGAAAAAGAAGAAATCTTGCAGTTTAGGCCTATTATAAAATTCCTTCATCTCCACTCCCTTCCTGACTCCAGAGAGAAGGAGCATTCTTTTCCATACTAAATCCAAAACACATCACTGTAACAGTGCTAGAAAGAAAATTAACTTTATCCCTGCTGAAACTGGGACAACAGGGAAGGATGAACCTTCTGCTAGGAAGATGGGAGACCCCCAGGGATTTAGCTTCAGGCACAATGAGAAAGTGATCCTGAAAAAGCTGCAAAAAATACCCAATTAGCTTATCTGTAAGAAACCCCATTCTCTTGTTTTTTATAGGAGAAGCAATTACATCTGTGCCAAGTAATCTATTTCCTCTTAATGCAGGTGTGGCTTTTAATTTTCCTCTTATTATTTGTAGCCCTTCACCTCAGCTTCTATGTAGAAGTATATCCTGTGAGATTAAAAACCCCCAGTCTTTTCCGTTTTCTAAGTGCACTTTAAAGAAAAATGTAAATAGATTGTTAGCCCACCTGTTTCAGGGTAACGGTATAGGGGTTTTGAAAACTTAAGGCTGAAATACAGAGTAAAAAAGTAAAGCTCTACAGTAAAGAAGAAGGTGGGAAATGAACATTTGGAGGCGGTAACTGATGTAAAAATTACTTGTTACATTGTGAAACTTCATAGTTTCAAAAATCTTTAAATCTTTCTGTGAAACATTGTTAAGTCTTGAAGCCTAAGAGAAAGGAGAAGGAATAGATCCTACAAACATTAAAAACATTTGTTTAGGAAGTATAAAAGTAGAATATAAATTATATATTTTCAGAGAACAATTCTGGAATGTCATCCTGAGAGCAAAGAGATTTTTAAATGAAATCTGCATTCATAGATTCTAACTATTATCCAGTAAATGTAATGATGAGTCTCAGCTGATCTCCTATTGCATCTTTAATTCCCCAAAGCTTTTGTGCCCTGTAAATTACCTTGGCATCATTATATACACTTGGAATACAGCACTTAATGAGCAGATCATGTGAGCAGCTGCCTTTTATTTAAGTCATGTGGTCACAGATCAGATCTCAATTATGTTCCTGTATGAAAGAACAAACTACAAACAAGGTTATGTTTAACTAACTTCTACTGGGGAATAAAAAGTGAGTGGGAGGAATCCTGCAACCTTTCTAAAATGGAATGTCAGGTGATGCTTTTAAGAACGTGTACATGTTTTCCCATGGCCCAAGCTTCTGGAGTCAGGTGAGAATATACACTTTTTCATTTCCAAATATAGCATGCAGGTCTTGTTAGGCTTGAATTGGCAATTCCCGTTTGCTGCAAAAGATCTGGCTTCTTTTTATTACTTTTCTGAATGGAAAGTTCAATCTTAATTGGTTTAATGGAGTTTGATAAAATATACAGGAGCACTTTGGATACAAGGACCATGTCTTGGATACTTATAAACAAGCTGTTTATCTGCAACAGTTTAGACTATACTAGCAGATGAAAGACATACTAATTGTTCAGCACTCCTCACTAATCAATGATATAGCAAAAGAAGTGTGATTGTTGTAATGGCTATTTATTCAATAAATGAAGATATGTGTTTTTCCAATAACTTTAAAAGCTGATATTTAGAAATAAAAACTGTGAAAGGACTGGATCAAGAAAGGAGAGGAAAATGGATGAGTGAAAATTGGTTGCCACACAACTGTTAACCACCCTGAGGAATTTGTGATCTGTATGAAATTCTTTGACTCAAATACAGAACAACAATTAACTAAATTAACAATTTAACTAAATGAAGCTAAACTAGCTAAAAATGATTGAAATACTTTCCCTCACAAACCTTCATGCTCCTCAGACATTTTGCAGTTGTCATTCAAGTCAAAAGACAGACAATGTGGTTTTAATGAAAACTGTAACTCTCAGTGCTGTATCACCATAGACAGACCTTTTTTACCTCTCCTAGTTTAGTTTTGTGCTGTCATAATATGGCTTTAGGACAAGAGTTGTTTACGGTAGCTGTGGGCAACACCCACATGTGGGGAAACTTCTGAGGCTGCAATGTGGAAATGCACTAGGTCCACTGCCAGCTTCTATTGCTAATTTAGAAAAAAATTTTTTCCTCACACTTGTAAATGCACCTTTCCTTACTCTCTGTGTTTCTGGGAGGCAGATTGCAACTGTTCTCTTTAAATAGAGACACTTTTGCCAAATTTTATCTGCTGAGGATCTGGCTGCTTTTCTATCATTGTCTTTGTCTGGGGAAGATGCTTTTATGGTCTCTCGGTGAGGTGGGGCTATTACTGGAACCAGCTCTCAGTGGTGCAATGTCAAATTCTCAAAATGTCAGACTTATTTGTGCATGTGATGGTGTAATTTGGCTTCCTGCAGTGCAAATGAGAGGATTAATTTCCATAATATACAAATTAACAGTGCAGTTGATATGTCTCCATTTCAGTACAAATTAGCAGCTGTAGGTGACAGCAGCCAGCTTAGCTTCCTTTTTGTCCTCCCTCCAAATAGCCACTGATGAAGACACTTGTCCCAATTAAATAAGGCTGGTTGCCAAATTGGTCTTATCTCCTCCTGCTTCATTTGCCTCCTAGTTTATCAGGCTTTAAAGCTTCAGGTGTTTTATACAAGTCACAGCTCCAACAGCCCTACCCTGAGCAAAAAGCAGGGAAGGGATCAGGATTACTCCATCCCAGGTGGGGAATCCCACCTGGACAGTGGACCCAAAGTGCTGAAGCAGAATTTAAGCAGCCTGTATTGCAATCCTAGCTGTTATTGCCCTTCCAGTTCTTATGGTGGGTTTACAAGTGATTCAACAATGTGATGGACTCAGCTAAAGATAAAACAAATACACTGAGCCCCCTGTAGGTTGTGAGGTGAGATCGTTTCCTTATAATGCACCAGATTTTAGAATCACAGCTGGAAACTCTTTAGCCATTCCACTGATGGGTCTTCTAGAGAAACCTGAAATCTTGGCTGTGAACTATTAGATGTGAAGAGCTTTGCATCTAGGGTTGGGCAAAGAATATATACCTCAGACTGGAACTTCAAGCAGCAGGAGGGCTGTGGAAAGAAGGGAAGATTGTGCTCTCTCTCTCTTGTTTTCCTCTAGCCAGACCTCATGTGGAATTTCACTCAGCTGAGAAACTATAAAGGTTTCTCCTGAAGTTAATAGTGGTAACGGGTACATGGGGGTTTACTCATCAAAAGGAAACTACAGTATCAAGCCATTTTTTTTAAACTGGCAATGGTCTGTAAATGGATGACAGGACCTTGTATGTGACAATAATTCCTCAGGGACATGGATATTCAATAATATGTTTATAGAACATGGGGCTGTGTTTGGGCATTAATCCCAGTACCCAGGATTACTTTGGGTTTCTCCGGTTAATTAGAGAATTTTTTTTCCAGAAATATCAAAAACTGGAAAAAAAGTTTGATTTTGGCTTTTTATCTATTGTTTTGTAAAGTATCATAGGCTCTGCTTTATGCCTGTTCATAATTAATCAAACTCAAAAAAGAGATGAGAATTCAAATGCAAAGTTAAATTTACGTCACCGAACCTGATAGTGAAGCCACTTAGGATTCAATTTTTTTTGATGGAATAATAACTGAATGCACCAGGTTAAAGTAAATGCCCTCATTATTTTGACTAAATATATCCATGATGTGTAAATAAAAAGGAATGTAAAATTTTGAGCTCATATCACATCACTCACATATATCACTGTAACAATGCAGTTATGGACAGGCTCCTATGTTGATCTGTCAGACTGTTTCTTCTTTCCCAAGTTAGAGTTAAGTGAGATGTTATAAACTTAGTAGGAGAAGAATGACATTGACTTTTAAGGAGGACAAAGATTCCAACCCCTTTTAAGTTGGTGACTCAGTGAAGGTAGGGCCTTGGACCCTCATCCTTTTGCAGATATTCTCCTAGGTCAAATTATGACTTCCATTTTCCATCTGCCTCCTGTGGTGTTAAAAATCTGCACAAGTCCAGCTGTAGGTGATTATCCCATAAGCTTCTCTCTTGTAATTAAAAAAATAACAATGTTTTATGTTTAAATTCAGAGATATGTTCTCACAGTATGCATAGTTCACTAAAGGAACTCACTGCTTCAGTGTCACCACTATGCCAAGTAAAGTAACAGAATGTTGGTTTTTAAAAAAATGTGCAATAATTACCCTTTAGTGAGTGGTATGTTTCTGGAGCTTCTATATTTCTGTGAATAGAAAGATATGTACCATTAGGAGTTGAGACATTAAGCTATCCTTTAACAGTGTTTTCAAAGGTTTATTACAACTTTCTGTAGACCTTCAGTACTGGTCACTGGGCAAAGCAACTGGACTGTGTTGACTGAAGATCATACTCAAGTGGGAGACGGTAGCTCTTCTGAAATCACAGCCATTTGAAGAGCTCTTAGTAATGAATTGCAAAAACATATCAGGTTCAGCACAGTTTTTGGTGCTGATGAGCAACTCTGTCCACTTGGGACTGGGAGTCCTTTCTTTCCTCCTTCTGGGCTCACTGAAGTGTGGGAATAAACAAATGCAGGACTAGAACAAGCGTTAAAGCAATGATACTGTGTGTAGGTTTTTCTGTCTCTAACAATATGTCACTGTCCCCATACTGGAATACAAAATTCTTCAGTATGCATAGTTTGCCACTGCACGCTTTCCATGGGAAGATACCTGAGAGTACTAAAGAACATCAGAGAGTATGGTTTTTCTAACTAACTATTAAAATAAGCCAACATTTGGAACAATATGTTAAATACAGAAAATGTCAGATTTTCATGCCTGATATAATGAGATTGCATGCAATTTCCATCTTTTTATGAACTAATTCTGGGCTTGTTGCAAGAAATAAAACCAAATGTGCTTACATCTGCCTTGATGTATGTTTATGCTATTTCTACAGTAATGTCTTCAGGAGCTATATCCTTGAAAAGTGTCACTATGTTCAGGTCTGTTGTTCCTGAATTATTTACCATATGGTGATATGGTAAATAAAATCTTGGATAGAACTTGTGGAATGATTCAAAAATGCTTCTGTGAATGAAGAGAACACTGTTATTCAGTAGGCTCATACTATTCATTGGACAATATCTTGGCAACTGCCACTATCTTGGTGACTATACCTTCACTTTGAGAAGTATTTCAAATGGTCATGCTGAAATTGTGCTGTTAGTAATAATTTTTTTTTTAAATCTATGTATTTTAAAAATATGGATCATCTGCAGAGAAACTATCTTAAACCAACAAAGAGCTAAACTGTCAGATCAGTCTTCATGTGCTATTGGTGGAGAGGAGGAAGTAGTGAGTCCTTCCTAAGATATGTGTCTCTCAGGAATCAATCCTTAGAGGCTCCAATCTCTTTTCATTGATTGTGAACCACTAACTGCTGCACTTTGTCTAGACAGCTAAACTTAACTGAGACAAATCCACCAGTGAAGGTGAAGAAGTTATAACAAGTGACTTTGATAAGGGAAAAAAATGAGCATTGCTATTCATGAGTAAAGCGAATGGGTTACAGAAAACCTGTTGCAGGGAAATTGTACATCAGACTAAGGTGGGCAGCACTTCTGTGTGAGGAATTACTGAACTCAGAGTGGCCTGTATCCCAAAGTCAGTTCATAAACAATTTACTTAGTAACTATAGGTGTGTATGCTCATTGCTGTGCCCATTCAGAGTCCTGCAGAATGATTGCTGTGTGCATTGTCACTCTGTGTTAGTGTCTAATCATGACTTTGTGCAGTAACAGGGAAATGCTGCGTGTAGCTAGAAACAGGATAACCACATTAGTGAATAAACCAGGACAGTGCTGCTATATAAATATTGATGATTCAGTGTCTCTGCACAGCTCTGTACTGCAGAGCTCTGTCTATTCCTCTGACTTCTGGGTGACTCGGGATGAAGCATGCTCTGACTTTTCGTTTCTGATCCAAGTAATGTAGAAAGGAAAAGAAATAATTTTCTGAAAGGACTGTTCGAATTAGCTTTATTTTCCTTTGGCTTCTTCACAGTAATGTCAACATGGTTCTAGGAAGAACATATCTACTGCACTTTCATTCACTTTAGAAATGACTTGTGCCACCATTAATGATCCTGGAGGAAAATCCAGAAGGCTCATCCAATCCATACATTTGTGCTTTGCATCTCCACTAGATAACTTATTTATTATTTTAAAGGCAAAAATATTAAAGTACATTAGCTAATTTGTTTAATCAAGCTCTTCAGTGTTGCAACTAGATTTTTCTCATGGTTTAAGTTTTTGATGTAGCCAAAAAAAAATGTGGAGGTCTCTTCTACACTTGTTTATGCTGATATGCCCCACAGTCCTTACCATAAAAAATGTACAGTTCAGAAAAACATAGAAATGCCTTTGCCATCTGAGGGACAGGACTGTCATCTACAGCATGAGAAGATTACACTGACTTGGTAAGTGCTACAAAACCTAGCAAGACCTTGCCTACTGCCTCCACCTTTGCCAACAAATACACTGCATTAAAATTTTTTCTCAGGATCCTACAATAAGTCCAATGAGATTTAGTTCAGTTGTTGTGTTGTGAGGTTTTGGGGGGTTTTGTTTGTTAGGTTGGTTTTGTTTTGTAGTTGTTTTGAGTTTTTTTCTTTTTTTCTTAAAAGAGGCTTTTTCAACAGAACTTATTTACCTTGGGATCCAGTTCAGCTACCTGTGCAGATTCAGTCAACCACCTTGAGTGACAAACGGAACAGAAAAGAAACCTGAATTTGCTGAAGTAGAACATCTCTTCCTCCACCATGCATATTTGTTTCTTTCTGCTCATATAGCCACCTTTCCAGTTCCCAAGACAATGTTCAGGGTCCCCATATTTATGCTAATTTCCTGCTTGGGTCCATATAATATTCAGGTACTCCAGAGTATCCTCTGCTGCTCTATCATAAATAAGTAGTGACCTGGCACAGCTCTTATTTTAAGATGGTTTTGCAAAATGTTGCTCTCCTTACTCCAGGATGGTGTATTTCACTTCATGAAGGTAAACCTAGAGGAAGGCAGCTGGATTTTTCCACTCACACAGCAATAGAGTAGAGCAGAACCTCTTTCTGTAGTTTTATTGATTTAATGACAAACACTCATCAAAAGTCCTGCCCCTTTCTTTCCCAATTATCTCTAATATTTGCACTAAATGAAATCTTCTTTAGCAGTCAGTAGGATTAGATCTGTTCCTTTTAAAAGGAAGTCATGCTTATCTTACATTTCACAAAGACAGCACAGAAAAGGTGAGAGATGCCAGCTGCCAGGCAAAACCAGGTTTTGTTTAGCTCATGTCTCAGTAGGTACGACGTATTTATCCAGTGATCATTTACAGTGATGATTTACATATTTAATTCCATGACAGTGCTATCTGAAGTACAATCTAATTAGTAAAAAGTATCTGAGATTCTTTTTTCCATGTCAGACAATTTTCTTACTGAAAAAACATATCTTACTGATGTTTCTTCCCAACAATAGGAATTTTTACAAATTTTGGGATTTTTTTTCTAAGAAAGAAAATACTGTCTGAAGTGAAGGAAGTATTTTGAAAGTCATGTTTTAATTGGAGTGGGTTTCTACCTTTAATTATGACATGCTCACAGTTGAGATTTTTCATGTTATGTTATGGCTTGGTATAGCTGCTGTTAAGAATATGACAGTATTACTTGCCAATAGGCTAAGAATTCTCACTAGCATAATCTGTAGGAAATGAAGTCTAAATACAAGTACATAGATGTGCCCTCTCAATTTTTGAACAGTTCTGATTAAAGCTGGAAACTTTTACAATATACTGTAGAGAATTAGATCATTCTTTTTCAAATTGTCTGCCTTGAGAGGATCTGTGCAGGCTTTGGAAAACTTTTAATATAAAAGATATAGTGTGAAAGGCAAGAAAACCTGCCTTGGTACCTCTCATTTTAGTCTGAAAGGCATGAGAAATGTTATAGTTACAGCTATAGGATAACAATACACTCTCTTCCAATCCTCAACAGTCTGCAGTTCTAGTATCAAAAATCAATTTCTTCTGGAGGACCAGCTTGGACAGTTCTTGGAATCAATGTTTTAAAGGTGTGGAGAGGTGTTGGTCTATTTGCTTCTTGATTTTGCATTTTGAATGTCAGCTGCACTGTTATTCTCCACTTCTGGAAAATGAAAAATGAGTTATAGTGGAAGTGGTGATAGTTTTTATGCTCTGCTTATGAATATAATTTAAATTTAGAAGTTATTTTAATAAGTGTTCAACAATCTCTTGTGAGATGTACATAGAAATTGCTATTGTACCAAATCCTTGATATATATTCTGTGACAGGATGAGTACTGCTTTCCAATTTATACATGTTTTAAATCTGAAATGTGATCTACAGGTCAAGCCAAAGGAAGGCTAACAACAAAGCAAAGGGCTTATTATATACAGAACTCTGCTGCTTATGTTACAGATTTGGCCTTTACTTTGTGTAATATCTGTGCTCCTATGTTTCTCGTAACATGCAGCTTTAAGCCTGACATTATCATGTTGAGAATCACCAGGTGGAGTTATTGCACACATTTTAGAGATTATTTTTCTGACTAAAGAAGCACTGTTAAAGACATAGTTACACTAGTTTTCATTTCATGAAATAATTTCATAAGTCATGGGGGATGTTATTTTCTTTCTTCAGCTCCCTATCTGTAGTCTTTTCTGTTAGTGCTGGGAAGTAAGCAGTTATAGCTGGTCCTAGTGTCTTAAGAAAACCATCTGCATGTTGTCTGCAGTCTTTTATGTTTTACAATTCTGTAGGCAGTGTAAGTAAACAGATTGCTTAATATAAAAACATGAACTGAGCATCAGACAAGTTTGTAAAGTTGAAGAAATATGCAGGTAAATTATGAGATGTGTTACTGATGGGTAAGTTCGAGTCGTTGTTGAGTGCAAAAGAGGAGTCTAAATAAACAAGGAATTTTGGGAAGAGGGAAGCTGCCTGGTTGGAAGATACTGCAGGAGAGAGATGAAGGAGTATCACTCCTTCATCAGGAGTATTCTCTTGAAGAGAAAGGAGAATAAAGGTGAGTGGAAGTGGGGGGTGAAGGCAAATGCTGTTGCGAATACCTGGAGAAGAGTAGAAGAGTATAAGAAAATGGAAGAAAAAGCATGGAAAGGATGGATGATGTAATGCAATTGAAAAACGTTCTTTAGGGTCTTGGTGCTTAGAGCAGACAGGCAGATACAAAATAAATTTGGAAAATGCTGCAGGGAGAGTTCTGACCTGACTTGCGCTCACTGGCTGCCAGCAACAGCAGCAGCAGCAGAGGGTGGGCAAGAGCATGACAGGTGTCTGTCACCAACAGGCTTCGCTGGGGGATGCAGAATCTGCATCTATCCCAGACTAACAAAGCTCTATTGATTAACTGGGAATCTGCCTGTGCAGACAGCTGTTCTGTCTGAATGTCAGTAAGATGATGTGAATGCCTCCTTTAAATGTTAAAATATTCTTTAGATAGTAATAACCTGTGTTGCTATTGCTCTTTAGAGTCAATCCACTGGGATCTCTGACTCACAGACAGAGTGATCTTTCAAAGTCAAGTTGGTATTTGAACAGCACTTAGTATCTGCCCCCCAAAACCTAGCCTGAATACACATGAAGTGAAGGTGCTCCACATCACACTCTGAACATAGGGGGAACACCTATAAATACTCAAGTAGTAATTTAAGAATTATGGTATAATCAATAGCAATTAACTTATTGATTATTGTTGTTTTTGGGAAAGTGTGATGTCTGCCCACCTTGCAAATACAAACATAACAAATTAACAAAGAAGTCCACTCAAGGAAAAGTTCAAACTGCAAGTTTCACTGAAGAGCTTAGTGTAGTATATGTTTTCGTATCACTGTGGAGGAAAGGGTGCTTAGGGATTTGTACAGATTTGCTGAGAGACACAGTGTTATGTGATATGCAAGAAGTCAGTCTTGAGGATCACATTGATCTTATCTTTCAGTTTATAAACTCCTTAAATACCCTATGGGACAAACAAATCCACCATTTCTAGAAAAGAAAATCTCTATAGAAAGAGTGGCTCAAGCATGAGTACTAAGCTGTACTCTGATAATGAACTCCCTGACAAACACATGGAAATACATGTCCTGTGTAATGTGCAATTGTCCAGTCCACAGAAAGTTACTTCTACAGAAGAAAGCTACTTCTAGCAGCAGAGGCAGAAACCAAATAGTAGGACATTCACTCCACATATTTATTTATGCTCCTACTTGATAATAGGCAGGCAAATTGGGTATGCTGCCTCTGATATTCATGTGTGCTTTGCTCCACACCAAACAGAATGCCCCACATCTCCCTGTAGTATATTGAGTTAGATTTATCCTGGATGCTCCTGTTTTTGAAGCACCAGCTCAATAATGAACTTTAAACTGCAAGACCTAGGAGAGGAAAGCAATTCCATATGGCACTCTTACATTAGTGGGTTGAGCACAGAAAAGAGGAGAGAGTGCCCTAAGAAACAGTTGAGGACTTGACTTCCACCCCCTCTTTTTAGATCTGAGGCAGAATAAATTATCTGAGTGCATCTTTCTCTCCTTCTCTTTGTGCTTTTTCAGATGATGCTTTATTGTCCTCCTGTTGCTAAACTGATATTGCTAGAGATTACCTGTTGTGAAGCTGGAGAAAGAAATATTGCCACTGGCTTCTGTCACTTACCTTTCTAGGAGCTAAGGTTATTGAAATGAAGATTAAGGGCAGGGGGAGAAAGGAGGAAACAGGGTGGGTGAAATGGCTAAGTGAAAAACATGAAAGCTCTCTGTCTAGGAGAAGTCTCTGAGGATTGAGAGAAGGTGCTCATTGAAGAAATTATCATCGTCCACTTTGCAACTTGAGTACCTATACATAATTGGGTAAGCAAGCTGGCAAATCTCTCCTAAGATATGCCATGGAGTCTGAATCATCACTAATGATCTTTCACATTATTGGTATGAAAGCAAGGAATGTTAATGTCCCTGCCTATTTACCTTCCAGTAGGAGGGATATTTTCCAGCAGCACTGTGTCACAGATGGATGAGATGGATGTTGAACATGAAGAAATATCTGTTAATTCCACTGAAAGCTTCACTCTGATGTAATTTTGCTAGGAAACTCTGACTTCTCACTAGGATGTAGAAGTGCAGTAGAATGGCCTTGGTCTCTGTGCATTTTGTTAGAGGTTTTTGTTACGCTTATTTGTCACTGCAGTGTCACTTGGGAATGGAGTGAATAGAACAGCACAGGTATAATAGATGAAGCTATACAATTTATTCAGTCATTCCTTATTCTTCATAGCATCCAATACATCACCTAATATAGTACTTTACCCCCTTTAGTTTGTGCTAACTTCAGGGCTGCCTAAAATACAAGGTCAAAACAATGCAATACCATAAAAGAAACACTGGATGAATTTCAGTTCGTAAAAGCATCACATGAGGGGATTAATTACAGGGGATTTATGGGGATTTATGGCATGGGGCATGCCTAACAACTGCCTTTAACCTTAATCTCTGAATAATTTGGGGCTCTGCAGTTGCTTTCAGAGCCTGAAGTGTTCTGTTCGTATTGCAGTACCAGTTTCTGTGTACCTTGTAAGAATGAGTAATTGGGGTAAGTTTGGTACAATGTGCACAGCTAATGATTTGTGAGGTCAGAATAATTTCAGAAAAGTGTCATCAGTTGACACAAACCTGACTATGAATTACATTGTCGTATCTGACCCATTTCACTTGAACTCAGGCACCAAACCTTAGGCCAAATGAATGTCACTACTTTGTTTTACTGGGAGCAAGATGAGGAAACCTGCTACCATCCACAGCCTCTCAAAACCCTGTGTTTTCAACAAAGCTCAAATTTCATATTTAATATTATGAGAAATACAGTGTTGCTGTGAAGCACCGTATTCTACCTGGGCCCCAATGGTGAGTCTTAGGAGTCCATGAATGGTTACAAACCAAGCCAGGTCTGTTGCCAGTAAGGTTAAATTAGCAACGTGATAGTCTGCAGAGATGTAAATTAAAAACTGCTGAAAACCATTCTAGTCTCGTCAACAACTACTGTCAAGATCCATACCTGGCTTTTGTGATATGAAAGTAAAAACGAACTTTTTCTAGTTTCTCTGAGTGGTTTGAAGAAGTTTTACTTTGTCATCTTGTTGTAATTGTAATTGTAAAGCAACTTCAGGAACTAGTAGGTAGAATATTAAAATATAATGAAATGCCTTGATTTCTATTATATACTCTCTTGTCTTAAATAGTAGTAGTCCCTGATAGAAGAAAAGGGGAAAAAAAAGAGATTGATAGATCATAAAACTCAAGGCCAAAATGAGTAATCAGTAAATTTGGGCTGCCATTCCACATGCATTGGTGTGTTAACAGAGAGCAGGAAATTTCAGCCTGGAATCTGGAACTGTGTGGAAGCGAGTCTGTCCACTCTTCAAAGGTGGATAGGATAGCAAAAAAGCCAGTGACTATGGAAACTATTTAAGTCCTTCCCACACTAGGAGAAAAAATATTTCATTCTTCTCAGGAGAAAAGGTTGGAACCCAAACAAAATGTTAATGATCCTAAACTGCCATAATCCTAGAGCAAAAATTACATAAGGAAAGTGAGTAGTTTGTGACATTCAGACGTAGGTATGTCAGTGGTGTTTCAGAACACTGAGGTAGTCAGGTGAAACGGATTCATTCTGCTCTCTGACAGTATAGAGAAGACTGACTCTGTTTGCAATGCATTTTTGACAGCAAATGGAAACAAGCAGATACGACACAGTGGGACACGGTGTGGGGTGCTGTTATGATCTTAAAAATATCTCCTCTGAGGAGGAGCTGCAGCTCAGAACAGTAAACCATGCCCTTATAGTGGCAGGAATGCATTGTCCAGAATGGCAGTGACATTTAGTGGCCCGCGCCACAGCCTGCACTATGTATGTGGCACTTGTCAATATAAGCAATGCAGACTTGGTGCTGAGAAGCATATGGCTTATGTCATGCAAACAATAAGATAGTTTTACATGCTTGAGTTGTCTGTTAGTTCAATCAATCCTACATTTACTTCAGAATCTGCAGGGTCGGGCCTAGGAGCTGTGAAGTCTGATTTAGGATGTCTTGTGCATCACTCTATCTAACCTGATAAACCTCAGCCTGATGTGAGCTAGCTGCCCCTCTGGACAGGGAAAATGATATGTCATTCATTTGGACATGGTTCTTATAACATGTATGCATCTGATTCAGGTCCTTGGGGCCTGTAGTCTCAGACATGAATGACTGAAATTGATGATAGTGGGGGGAAAATACACTGGCAGAAAACAATAATGGCAATGAAAATGTGCTCAAGAGAAAGCTTAAATGGCCATCTCCTAAATTAATGTTTTGTCACTAAATAAACAACAAATGCCAAACCAGCTGGACCCATTTAACAAGACTCTCCCCAGCTAGAATCACTAAGGCATATGGTTGATAGACAGCCAAGCTAATTGCCTCTGGTTCTGTTCATGTTCAGATTCTGGCAAGCACAGTTCATGTAGTGCTTGCCTGAAGGTATTTAGCCCTGAGTCAAATTGTCCTGGACCCACCTGATCAATCTGCAGATCTCTGGACTTAGTAGTAGGCTCAAGATTCACAGAGTTGGGGATGTCTGTGTGACATTCCATTGCACTATGTGGATGGATGTCTGCACCATGGTCCAGCACTTTTCCCTTCTGTTATCCAGTTCCTATCTTAAGCTCAGATGACCTCAATGATGAAACCAATGGGGCTTTGGGGTCAGCTGTTCATGGATGCAGCACCAAAGGCCTCAGCATACAAAGTGTACTGCAAATTCATTAGAAAATATGTGGCCTTCAAAAGTCACTGTCCAAAACCCTGATGGGGAGTCAGTAAATTCTCCCTGCAGATTTATTCCATTATTTATTAGGCAAAGACAAAGCTGTCAACAATGATATCTCCTTCCCAATTAAACTCACTATTACAGTCCATAAATCACAGCATGCCTTCCCTGTGGAGAAAGAAAACCTGCACATTTCTGAAAATACTCATAAACACAGTATGTAGGAAATAGCAGGGTTTCTTTTTTTTTTTTTTTTTTTTTAACCAAGCACATTCCATCATATTGCCTTAGTATCAAATCATGACTAAGGCCATTAAAGAGACCAGGCAATTGTGTTACACTTTAATGCCAGGAGAAGGTCTGCTAAAGTGTTTTTTTCTCTCACAGGAGACTGCTGATCATTTTTATTAGTATTGTCTTCCAGCCCTTTCCCAACAAATCATAGAGAATAGGACTATAGGGATTTCTATTCTGTTGTCCCAGTGCAGGATCAACTCTACCTGTGTCTGTCTTCATAAAAACATCCAGTAACAGAACTGCCAGCATCTTCAGGGAATTAATTCCAGTGCTTTGCTAGTTTAATTGAGGAAGTCTCTATTTCTGACCAAGCTGATTCCTCCATGCTACAATATGAACCTATTGTCTTGGGTTCTTTCACATGTACTTGGACTCCAAATTCAACATAGGAGATTTGGATTGCTTGTTTTTTTGGTTTGCTTTGATTTTGTTTGGGATCTGATGGAAGACATGAAGGCATGGACCCCACTTGCTGTGCACAATCAGAATCAGTTTATTGTGTGGTATCTTACACTTGTATAGTATCCTGATATCTATTGACTGATCTACAATTTGGACCTCAAGGTGATCTTTATACTAACATAAAACCTTATCCACCTGTTCCCAGTGGAGGCACCTGGTACCAGGACATAACATCATCCAGAAGTTATTTACAGCTCTTTGTTCTTCTTCAGGGTCAGTGAGTGCCAGGGAATCTGCAGCACTCTATCCCATGCAGGCCTTCTCCTCTGCTGTTCTCCAACAGGGGTCTTTTGTTGTTGTTGGGTTTTGTAGTTTTGTTTTATTTTTCCAAGAAGATCCTGTAAGAAAAAACCATGAGTACTATGTGACTGCTAGGACTCTTCGCACAAAACCAAAATAGATATAAGAAAAAAAATCCCAAATTCTTTAAGACTTCCCTGTGAATGGAAGTCATGATGAAAAACTGATAGAAATAGTCATGATAGAAAAACTGATTATTATGTTGGCTGCAGAGCATGATATGGATTTCCCTGTACCTAAGTGACTGTGTGAAATACCCCAGTCTTTGGATAAGGAGGGTAATAACCCTGGGAAATTTGTGACATGAAGTTTCATAAACTCCTACCTTTAATGACTTTTGTTAATATAGCTCTCCTTTTAAGCATGGAGAAAACTCAAGACTAAGTAAGAACTAGCACGCAGAACCCAGATTTAGTGGGAAAGGAAGAAGAGTTACAGCTCTTCTGAGTCCCATTCAAGCTGTGGGTATCTGTGTGTGAATGTGCTCGGTGGGATGAAGTTCATATCCTTTGTCTATGAAGGAGCATAATATGACACTATCTTGAGTTGGTGGTGGTCAAGGTATGTCCAATGTATGTCATACTGACTTGGCCTAGTCACCTCACTTCATGGGTTTGACCTACCCTTTTTTGCAAACTGACTATCTCAGTTTTGGTTGGTTGGTTGGTTGTTGTTTTGGTCTTTTTGGGTTTTTGTGGTTTTTTTTTTTCATTTTTGGCTTGGAAGGCTGAGAAGTTGCTAATCAATAACAGTTTAGTACAATTATCACTTTATTCATAAAGTGCCTGCCCAGCTGTCTGGAGAGACCCCTAGGTAGTGTCTCATGGTCCATTGAACAAGAAGACTGCATATGTCAAGTCAGGTAATAACAAAGTGCAGTATTCTTTCCATGGGACTGACTGAATAGAGGCTGAAAATGTGTCTGTATTCTGTACAGCATCTGTACAGCATCATGTAACAGCAGTGGTTTAGCTGTTATGCATATTCTCTAGCTCCATAGCAAAAAAAATCTAATATTTAATCCAAATAACATGATACATTGCACATAAACATGATTTATGCATATTCTGATGGACATAGTACTGAAATTGGCTATGTACATTTCCTGGGCACAACCCAGCTTATTTGTCCTACTGGCATTGTGTGCTGCATACTTAGAAACAAGATAGAACAGAGTAGATGGATATAATGGTCAAGAAAGATATTATGAGGGTTTGGAGAAAAAGAATAAAGCAGTTGGTCTGCCATATGGAACAGTTGTGTTGGGTCCATGGTGCTGCCCATGTGACCCGGTTGCTATAGGGATGAAGCACAACTTGTATTGGACAAGCTCCTGCCTCCCTTCATTCTGACAAAATCTGCTGTAGATGCCCTGCTCAAGCACAGGGTTTTGTGTAGGAGATTCCCATCATCCTTCTATCCTCCTTGTTTTTCACACTTAGACAGATCAAAGGGTCTTCCATCCTTCCGTGGGGCTGTGTGAAACAGAGTTTAGGAAAACCTAATAGCAGAAAGGCAAAGCCTACACTGCTTAATGTGACAATATCAACCTCTCTATAGAGTCACATACAGGTAACTGGACTAGCATCAATCAAAACAAGTCTTCAGGTTTGTTCTCTAACCCTGGAATATACATATAAAATAACTACAATGACATTTCACTTTTTTAGAAGGTGAAGCTGAGAGTTTTTGTGCCTTAACTTTGAAGGGAACCCTGAAAGTTTGTTCAGATACAGGAGAAAAGGAAAGATTTATAAATCTTGCTCCAGGTAGAATAAAAGCACTGAAGGGATTGGAAATGTCTAGAAAATAAACTAGAAGCATGAGATTTTGAAACCTCATGAGAGATTACACATTCCATTTAAACTAACAAAACAGACAACCTTAATCTCAGTGGAATATGTGACTAGAAAATATTTCCTGGATAATCAAATCAAATCCCTTCTTCTTACATAGACGGCTGTTCATAAACTGATCAAACTCAGTTTTAAAAATAAAAAGATGATGAGAATTGCCTTTCTTTCACTACTGGGATGCTTTTCCAGAATTTCAGTGCTGTAAGGCTTGTGAATTTTTCTCTGCTTTCTGATATGGGTATATTTATGGGCAGTTTCCTGTAACATAGGATGCTTGACATGTATGCCCCTTACATGCTTACTGTTCCTGATGACATTACAGTTGTCCTTGCTCAGGTAAACACATTCTTTACTGATCAGCAGAATTAGGATACTTTGGATAGGATACTTGGCAGGAGTTTTTGCATAAAAGAAACCATCACTTGAGATCAGGATGACTGCAGCCACTAGAGAGAGAGACAAGATCTCATTTAATAGTTCCAAGAACTACAGTGTACATAAATAAATCCTTTAATATTGGTTCAGCAGGCATTTTTGAACGCTATTTTTGTGCCTGCAGTTCTGAATTACCTTTATTTGCTATGCAGCATGTGGCAGTACCAGGTGCAATGGGGATGTGTCACCAAGTGAGATGGAAGACTGTGGCCTCAGCAGTTGCTGAAGCATTTCCATCCAGAATGCAATGACTGACTTGAGAGTCTGAGATACCCTGTGGTATTTATGACTTGGTTAGTGGATAATGCATATTTCATTATTTATACTGCAGGTCCACTCTGAGCTTTCAAACCTAAAAGGGAACACTTTTATTTTTTTTTAAAGCTTTTCTGAGAGAGAAGATGCTGTTCTTAGACCTCTTTTGAAGGTAAGGTACATAAAATACCGTTGTGGAGTTGGACACATAATAACACTAGAAAGAGGATATTAATAGAGCAAAAACAGTGACAAGACAGCACACAGTTTGCTTGAGGTGAGAGATTTTCCAGCAACATAAACAGATGCTGTTGTTGTTTCAAAACTGGAAGATGGGGAGATCCTGGAAAAGACATGGTAGAAGAAAATAAGCAATATATTTTCTCTAGGAGTGGTCTGCTTATGAGGTTCCTTTCCCTTTCATGCTGCTTAAGCATAAAGGAAAGAGCAGACCCTGGTGTGCAGCAACACTGGAAATCCTCTGTGGGCCCCACACAACAAGATTACCTACAGTGACTTGACATATTAACTGAGTCAGTGGAGAATAAAGACATGCTTTGAAACAAAAGCCTGTCTAAAAATGACCTCCCAGTACTCTCTAAAAGAGACTCCTTTATGAAGGAGTCATCCATTTAGAGACTGTGAGGTTAGGATTTAATCTTCCGATATATGTGTGGTGCATTGTTTGCTTCGATACACAGGCTTTAAATATCTAATTAAATGCTATAGTCATCAAAGTCAGGGCTTTGACCCTTCTTTAAAAAAGATGTTAAGATAGGGATCGTTCACTGGAAAATGGATCAACATCTTTATCTTAACCTCACACTGGCATTTTTCGGTGAAGCAGGTTTGAAATGTGATATAATAACTGAGACTGCTTTCACCCAAGTTGTTAGACCTTCTCTATTACCATTCTGACCTGCTCCCTTGCTCTTTTTTTAGTATTTTAACCTTTTCTAAATTAATTTTGAGAACTAGCTATGCAAGAAGTATGGCACAATTGGAAGGGCTGTGAGGCACAAGCAAATGTGGTTGAAGGCAAGAATGATAAACTAGATTTGTTGCAGTGAAGAAATATTTCTGATTCTCTGATTAAAAATTGCATGTCTACTCCAGGGAAGAGATACTACTTGATTTGAGTTTTTTCCTCCTCTTTGCCTTTTTTTTGTTTCTGCTCTTTCTTCCTTTCAGTGATAGACAGGTTCAGCTATTGTTTCGTTGCTAGCCCCAAAACTTACTGTTTGTAACTTCTCTCCATCCCTTCCAGTGTGTTGAGATGATGTTTTCCATCAGGAGCCTGCCTGCTAGCTCCAGGCTTTCTCTAGGCTGTTTCTTTCTTTTATTGCCTGTCTTCAAGTATTATGGCAGCATTCACATATCCCAGATTGTTGGTAATCTGCTGTGCTGGGTACTATACCGGAAAGCAGAGGAGGAAGGAGGGGAATCCTTTTGTACTTCACATAAAATGCTGAATGAAACCATGGCAGGGAGCTTATGGACAAAGATTTCAGGTAGTGCTCAGAGCAGATTGTGTAGACCAACATTAGTGATGGTTACTGAAAGTCTCAATAAATTTGGAACTATATTGGCTGATCACTATTTTCTTCTAGCTGCCCCATAAAAGGTTCAGGTTTCACTGCAGATCTTCAGCCCTAGCCCAATTACAGGTCAATCCCAATTGCTACATAAGGAAGATGGTTGAGAGATGCTAATTGCTGCAGCTGTCCTGGATCACTTGAGCATCTTAAAGAATTCCTGGGCTCCTTGATATGATTTAAAATCAACAAAGAAAACCAAATAACTAAGTTAAGCACAACAAAGACAAAACAATTAAAGTGGTGTAGAGAGAGGCTGTTCAATAGGGCATCTTGATTTGTGTATGTGCTAGTAGTGAATGTCCTAATTACTGATGTTTTTAACCCAGTCCTTGAGAAAATTTCAATAGCTACTAGAAGAATACTAAGGCCAAAGAAAATCTACATTTCAGCCTGAGTACCTGCAAAATGGTTCTTTTTAGAGGGGAAAGAAAATAGAAAAAAAAACCCAAACATATTCTAGGCAAAAAGGATGAGAACAGTATCTAGTTTAGATGGTAAAGAGAATGTATGTGTATACAGCTATAATATGCAGTGCCTAACTAGATAGCTCTGAGCAGAATTTACAAGAAATTATAGTAGAAAGCCAAGTACTTGGCTGTGGCTTTTTCTAGCAAATCCATGACTATGTGTGCATTGCACACAGGATACTGACACAAATTCACATGTGTGAAGATTATTTTTTTTTAAGTAGCTGGCTGACTGTAAGTACAAAAGTAACTTCTGGTTGGGGAAAAAGTGAGAGAGATGATGGAGAGGAGAGGAAATTTTGCAGACCTCTCAGTGAAGGATTATTTACTAATCTCCATCCCAATGGCTTTACTATCAGCAGTCAAAAGATCAATCTTTTTCAGCTTTTAAAGAAACAAACAAAGTTTGATGCTTTTTCTTTCCTCATTCTGAAACTGAAGCTGAATGTGACTGTTGGTATTGAAAATACCTTGAGGAGTTTAAATGAGTTCTATCAAGCATTGTTTTACGCCTGGTAATATTCACTAGAAGTGGACCTGAATTTCAATGTATTTTTAGAGGAATTGTTGATCAATTTGCTTTAACACTACCTCCAGCATTTGATGATAGATCAGTACAAATAGGGGTTGGAGGATGTTATGGGAGATGCAAGGAGACATGATCAGATTTGTAATATTGAACCTGGTCTTTAGACAGTGGCATTCATAACAAAGGATCTAAGCTTCTGAAAAGCTATTTGGGATAATTTTAAGCAACTTTTGTGTGCGAGAGGAAATTATTTCAGGTGGGAAGGTATTAAGTCTTTAGCAGCGAGTGGAACATTAAACTGAATAGATTTGTGTTCTTTGTTGAATAAATCTTGAATTTTTTAAAGAATAGGAAAAGGTGATTTCTTTTGTTTACAGAGGAATGTTTTTTTCTGTTTTCCGTTGCTGAAAACTAGAGGGGCTCTGGTCTGAGAAGGAAAAAAATAAGCCTTAAGAATAAGGACAACAAACAAAGCACTTTGAATGTCGCCTTGAAAACAACGTTTGAAACAAAGAATGATGTTATTTGCACACTTGCATCAGCACTGAAGAAAGGTCACAATCTGTTAATGCACTGAGGACTCCTATATTTTTATAACAATAATTCTGAGTAATTGGAAACTGTGTTTGTCTTGAAGAATTTTATAACTGTGAGAGCATGAAACCTAGCTGTTGTTCAAAAGAAAAATGGTAGATTACAAAAAAAAAAAAATGGTATACATCAGCAAAAGGAAGAGGTGAGAGTGAGACAGGTGAAGTTACACCAAATTTAAAGCCAGTTTCTCACAACATGTTGCATATAACCTCATCAAGCCTTCTGAGTATCATTTATGCATATTGTGTAAATCCCTCTGGACTACCAAGACCCTACAAAAGACACGCATGACATTAGTCTTTGGGCTGAATAAGCAGAAAAGTCAGCCAACATCTCAACAGAATCAGGAGAGCTTTGTAGATTCCAATTTCAGTTTGTGCCCTCTGTGTGCCTCAAAGGAAGGATGATTCTGGACCTGAAATGTTTTCATAAACGCTGCACAGATTAAAAAAAAAAGCCTTCAAAATAAAAAATTAATTCCTAGGTATCAGGATTGTATTGGAAATTGGGATATATTTTTGATAAATATCAGAGAATACAAATATTCTGATCAGCTTTCTCAGCAGCTAAGAAAATAAGATCCCATTAAATCTCTTTATTAGACATTGAAGATGATGCCATATGTTAGCATCTATGTAATTTCCCCAAGATTTGCAATGAAGCCATTTGATTAGTGACTTGGAGATGGACTCTCTTAGTATATGTCTTCTTCAATTACCCAAAGCAGTATATAACTTTTGATGCAGTATATGCCTCCTTAATGAATAGACAGACTGTTAATTGCTATTACTTATAACCAAAGGCTGATAGCTCTGTGCTGTGTTAAAAAGATAATAAATATATGGAAATTATCTATGGCCTCACTCTTCTTTCATCAGCCCAAAGAAACCATAAAATGAAACCATTCTAAGGAAAAATTGTCACAATGATGGGACAAAGGATCCAAAATAAGGCATATTGGAAAAAGATGCTGAGGGAAAACACAGGACCCAGTTTAGCAGCTAGATGGGTCATATTGACTGGAGAATCAATGTTTCCTACAAGTAAAGAGGAGGGATTTTCTGTGTTCCTAGAATCTGTAAGGCTGTGATCACCTAAAAAAAAAAAAGACGTAGAAATACAGGATACTATATAAACACATCCATCTACAAGAATTTTGAATGCATCCAATCCTGAGGCTTTCATACATCATCAATATGCTTTTCTAACCTGCTTGCTGCAGGAATCAGTGCTCTCTGCAGCACTGTTACAACATACTTCTTGTTGTATGGCATACTTCTCTTTTTGGCAAGAGAAAGAAAAATCTCACATGGGATCAATTTTGCAAATGACTTGCTTCTAAAAAGCACCATAGAGCATAGTTCACAGAAACAAAATAACAAAGAAAAGTCAAACTCAAGAACAGAGTCCTGGAGGCTCTGTGGCAGTGATGCAAATGACTAGAAGATCCAAGGCTTAAGGAAATTAAAATGTCATGCTTCAGTTCAGTTGCAGTGCTTAAAGTTATGTTTATTTCCTGCTATTTATTCATGCAATCTTTAATATGCTTACAAATGTCAAGGTAAGTGCTATTCTTGGTCATTAAAACATTTTGTGGATCAATGCTTTCATGATATACAAGAAGAAAACAATCTTCTCTGTTATTTTCAATTTTGACTGGCAAATGTGCTTGCCTACACCTTCAAAGAGATCTGGTGATAACCAGCACATCTCTTTTACCATATACTATAAATACTCATTAGAAGACCTGAGCACCCAGTGGTTGCTCATAAGGCAAACCCCTATTAGAGCAATAATTACAGTGAGAAATACCAGTGAGCCAATGGCTTAATCTGTCTTTACAACCTATTACACTCAAACCTTAATAGCTTTATGGCAGTCCCTCTTCAGTGTTTTCTTTACTAGCTGAGCAACAACCACACCTTTCGTGCTATTTTGTTGCTTTCTTCCAAGTACAAAGTCTGTGTGAAAGTCGCTTCTTTCAGATAGGTCTCAGCTTGAATAAACAAACAAAAAAAACCCCATCCCAAGCTCTCAAAGAAAATAATTTATATTATTGGCTTGTGTTAAGATTTTGGTATCAATCGCAGAGTGTAAAGACTTGTTACTCTTAACAGTCCTGATTGATAATGCTGGTATCAGGTTTTGAACACTTCTGCAAAAAGCTTTATAGAAGTAAAGTATTTGTATGCAATTCACTGGCATTTTTGCACCACTGTCCTTGCAGCCAACTGATCCACCTACAGAATATATACTTATGTCCCTCTATCATATCACTATTACCTAAAGAATTATCACAGCTGTTCTGACAAAGCTTTTCACTTACATAGTACCGACCAGTCAAAATTAATGAGTGACTCTTCACAATAGCCCTGAGTTCCAGGCTTTGGGGAAGTTGAGGTACAGAGCTAAGCTTTCGCCCCAGGCCAGATTTGTGACTGTTGCACACAGGAATCAGAATGTTTCTCTGCAGTGCTTCCAGCAGCTGAGATTCCTGCCTTTTGTACATCTACAAGAGTGCAATCAAAGCACCACAGGGCTCTGATTATCTGTTTTTCTGATGTCCAAATGCAGTGTTCAAGAGGCAGGAGAAAAGCTAGAAGATGCTGATCCTGGAAGAGATGTTTCTTCAGATGCAATATCCTCTTAGAACTTCTGCGATTTGCCAAAGTCAGAGCAGTTACTCTGGTAAAAAGTGAGTGAAAAAAAGAAAAGGTCTCTTATTGATTATTGGCTTATTTATGGAGAGAAAAAAAACATTAAATCTGTGAATAACAAATCTAAGTTGGATAGGTGTACACTTCCTACATGTTAAGCTATTTTTTTTTCTGAAGACCATGCTAGAAAATTAGTTGAGAAAAAATAAGCAAAGTGAGATGTTTCTATTAAATCATGGTTCATTTCATGGCCTTATCCAAAGGCTACTGTATTCCACAAAATCCATAGTTTCATCTGGGCTTTAGCTGAGGTTTTTATTGTGGTTAAAAGTAAAATTTTAATGAAATTTTTCATTTAAGTTCCTTAAATGCTCATTAACCAAGGCTCTCCTCATCTGTCAAAGTCTTGATCTGAATGCAATATTTCTTAGTTAAGACAAAAGAGCTTACTTAGTCTCGCAGTTCATTATTTCATATTGGTAAAATCCATGACAAAATAGTAAAACAAAGGCAGCCCAAAGGAAACTTCCAACTCCGACTACTGTGTTGGTTTGGACAGGAACCAAAGGGCACAAAGTAATTATGACTGCTATAGTGCTGAAAGCACCATTAGTGTGCAAAAAAGTACATTCTGTCTCTGTATTTAACTCATTCTGATACCTAACACCACTGTGATTTCTCAATGATCTGATGCCAGCATTTGCAAGAGAGTTTAGTATAGAGTATGATGGCAAGATCTGGTTTTAAACTTCCTGGCAAGAGAATCCTTGGGAGGAAAACTCATCAAAGGACAGCAACTTGAATTCAGCCATGATGCATATCAGTGACAACTGTACTTTGGTAACTAGAGATTTATTTAAATAAAATCAAAGATTTTATGTGGCCAGCTATCACAAGCATCTCAAAGTACTGCTCATTTCTTTAAATCTCACTCATCTTTTGCATTTTAATAAGGTGTTTCCTCTGACATCACCCGTGTGGTACTGACTTGGTATATAATGCTGTGTTTTTCTCTTTTGGCCAGTTCTATCTCTCATTCACCTCTCCTGATGTCAATGAGATATCTTATTCTTTCTGTCATTTCAGTGATGGAGTTTTAAAAATTATTCAATGGATAAGGATATTGAGCTCTATTGAGGTGTATTAGCAATTTTAAATAGGCGGTTGTGAAATTTTAGCTCTAACCTATAGCAATCTAAGTATTATTTTATTATAATATGGAACATTATTATTTATTTATTATCCATATTATAATATGGAAAATTATTTTTAGATATAGTGGATCTGTTTTGTATAATTTACTAGAAATCTCAACTCATATCTTAAAAGCTAAAAAATTGTGATATTAAATATTGCAAGTTATTACCAAAGGATTAGATAAGAAAATACAGAATATCATTGTGCCGTTGTCTAAGACATGTCTTGAATACTGAACAGAGTTCTGGCTGTCTCATCTCAAAGGATTTAACAGCATGATGAAAGTACAGAGAAGGGCAAAAAGGCAGATCAAAAAGATGGCATGACTTAAATATATATACAGACAAAAAAAAACACTGAGTAATTAGAAAAAAATATGCAGAAGATATAGTAGAAATTAATGAAATATAATGGAAAAGATGTACACAGAATGGGAATTCACTTCCTTGCAGCCCAGTAACTAGAAATAAGTTCAAGGTACCCAGGTTAAGCAAACAGATATTACCTTTCCACCAAAGACACTTATTTAACTGTAGAACTCATTGGGATAGCAGGTCTGGAGGATAAAGGTAAATGTGGATTTGAACGGAGACAAAAGAACCTTGTGGAACAGAACTCTTCACAACATATTTTCATTTAGCTGTTCTGGCAAAGGATAAGGGTGGCTCACCAGAGGTGATCTGCTTTTAATAGGGAATTCCTTCAGTATTTTGAATTTTTGTTTCTGGTCCTCACTGCTGGGAGAAACCAAAGACAAAAGTAGAACTCAATTAAGGTTAACAGCAAACTTAATGGGACTCCAGTGATGGCAGGGAACAAAACTAGAAATAGCTTTTCTAAGGTATTTTTATTGCAAACCAACAGGTTTGGGGCTTTGTGGGGTTTTCTTGGTTTTTTATTTTTGTTTGTTTGGTTGGTTTGGTTTTGTTTTGGGGTTTTTTGTGTTGTCTGTTTAAAAAGAAAACCATAAAACATGTCTCTGAGGCATGAGCTCACATAATTTTCAAAATCAAACCTGACACTGACTTTTTTAGCATGACCTTTGCTGCTTTCTCAGATAAACCAAGCTCTCCAGTATTTTTCAGTACTGCAATCCATATTGATTTCTCTCTGTTTTTATTAGGGTCACTAAAAGTGAATATCACAATATCATGGCCTCCATGTATAATTTAGCATTTGTTGACACTGAGGGCAGCCAAATAAAGAAAATTGGTTTGCTTTTAGAAGAAATTCTCAGAGACTTTATTTACTGAGTTTGTGGATAAAATTCCTCTTTTTGGCATAGATTAAAGTAAATAAATAAATAACAGGTATATTCTAGTAAGCCAGTTTATCTACTCGAACTATTACATTTGTACCATAGTCTTTTCTCATTTTTTTCCAAAGTCTTACTTGAAGAGGATCATAAATTTGTTAAATTATTAATTCTTCTAGGGGAAAGATCCTTCATACTCATCAGTCTGCCAAGAAGAACAATATAACCCATACTTTTAAATTTTTTCTTGCTTGTCTTGTCTTGAGAGAATTAAATAGAATTAAATAGAATTAAATAGAATTAAATAGTTATTGTGAAAGAGAAGACACTGAAGAAAAAGAATTATTCTCTTTCAAAACAGGGAAAGAAACAACCTTAGCATTTTTTTATGGTCTAGAGCAATTCCTTCATGATGCGAATCAGACCATGAAACAGTTCTACTCTACAGCCTTGTGTAATTTAGCCCTTTGTCTGTGGCTCCTCTTCTGCTAAACAGACATTTGGGCACTGAAAGCCTCTGACTGCAGGGCAGGTTGGTCTCCAAAACTTCATACAACTTGCCTGTCAAGGATCCCAAAAAACCTGAGATGTCAGACTATGCCAAGGAATTGTTTGCAGCATGTGTTGGCTACAGCAGCCCAAACAAACAGGGATATTCTCACCCTTTAGTATGCTCCAGCAATAGATTTCCAGACTGTGATTGCATTTAGTGTTTAACATAGAAGCAGCTCTTGCTGTGACAAAGGAAGGTATGGAAATGAGAGCTTGCTACAGTTAGCAATGTTTCATTAGGGACTCGTTAAGTTTTCCGAATTAACACCATAAACAGTTGTAAAAGAGCTACAATTTGGATGATAATCAAGTTTGGGCTGGAGACCCTAATCATAAATCATCTATGAGCTGGTTTTATAGTATAAAAGGGTTGTAAGAAGGCAAGGCACCACAATATGCTGGGAAAATGGTGAATTCCTATGTTCCCTCCCACAAAAGTCTTTAGGGACTTCATTTACTTTTTGACAGTGCACCTTTAGAACAGTAGGCTTTCCTTCAACCTGTCTTTTCAGCTCTTAATCTAAGATCTGGATAAAAGAAATTTGAAGAAATCACTGTATCCTGTTGCATGGACACAAGGAAACAGCTGCTTTTATTTTCCTGAAAGCTGTGAGGTAAGACAAGTTTTGGTGCACTTCTAAGCTGAGAAATTTTCTCCTCAATATTTTTCTTAATATATTTCTTTCTAACCAATATTATTAATTAGATATTGCATGAGGCCCCCTAGGACATCTGATTAGACCAACCACTTATGCAAAAATCAATCTTTCAATGGCAGGCTTTGTTTATCTCCCAAATCCAATTTCCATTTCTCACATTCCAGGTTTATTGATTATACTTCAAAATTCTGGCATCATCTGTTGGGTTTATTGAATTAATCTGTAGATAATATCTTAATTGTCTTGGAAAACAGATGTGCTACTTCCACTGAACACTAAAATTTGGTTACAGACATCTAAGAAAATGACAGTACACATGCACATAGTTATTTAAAAGCATTTAATTATCTGAACTTCCACACTGAACTGCAATGAGATTGTGAGTATGAAGGGAGAAAAAGGTAAGCAAACTACTCTGCATTTTTTTTTTCCCACATGGAACTTTCAGTTTTGGTCATATCTTGTGGAGAGCAACAGGCACTTTCTCATGAAGAAACATTTCCATAGCCCTATCTGAAGGCAGAATGCTGTGGTACTTGGTCTTAGGCAACCATAGCAAAAGTTATTTTCTCCTCTGAAACCCCCTGGTATTTAAATGGATAAGGAAAGTGGAAGTCAAGAGAAAAAAAAGAGGGAAAATAGCTTGCCTGAAATTATATAAGCAAAATTTTTGGAATAGGAATCCCTGCCTATTTATTAGGAAGGGATGAAGAGAGTAGTGATCTGGTCTAATGGATGTCAAAACAGTCCATAAATTAATAAAGGACTTGGAATTTTTTATACATCACCAAAGAATTATTTTATTTTATTTTTTTCAGTTTAAAAGCTGAGATTTACTGGTATAATTTAAGCCACTGAAATAGTTAAAATAAGTGTGTAAAACTTCTTCAGTAAGAGAAGAATGAGGGAAGGAGTTCACCTGTGTGTGTCAAGCCACCATGTAAATACACTGACTGTACAGACATCTTTCTAGTGCAAGGGAGATCTGATGAAAAACCCTGGGTAGTAAGGATCCAGACAAATCTCATGAGTACTATTAAGGTGGGCATTTACTTTGAACCATCAAAGTCAGGCGATCAGATGGAAAACATCTGTGAAACCCTGAAGAACAAAGCAGGGTCCATGTTTTGGTATTAACAAGAGGTTTTGACAACCTAGACATCTGCTGGGAATGGAGTACATCAACATTAATAATTTTGAGGTTGAAGGTAGAAGAAAGCTATTAGAGGAAGACTCTGTAGATTTCATTCTAATCAGGTGATAATAATTCATTGAAGATGTCAGGGGAGAAGATAATTTGACTGATAGTAACCACAGAGAATACACAGGGCTCACCATGCTGGGAACAGGGAAGAGGCATAGAAAGGCTGACTTCCATTAAACTCACTCAATCAGTAAGGCTTCCCTAGTAACTGGTACCTAAAATAACTACATGTTGTCATTTATTTTGACCCTAGGAAACCTTCTGATATTTTCTTACATCTCTTTCTCAGAAGCAAGATACAGAATGGTTTTCTTATGAAAGTGCTCCAAGGTGGGTGCAAAAAAACCTTACTCTCTCATTGAATAGCTCTTGAGGACCTTGCTATTCTCTTAGTAGTACAGGAGGTAAATTGCAGGAAAGGAGTTGGAAACTGCAGTCTGGAAAAATATGTGGGAGTAAATATTGTGAAGCACTAGAGGAGCTCATAGAGACAAGACATGGAGTGTTGTTCATTGTTAGAAGATTAAGACGTGTAGACAAGGGTGGTAGAAATTACTTGGTTAACCAGGAGGAACATAATGAGCACTTAAGGTGCTTTCCAAGCCTAGACTTTTATGATCCACTGATTTCTGTGGATTTCTGTGTTAATCTGTGTTCCTTCATGGTTCCCCTCCATAAAATTTGGGTATTTGCACTTGAAAACATTTCCACACGTTCACATTTCACATGAATTGGTCTAAATAGTAATTTAACATTCCTGTCTCTCAGTATCTTTCAAATGACTGTATGTAAACAGGAGAATGAAGCCAAAAAATACAAAATAGTAAGTAGTAAGTAGAATAATTAATTCTGCAAGTCAGAAAGAGGTCAATATTTGTAATCCTGTTCAATAATTTCAAATCAATTAAAATAACATTATAATTCTCTCTTTCCACTTAGGAGTAGCAGTATGTAAAGGTCACTTGCCACCCAGTTAGGGAGAAGGCAGCAATTAACAAGTAAAACCAGAATATTCATTTTCTCGTAGACAATGTAAGCGTGACATGATTTCCTACTAAGATGGAGCCTTCAGCAATAGCAGGGTCAAGTTTTCAACTCACAGAGAAATGAAGAAAGAATTTCTAAAATGATGCAGTGACCGTAGAAATTTTATAATTTCATGTATAAACAGTGGAAACTGAAGATGTCAGAGGTGATTGGAAGCCTGTTTTCTTTTATATTAAATGTCAGCAAAAATACTTCTAGGAATAGTTCTGAAATGTTAAATGAGATTCTTTTTTTTTTCAGCTTGATTCACTAAGGCACTTGTAAACAAGCATTCACATGGGCACTTTGCTAGGATTTCCCAATGTGACTGATACCTTTTTTCTCAAATGAGGATTCTCTCTTTTTATTGTGCTTTTGTGTTTTTTGTTTGGTTTTGCTTTTCCCAATAAGGTTCTCTTGGCAAAATGTCTCTTTTTAAACTTTTTTCTTGTTGTCCTTACAAGTAGAAGGCGGTGAAGAAGGAGAAAGCTGAATGCACTGGGTACAAGCCATCTGCTGCTGTGGGGTGTGGAGCTGCCGTTAAATTAATAAATCCTAGCAGCAGCAGACTTGAGACAGCCTTGGGCTAGTGTGACTGTACTGCATTCAGATGTGAGCCAATAAGTCAGGGTAGCATTGAGCTGCACCTTTTGTACTTGCTGGCTTGGATTCTTGACACCTCTACATTATGCTGCCTCTAACTGTGTTACTGTGCTCCATTTCCCAGTATTCATTTTGAGTTTTCCAGTAGTTTCTGATAAGTTTATGCCAAGCATTCAGTGGCTTTCTGTGGCTCCAAATAAATCTCAAAAAATTAATGAAACGAATAACTATTCCTAGTCATAAAAGTTCTTGTCAAGAAACCATAATATTAATGTTTATGCTTTGAAATATCATAGAGCTGTTAATGCTGCACCAGAGATAAGAGATAATTTTGATCTTTGTTTTCTAAAAATATGGCATTAAGGTAGCTGTCTGTTTCAGTCTTCTGTTTTCTGTCGTTCACATTTACTATATGAAAACATTTTGAAAGCTATCAATCAATTTTTATTGATACATTTAGCCTCAAAGATATTAAGTTCCTTCTTGTTTTGAGGAAATAAGTGAAGGGAAATAAAAGGTAATATTTATTAGTGCTGCTAGCAAGGAAACCACTGAGGTATGACCTCAGCTTTATTAACTGGTGCCAAGGAATACACATGGGTAAAACCAAACAGAAAACCACAAAAAACCTGACTATGAGTTCTACTAGAAAGTCTTTAGATTCCTGTCTCTGTGGAGCTGCCAAATGTTGGGTATTTTCAATCCTTATCGATTGTGTCCTGGGCATAAACTGTAATTTAGATTTTTTTTTCCCCCTCACTATAACAAAACAAATCTGCAAAGAATCAGATGCCAGACAAGAATCCCTTCCTGAATCTCTAAGCAGATTTCTTTCAAACACAAACCAGCAAGTGCTGTCTACAGAACTCTATCTTTTTCTAAACACGATAGGCTACAGACCATCTTTGCCAAGTTACCATTTCACTGAAAGCATAGCTTGGAGACACTAAACACTTCTGAAAATCTAATGTCACCTTTGTCTTTTTCCACTGACAGATTTAATAAATGTTAATCATTTCTGTCATTCTCATGTTAGCATATGAAGTGTGAAAATTAATTTTACTTGCTAATTGAAACATAATTGGTTTGAGGATAGGAATTGTCACACTATGAGGAAGCAAAAGTAAGAAAAGCCTCAGTCTGCTGAAGAGGTAGAGGTAGCATAGACCTTTTTTTTGAAAAATCCATCTGTAAATTAGTGGAAACGGAGGTGTAAGATGAATCTTATCAACTTGGTCCCAACCCATCAAAGTCAATGAAGAGAGGCATGTATACTTTCTTCTAAAAAGTATTCCTCTTCTAGGAAGAGATTACTGATTCTATTACTGATTCTGCTCAAGCAGAAATTAACCTTAATAGTTAACTAGTACCCACAGTAGAGAGAACATCCACAAACAAAGCATGAACAGTAGTGCTGAGCCAAGATCTGTGCTCCTCTTACCTACCAGTGAAAGAAACGTGTGGGTAAAATGCAAGGAAGAATGGGAAGTATCAAGCGTAGTACAAAGCTTTTCTGCTGTCTATCCTTAAAATACCATGCTTTGTTCATTGCCAGTATGTCAGTTGTTTAGTTTGATTACTACAAGAAATTGATCTCAGTTGTGCACTGTTAAATTTGTGGGGAAAAAAACTCAACTAAATCTGAAGCTTTCTGCCATGCTGCTTCACACACTAAAATGGGGAGAGCTATCTTGCTTCTTCTCCAGATGGATCTTCATAGACCTTCTCTGCTACAATGCTTGCAAAAGTAATAATTTAGATCAACTATTTTCTACTGCAATTCTTTGTAGTCTTTTAGTGTTTCCTAGCTGCTTCTTCATCTCTATCTTTCTTATATTTACAATGTGGACTATGTGGGGTAAAATACATTTTTCTATTCTATATTTTCCTAAACCTAGAACAGCATCAGTCCAAAAGTAGAAGTAATGCAAGATCTGACAAAGCAATATATGTGTACTGTTGTAAGTTGTTGCAAGTTACATCCCTTAGTAGATTATATAAAAGAAAACATACAGAACAAGATAACACAGTAAAGCAAGGCAAAGATGGTTATCCAGGAAATTATCATAAAACATTTAAAATGTCAGAAAATATTATCTAAAGAGAGTATAAATTATTAAAATGCACAGGACAGGACAGCAGAGCCAATTCTTTTAAAGTGATTAACATATGGTCTCAGACCAACTTTCCCCAATGGTCCAGGGGCATATTTCTGTTATCTTTGTTTGAATCTATGTCTATATTACATTGCTTCAACAAAAAACAGCAAAATATTCTTAATCATATAAATCCCAGGTAAACTGAGCATCTGTGACTGCAGGTTGTATTATTTTTCTGAACTGAAATCCTGAAAAAGAGGAATGTTTTTCTCACTGTAATCCATGGTGGCTTGATCATTCAGTTCAGTTTGGCCCATATTTTACTCCTAGTATCTTCATAACTCCCTGAATCTTATTTTTTTTTGTCTTTCAGGGTCAAAAGTACAGGGTGATAGCCTTCCTCTGCAAGGAAAGCTCCTCTTCTTTTTTTTTTTCTTTTAAATGACCTGTTTATTTAACAGTAACTGCAGCTCAGACTGGTTCCAATGACAATCCTACCTGCTCAGCAGTTCTGAAAATCACCCCAGTGGCTATTATGCACTTTTTATATCTAAACATGTAAAAGTTAAATATTTTTCTATGAATAACAGCATGGTAAGAATAAAAGCTTGATTGATTATTGTAAGATCACTGAAAGACTTTGCAGAATCTCTAAATTCAGTTATAATGTCCATAGCTAAACAACAATAAAGATCTTTGAACTAAACATTAAGAGTATTCCTGAATTACAGAACTATATCTAGTAATGAAAAGTGGAGGGCAACAGAAGGAAGATGTATGTGATCAGAAAGGCAAAACGTAAATAAATATTTACATATATATTTAATTTATATAAAAACTACTGGACCTGGCCATGTTGAAAATTGGTTTGTTTAGAAAGAAGATACTGGGCTGATTATGCATCTCTTGGTAACATTAACAACGTTTTGCTTATAGGCTATGTTTTAAGGGAAAAATTTCTGTCAGAAAAATAAATATACAAAAATATATTGCTTGGTAGGCAGTAATCAGCACAATTCTCCATTTCTAACTGTCCTCTTTGTATGTAAAACCTTGATGTTTCCATGATATTTACTACAAAAGTTAGGAAAAGAATACTTCTCCATTCCTATCAATACAGTTAAAATGTGGCATTACTTACAGAATAAAAATCACAGTATATATTAATCAGGTTCCTAAACTTATAGACAGGCTAATACTTGGTTTCTAACACATCTAATTAGAAGATTAATTTGGGATTGACCAGATGAAATATCCTTTGAACAAAAAACCTAAAAGCTTTGCCAGAAGAAACTACATCTGAAATACGCACCAAAAAATAAAAAGTGAGAGGGAATTCAGAGAGACAGGGACATAAATGACTCCATGAAACAGGAACAGAATAAAAAATACTCTTGACTGCTCCCTTCAAAGTACAGTCCATTAAATTGCATTAGTATAATTGCACTGACCTAAAGGGTCTTGAACCCCTTGTTATTTCAGTTCTGAGTCTAGTATAACACAGCAGCATGTTTCAAAGTACATGAAGTCAAAATGCAATTTGTTTGGGCTTTCTAGAGAATGAGAGGTAATTTAAAAGCAAAAGGAAAAATAAAAGTTAGAGCAGTTCAGTATGTAACAGGAGACATCAGACCCACCAAAAGGATATTTTTGCCAATCTGATAGAATGAACTCATCTTTTGCAACTTGGAGTATTTTTCTACTAATAGGTGTGATCTTGGTTCTAAGTAACTTTTCTATGGTGTACTCAAGGAAGGTATGGTACAGTTGTCATGTAGCAAGCCTCTAATCCACTTGGAAATCTGAAGATAAATTTCAACGTAGATGTTTGTCTGAGGACATTGGAAATAAGCTGATGGATTTCATACTTAATTTAAGTTTTAATGGAGTTTTTTTTTTTTTACACTTATATTGTGTCCCTGTCACAACTGCATGCTAAGAGTATTACACATCATGTTATATTAAAGTAAATTAGAAGTGTTAGAAGGTCTTTTTTTCTTTTCTCTGTCTCTTATTCTTTTATAAATTGAGGCATCATGTAATTTTATGATTGAAATCCTGTTTCTTGAAGCATATCAGATGAGAGACCTTGGCTGGCCTCCAACTGTGATTAAGGTTCTGGTTTTTAGCCTAAAGGGTTATGAAGAATCAGAACTTCATTGACCCTTTAATCAGAACTGATTAAGAAGTGATATCTTGCTCTGTTGGTACTTTATTATCTACCATGTGAAGCTTATAATAAGGAGATATTGCACTGTCAACAGCCCTAGCAAAATTCAACCTTTGAAATGGTTTGTGGACAAAATTCATTGAAATAATGTGAGATTTGCAGTATTTTACCTTTCAATTAAGTAATTTGAGAAGAGGATGTTTTAGAAAGTTGTGAGAATCCTATTGTTGGAAAGGTATTTCCAACACATCTTTAAGACATGGGGAACTGGGATATGTAAAATCTGTAAGATATTACACAGTACTTAAGAGGCAGAAGAGGAGAGAAGAGAGCAATGGCAACAAGTTGGATCTCACTGCTCTACAAGTAGTTTTAAAGGGCAATTTGAAGAATGGAAAACATGAAGAAATGAGTGATAATATAGAAAACCCCAGTTCTTCAGCCTGAGTTGCACTTGCCTTCATATGTCTGCTGCCTCCTGGATGAAAGGGAACTAAAATATTATCTATAGAGCCCCCTCATTCAATTGGTGAGCAGATTTATGGAGAGGCTTGATACTTCAACCAAGAAGTCTGTTAAGATGGACCCCAGAGCTCACAGGAAGAGCTTCAAATCATCCAGAGAGGTAATGATTCCACTGACATGGGAAAAATCATTCCCCATCTTTTTTTTCAGATTCATAGCCAAAGCTAGATCTTCTAGGTATTAAAGACTTCTGAGATTCTTAGGGTAGTTCCTAACTAGAAGATGAACATCAAATTTTGAACACCTCTGCCTCTGGAAAACACTTTTCTTGCTTTTTCCATAACTTTGGTTTGAGCACTGGGAGAGCATGGGTTGTCTGTGTTACTGTATGTGTGCCCATAAGTACACATGTATATATTTGTGCACATATATAAATGTGTAAATAAGTAATTTAAATCTGGCCTGGTCTGTGAAATATTACAGCCCAGAATACCAGCTGTGAAAGTGATAGGGTTTTGTCAGTTGTCATGGTCAAATCACTGACCATCATTAGCCAAATAGACTTGGTAGAAAGATTCCCATTGGCTTGATGTGGGATAGGCCAATGATAATCTGATAGTGTGTCAAAAGAAGCAAAGAAATATGTGCTTTTAATGGACTTTATAATCTATTGGACAGTCATTAGAGGCCAATTTTCATCCTATACATACTCCAGGGCTATCTCTTCTTGCTTTAAATGTCATACAGACTTGCATATGTATTATTATGCTTAATAATGTATATTATAGCCAGTGATGTTAATAGCCTTAATGGACTGGACAATGTTTCTACAGATTAGTGAGTCTCTGACTTAAGATTTTACAGCTTAAATAGAACAGACAATGGGCCTAAAATAAGTAAATATTCTCTGAAAACATTAGGACTAATAAGACCACCAAAGAATGACTTGGCTTGACATTCTGAATTGCCATGTGTGACAATCCCAGCAAGACCTGGAAAACATGAAATCTAATTATGGTAGCCATACAGCTGGAATAATGCAAAGCTGTCAAATATGCCTAAAATATGTCAAGATACTAAATTAACAAGTGGGCTATCTGTAGACTAATGAGAATCTACTCAAGGGACTTTTGGCCTTTAAGGTGGTGAACATGCAGATGAGGAAATGACAGCGTTTGAAAAATTACAAGAGGACCTGAAAGATTTAATGTAGATAATGTTTGGGATGCGCATGCATGGTCAGCGTACATGTAATTTAAAAGTGCAAAATAAGAGTCAGAGTAGAAGATGATAAACAACTGAGAGTCACACATTTTACAAAGAAGTTATTCTAGAAATAAAGGACAAGCTCAGATTGTATCCTTTGTTTTTATACTGATGGGCAGCTATGACCTTTGTCATGCCTCTGTGATTGCCTCCTTGTAATTCTGGGTTTGCTATGCACTGTGCAGCCCTGAACTGAGAATGGGGATGGCAAATCCAGCAATGCACAGGGCTGTGTGTCGGGCCACGGCTGAATGTGTCACATAATTAGAAGAAGGGTTCAAAATAAGCTCTCTAAAACAAATCATAGCCAGTGGGGGAGGAACTGACTCCTGGATTTGAAGTGGGGAGCTTAGAATCATTGGAATTTCTAAGGAATCAATGGTCCTCAGAGAATTCTGAGTGCCTTGCACGATATTGTAATATTGAAACTAGAAAAACACAGACTAAATAAAATTACTGAGACTGATGAATGTCATGCTGTTGGAATAGCATTTGTAAAGAGTAGATATCCATAGTTAATTCTCAGTTGTTGTATGGGATCTTTAGGGGTGAGCCCTGGACATAGGATTGTTTAGTATTATATTTTCAGATGATGCACAACAGAGAGGATGTTCAAATGTGCTGGGAATAAACCCAACCTTTCAAATGTATTATGAAGGTTTTTAACTGAGCTAGTAAATTGAGTTGGGTGACCAAATGCTTTGTATGATTTCTAAATAGTCTATTTCCTAGTATTTCCTCAAAAAGGGGAAATATTCTGTATATTTCATATACACACAGCTAATGGGGCTCACACTGTGGAAATCAGTGTGAGTCTTATTGCTGAATGTCATGTCCAGAGGGACCTCATGTGGGCTGTAAAGGAAGATAGGGTTAAAGCTAAAAGTCAAGCCAACACCTTTTGCATTCAGGTTCCTTATCTTACTTCCAAGTCCACACACCTTTTCTCATATTCAGCATGATTCTTTTTTTCCTTTGGACAACTTTCTATAGTTTAGTAACTCCCTTCACTGAGAAATTTCTCCTTAGAGTAGTCCTAGTTTATTCACTTTTTTCTCATTCTTCCTCCGTACAGGGGTTAACTGCAAACTGATTTCCCATAAAGACACATGAAAATCATGGGATGTTCCTAAAACAATATGGGACAGTAGGAAGGTAAGAGTTTCTATGCTGCTTTTAGACTTCCTTCTCCATATAATACCAGGAGGAATATTTATAGGGCTTAGTGCTGACATCAGGATGTTTCCAATAGATTCAGCTTTACTCATAGAGTACTTTTGCTCCAACCTGATAAAGTACATTATGCTGAAGGAGACTTAACTGGCAAATCTACTTATGGCAGAAGTAAAGCATAACTAAAAGAAAAGAAAATAACAGCAAAGGCTTTGTGTTTAAAAGCTGGAAATTAACTCTATGAAATAATTCCAATCATATTCAGAGTGCAGACCATCTGCAATGGTATTAATTTCTTTTCTTGAATGTTTTTGGGAATAAAGTCAAGTATGAAAGTGTCTTTTAAAGTTCTTGAAAATAATTTACAGATAACAGCGCTGAGTCTTTTTTTACAGCTGGTTCTACTCCAGTGTAATTTTGTTGACATCATATGAATTAATGCCAATGGGATGCAACGTATTTTTCATCTTTGTTGGTGTGGATATTTCACAGACACTCTCTTCTGTCTGCAGGCAGAGGACCACTGTAATTCATCCTCCCTTGGTGATGAATGGTTATGTTTAATTGCAAACAAATAGTACTTGAATTTATTTTTCTTAACATTTATTTTAATGAGTATGTTCTATAACTTGTAGAAGCTGAGTTAAATACTTTCTGATACTTCTTCATCAAAAAGAACTGCTTCACTGGAAGAATAGTGGTCTTAATGTTTACCACTGTATGCTCCTATTGTTCCCAGATTGTTCGCAGTGTCCCAGGTCTTGTAGTTGTTTCCTAAGCCTTGTTATGGATTAACACATTTGAATTATTATTAATTCTTTAGTTATCATTATTATCATTATTTATCATTATCATTATTATTATCATTCATTAATTATCATTAATTCATTATTATTAGGCAGATTATTCACATGGGGCAGTATAAGAAAAGTGGTACAACAAAGCCCACTGAAACTGGGCTAACATATCATCTCAGCTTTTGTGCTTTTGTTGTTTATTCTCTCATCCCTTTCATGTTTTTTTTTACATAAGCAAGCCTCAAAGAGTCATGGTTCTAACCTTACCTATTAATGCTTTTATGTGCAATTATTTTGTTTAATAACAGACCCATGGTGCAAAGCTTTGTGACTACTTACCAGAAGCAATTTTCTTCTTTTATTGTGTTATCTCTGCAATGTTTTCAGGCAGATTTCAGGTTGACAAAATGGTATTCAGCTGACCATCAGGTACTTATCTTCAGCTGTAGGCAGAGAGCTTCTGGACTCTGAAGCACAGTCAGGAAATTACTCTATGCTATGTTAGGGAATGTATTCTAAAATGTTTTGAGTGGATTCTCAAAGCTTTATAAATGAACTTCAGTGGCATTGGAGTAGAGGATATTGCATAAGTGTAGCTCAGTTGCTCTCTAGGTGACAAACTTTATTTTTTGTTTCAAAAATTGGCCAGAGAATGTTCATTTATTTCTCCCTGCGTACATTTAGCCTGAAAAAAAGCAGCAACTCTATTGAGTTAAAGATGATGCTAATAAAAGATTGAAAAAGAAAAATTCAAGAACTTCAAGAACTGTATAGTTCTAAAATCATAGGAAATTATGCAAGAAAGTTCATAAACACATAAGAAACAGAAATATTTACTGGAAAATTTACAAGGAAAATCCAGAAAATTTTCAAAGTTTAAATGAAGCATCAAAAGTATGAGGCTACAGCTGAGCAGCTGAATTAATTTGTTGCATTCTTGTCCACAATGCAAAATAACTGGTGAAAGGTATCACTATTTAAAGGAAAAAGAGGTTGTAGAACTTTCAAAAACTGATTTATAATCTAAAGAGGTCTTTTGATAGATGAGCACTAATAATTGCAAGTACAAGTTTTTTTCACTTGTGAGATTTCTGAACTTAACTCTTACATGAAAAATAGTCTAAAAGTTAATGGAAAGTGGTATCTAAATTTTAAAAAATTAGTTCAACAAACGCAAGTCTTATTTTGAGTTAAATGGTAGAAAATACAGCAAATAATATAGTTATTAGAAATGTAGATTAATGTGGTACATTGGGAAAGAGTCAGAACAATTTTTGTGGAGGAAGGTTCATTCTTGAAAAGTTCAAAACTTTTTTTTTAAAAGTTTTTTCAAAGAGAACAAATGAATGAGAAATACACGTAAGGAGTGTAAAGAATGAAACGAATGTGTTGTGAGATAAAGGAAATAATAAGGAAAAAATGAATAAAAATATTGTCATACTTTAATAACTGATTAAAATATATAGAAGTATGAAGGCATAAAGAATTTTTTTACACTGAATAGGTGACCTCATGGGTTTCTGCAATGATCCATACTAAAACATGAGTTTGTCATTTTCTTAGATTAAATAGTAAAGAGAATAATAAAGACAGAGCAAAAGTGGCATAAATTTATTCATGACAAGCCATTTTAATGAAGAGTTGACAAGGAAGATTACAGATATATCTCACTTAGCAGCAGGGCAACAAAAAGTACTGATGGAATTTAGTACAGTTAAATGCAAAATCCTGTACCCACAAAGTGAATTACTCCAGCTACACATACACTGATGGGCTATAAATGTCCTTTTACAATTCATAAAGGAGATCCTGAAATTGTTATGACTATTTTTCTCAAAACATCAGCTTGTTAGGTGGGGAACTAAAAGCTGAAAATACAGTTACAATATTGTATAGTTTCACCTTGTGACCATTATTTGAAAACTGACGCTACATGAGCATTTTAGCTCCTACCAGCAGTGCACTTCTGATCATCCCCACTTACTGTACTTTGATTTATCCTGCAGAGCAGTGTCAGCACAGGAAACTGCTTTTTATTGGATGAAACTAAGCTGTTCAGTGCAATCCAGTTTCTAATGCATGTTAGGCTACAGGACAACAGAACTAGTCTGCAGTAAGTCCCACCTCTTCCTCCCTGTGTATAATAAGCATTCTGGTTCCTCAGTTACTATTGACTGCTGCTGCTATTAGACTGCACCCACTGGCAAGTGTAGATGTAGCATTTACCATCCTCATCACTGAGAGGACATAACAAACCAGGTATTTTATGCAGAAAGATTGTGCCAAGGAGAAGGATGGAAAAGGAGTAGCAGCTTCTGTATGAAGATGCTCAAGGATTCCTATACTGTAGAAAAAAATGTGGGACAAAAGAAAGAGTACTCTAGATCTGCAGAGCTGGAAGACAATCAGAAGGCAGCCAGTCAGCCAGAAATATTCAGCCAAACCCCTCACACTTTGAGAACTTTAGCATAAGTAGATTCCAGGTAACTTTGGAAAGCAGGGTCCTGTCATTATCTTTATTTTCAGCATGGAAGATAGAAGCATGGAAAAGGAAAGGTGCTTATCCAAGGTCATGCAGGAAGACAAGCACATGTCTTCTAAACTCTGTCTCTGTGCTTGCCCTGACACTAATGGGAGTCAAAGGTTTGGCTGGAAATAGTAGTGGATGAATCAGGCTCTTTATTCCCTTCTAGTATAGATGTCTGAGAAACATGTGGCTGAGGGCTTGGTAATTGCATGGTTAATACTGGAAGGTTTTAGACAAAGTAGAAGGCAGGAAAAGGCCTTCATTATTTCAATTAGAAAAGTAGGCCATATATAATGAATTCAGGCAGGAAAACTGTTCCAGTCAGAGTCAGTTTGGGTTCAGAGGAGGGTGAACTGGAAGTCTTTCTGAGGGCTGCTCCTAAGAGGAGATGAAATAAATAACACAGTGTAAATAAAAGAAGGTGAAGAAGTACAGAAGGTGAAGGACTGTTAATTATTAGCTACTTAAATTGTCTTGGCTTCTTACCAGTCTCCTGTTAGGAAGGGGAAGGCAAGGGCTTTTTTAATGGGGTGAATTATGATTTATCAATTATCTTGAGAAAATTAAAACATGAGGCACTAAGACGAATGTGTACTAAAGAGTATGATAGGTGTCCATCTTCCATGAGCTTTATTCCTAACTGAGGAAAATATATTCTGAAGTCAGAGGGTCTAGCAGGTAATGATGAAGTAAATGAAAGCTAGAGATTAAAACCCCCTACTAACTACAATTAAGATCAAATAAAATAGACTACTCTTTTCCTCATGACAATCCAAGTAAGGTGCCAGTAGAGCAGAGGTAAGATTCAGGGGAGTATCAATAGATGCAAGTTACCACAAACCCTTCTAAAACCTGGCCTAATTCTGTTGCAAATATGTGCTATTTATATAGGATTTCAGAAAAAACAAAGTAAGTTTCTTCTGTAGCTTGAGTGTATTTTACTGGGGTCATGGATGAATTCATTATTTTTTTTGTGTAGACCTCGATGAAGCAAATACATTTTTTCAGGGATGGTAATTGATTTAGAAGGCATCACTGGTGAAAACAAGCATACCACCAAAGACCTATTTTCTGTGCTATTTTTTCCCACACAGTTTTTGTGTAGATCTAGATACTCCTCTGTGCAGCATTTTAATTCTCACTTCTTCTTCTGAGCTGCTGACCTGTTTGGATCACAAACAGCTCATATGTCTTGTCTGAGCATGCTTTTACTGATGGATGTTGAATAACTTGAACTGTTTTGTCCTCCCTTGGGTTTAGCCAGCTCTCAGTCCTCACAACAGCACCTGACACCAACATCCAGAGTCACTACACTGAAGCTGCATCACATGTGAGCAGCAGGAGAATGTGTAGAAAGGTAAGATCTCTCTCTTCAATCGGAGCAGTTTGTCCTCTCATTCTGTAGGTGCTGATAAAATGCTTTGCACAAATATGGTTCTTTTTTTTAAAAAAAAATAACATTAAACTGATGACAGCCTATGTGGGAACAGCTGCTTTAGCATACATCCATCATCAATGTACCATGTAAGTATTTCCATTAAAATATATGAAAATATTCCAGAAAAGTCTTTTCCATTTGATGCCAGCTTTATTTTGCCCTATTTTCCCCCCGTTTCTTAGCTTTTAAACCATGCAACAGTTATAAAATAATCCAATCCAACATTATGCAATTAGATTCCCATTTCAAAAGAAAGATCAGTGTTTCAGTTGTCTTTTCATTCTGAAATATTTCTTTTTAAATTACATTTCTAGCTTTTCTTTAATGCCATAATGCTTAGACTCACAAAGACATTTGAAGCTGTCAAGAATACATGCATTAAAATTATTCAAACTATCTTAAAACATGAAAGCACCAGAGGTTTCCAAACATCCACCTATATTCATCTACAAGTGAATAGTGCAAGTGAAAGACCAGAAGTTTACAGTCTTGTCACAGCATTCCAGGAGGTGATTAAAAAAAAATTTGGAAAAAGTCATACTAATAAGCCTGTGTTTGGTAACACTGGCTGACTAAACAGAGCATAATTTGTTATTTTCAGGCTAGCTAAAGTGAATTTCAGGTTGTCTTAAGGACATTATTTTTTAAGAGCTGTCTTCCCTCATGTGCTTCTTCCTTCTGAGCGAGACATCTCGTTCAATCTATGTTTAACAGTAAGATATTTTGTTCCCCACCTGGGCAGCCTCTAGTTTTCTCATTAATGGACTGAGCAGCATGCAAAGTATTGCCTTTTCTACCCCCTCTATTGTTTCTCATTGTGGTTATGGGTCCTGCTGGACAACTGTCTGTTCCTCAGCATCTTGTACTCTCCTCAGCCCCAGTGCTGAGGTTTGGATTCCCTTGCTAATGCAGTCTGGGAACTATTTATTTTCCCTGACTCTGCCAGGCAACCAAGGCAGTAGTTTGTCATGCTCCATCCCTCATTAGTAAACAGCTATTTAACTGCCTCAAGTCTTCACACTCATCACTGTGGTTGTCCTGTAAAGGTTCCCATAATGTTGTTTCAGTTTGTTGGCTTTCCTCTGGTCATGCATTAGGGACAGCTGCCTGGCATCCATCACATCACTTTAGGTGCAGCAACACGGTTTGACTGACACGAACTGACATGATCTCTCACTTGGTAGCACAACATGACAGCTTAAAATATGGGAGTGGGTCATATCAGTCCTCTTAACACTCCTATCTCATTTGAGACCAAGTTCACCTCTTCTTCTCTACAAAAAGCACAACCTACTTAAAAAAAAAAGAAAAAAAAAACCCACAAAAAGCCCCACAAAAACCCAATATGAAACTGAAAAGAAACAAAAAGAAATCAAAACCAAGCCAAACAGTCAACTAAAAAAAACAAAACAAAAACAAATAACAAACCCTTGATGCTTTACAGCTGTTCCTTTGCTTCCGCAATGGAGAATTCTAATCTGTATACTTACACAAAAATTTGTTATTACTAATCCTTTTTAAAAGGACCAAAAAAACTCTTCTAATTTTTTTTAATTTTATTTTATTTATTTTTAAAAATATATCTATTACCTTCAAAGCTCCCATATTTTTCTGGGTGTATAATTTTGGCATTCTGGTACTATTGTTATGGCATCTGGCATTTAATCTGCTATTGAAGATGCCTTTACTCACAGTGTATTGTGTAGCTACAAGCTGTCTGTGTTTTAACTTAATTCCAGGCACAGTCTATTAGCTGAAAATTTAATGCCAATCATTTTTACTTTGTCATTTCCTGTTCTTTAAAAAGAGTCTGATAACGTTAGTACAGGTAGGAAAATCTCATTCTGCTAAAGATAGCTTTTATATTCTTCTTCTTCAGTTCTGGCCACCATAAACCTATTTTTTTGAAGTACACTCTCTTTCAAAAGTAAGAAAGGTTATTGAGTTTCTCTCTCTGATCTCCCACCCACCTATTTTTCTCTCATTTATGCAACCTACCATACGCACATTTGTGGATATATAAGAAAAGAAAAAGATTTCCCTGTTGACAGCTGTGATAAATGTTCATCCACTACTTTCACATAAAATAAAATTATTTTCCTAATTGTATCTAAACTTTTTAAATATTTAAGTTCAAATTAAGACACTTGAAATAAGAAATTTTTAGAGCTATGAAGAAATCAAAATATATTTTCTTGTGTTTTATATTGAAACTAAGGGGGAGAGTTCATAAGGGTATGTCTAAAACAAAAAGGTGAAGGCATAAGGAAAATATCTTTTGGTATTTGAAAGTTATTTACAGCTTTAGTCCTACCACTTTTTATATATTTGCATAAATAAATACCTTGATGGAGCTACTGATAAGTGGAGCATAAATCATACTTAATAATTGAATGCAGCTTTCATGCATCTAAAATTTGGGGTCACATCTGTCTGCCTTGCTACATCTGCCAGAGTGTAATAATTAGGTTCCATCATAAAAATAATATTTACAAAAAAGTCTTTGCAGAGATTATTATCCCTGCAAGAGTTTTCAGATCCATTTTTAATTGATAAATAAAAACATTTCTGCAGAAGCCAGTTGAACCCTGCTAATACATGCCTGCAGGGAACCTGTACTTCCATTCCCAGGTCAGGTTTGACAAGAGTTGCATGACTGTTGTTTTTTTTGCTTTGACAGTCTCTAAAACATTTGTTATAATTTTGTCTTGATGGGAAGGTTTATTCAGTTTATTTTGATTTCAAATGTTTAAAAAAAATAAAAATAATATTTAAAGCAGAAAGGAAATTTAAACCACATTTGTTTGCATAGATAATGAAACGTATTACTAAAAACATCAGAATGATTTAGTTTTGGTATAAAACATTTCTTTACAATTAGCACTGTCTAATTCTCTTCAAAGGCACAAGACTCCTGTCTATTTATAATATATTTATATAGGAAGAGAGCATGTATTTTCAGCTCACAGAGAGGAAGCAGAATTTTTTTGCTCTGGGTAAGTCAAATGCTAAAAGAAGAATAAATTAGTATATCTTACTATAGCTTTTTGCACATAGTTGCATTTCATCTTGAAAGCAAAGTTGAATGCAGTATAGCTGCTTACCATTCCACACCCAGTAGGTTTTTGTCAGATGACTTGATGCTCTGTGTTGAAAGCAGCTACAATGTGTGGAATTAAGGAAGGATTTTGCCCTCGTTCAACTGCTTATTAAGAGTGGTGTCCAGGATGGAGGATGAGTGTTTACCAATGTAAGGGAAAATGTAAAGGTTTCTGGTTGCTTTAGTTGAATCAAACTCAGAAATACTTTTCTACAAATCTGTTGTAGCAAATCCAGCCCTATAATGCTAGGATTGATCAGGGTAAATAAAAAATCCTGATGGAAACCAAATTTGCAATGTTATCATATGAGAAGAAATGCCTTCTTGACCCAAAGTTTATGTCCTGAAGAATAAAACCTGAGAGAAGCTGTCAGTTTTATCTTAAGCTGCAGAGCTATAAGGATTATTTCAGCTGGGGATCTTGATGTTGATCTCTGCCTTTGCACAAGAAAAGACACTTATGTAAGGAGACAGTGAGAGCTTTAAGAATTAAAATCAACTTAAACTGCAGACTCTGTAGGCTACAGATGCACTTTCTGTGTGGATTCACACAGGCACTGCTAAATTTTCCACTGCTCCTATAACTTTTGCCAAAAAATAAGCGAAAGGTCAAAGACCTGATTTGAATGCAGTAGTTGGGTTGTTTGCTGCAGTCCCTGGTGAGAGGGTAAATGGGAAGTAAAGGAGTAAGCAGATCCCAGTCTTCTCTCAGTCAGTGGAAGAGGATGAGGTATACCTATATACCTCTATTTACTCGAGTCAATAGTAGGCTGGAGTTACAATTTAAGAAATTTTTTTTCTCTCTGCCAATCTGGAACTGATTGGTGAGTTTGTGACATTGGTGAGAGGGCTGGATTGTAGTAAAATGAGGCAGCCAGGTGCCACTAATTACCAGGTTGTGGGCATTAGCTTGAGATAAGCCCACCTGTGCCTGATTAGGGTGGGCCCCCACTGCGCATGAGCAGGATTAGGGGGCCAATAAAAGGTGAGGCCTGAGACACAGGCTCAGTTCATTCCTGAGCAAGCCAGCAGAGAGGCTGGCTGCTTTTGGAGCAATAGCACCGAGCCAGGCTAATCAACCCTGAGGGCAATAGACTCAGAGCACTATTTGAGAACTTCTGCTGGAGCACCTGTTGGACCTCAGAGTGCCATGCCCTAAGAGAGATTTGTCTTGCTACACTGGATGGTCACGAGAGGTATGCAGCAGTTTTTTGGGGGCAATGGTGGATAAAGCAAAAACAATGAAGACAGAAACCTACCATTTTCCCGTTCCTTTCAGTGCATAAAAAAATGTCTGATCTGTTCTATGTAAATTGTATCTGAATATGGATACAGGCAAGACAGAGCTCAGGTGAAGGAAGCGCTGTCAGAAGCTCATGTCAAAGAACAGCAAATGTCACCCTCAGACTTTCTCACTGCAGAAGAATGGGGATGAGGGAAGAAATACAATTCACCTAACACTTCTCTTACTTTATGTGATTAGTCCACTGCTGTTTTTCTAGTCACCTGGGAACAATTCCTCCACTTTTGCCTTCTGTGGTGGACATCCAGAAAGAGAGCTACATCAGTTTCCAGGTAATGGTGGGACTGAGGGTATCTCACTTGTGAGGAAACATTCTACCAGCCTGGGTGCAAAATTATTCAGATGACAGGATGGAGAAAGAAGGACAATGGGGCTCTTGAGCTGGCAAAGGAAATGAGGAGAAGAAAGTAGACACACAGTCCCAACAAAGGGTCAGGAGAATTATTTTGTTCAGACAGAAGAGCTTGTGTTTTTTCTTTAATTGACATTTGAGTGTTTAATTAGGAGATGTGCACAGCACGGAGCTAGAATTACTGGAAATCATCCAAAAGAGCGGGCAGCAAGGAGGTGGAAAGGAACTATGCTGGATGAGAGTGAATCTTTCAGACCACCTGCATTGTTAGGAGATGAGCTTTCTTTTTGATTAGTTCCTGAAGTGGCTTTTGTGGGAGAGTACTGAAGAGACATCTCTTGGGAAGGAGAAACATGTGTTACATTTCCCTCGCTTCAAAAATGAGGAAGGTCAGGGGCTTTATTTCACAGGAAAAGCTCCACAGCCAGTTTTCAGCAAGGTCTCTGAGTATTGTAGTTACCTTGTTGGGAGAGACTAAATCTAGGAGGCAACAAAAAGAAAAGTCAACCAAGGTTAAGCTGTGTGGCAACAGTAAACCAGTGTGTTGTCTTTTCAGATAAAAAACTAATGCATTGCCATCCACAACATGCCTTGTGGGAAAAATAAGGCCTGCAACTATTGGCAGTACAGTTTAGATCAGATTTATCAACATCAAAGTGTTACCTTGGAAAAAGGTCTTCAGAGCCTGAAGCCTGGCACTATGTCTCTATCACAGTGTGGATCATGAAGAACCATCCAGGAGAGGGGAAACTGCAAAAAACAGGTAGAGACTAATGGGGCAAAGCAAAACTTGAGAGGTCATTTCCCTGTATCCCTGCTAGAGACCTAGGTGAGGGCTCTTAGTCACAGAAAAAAATTTGAGGAAGGATAAAAATTGTCTTGAATAGGAGACAGGGTAAATTATGGACTGATTAGAATTCTCAGTCTTCCTTGGCACATGTTTTTTTATATTTTCCAGTGAAAACTAGGGAACTGGAGAGATAGGAAATGGCTAGAGGACTTAAGAAAAGAAAAAGAAAAAATGTTGGCAATTGTAGCCCTCATCCTCGTCAGCTCTGGACACCTGTAATAAAAGATCTTTGTAATCACAGTCATAGCTGCTGTTTGATTAGACAAAACTTTTTTAGTAATCCAAAACACCAGCTTTAAGAAAATTTCAGTTTTCTATGGCTGGGAAAGCTACTTCTGATATAGTTTTAGCAGCCTTTGCCTGACCTACCTTTCTAAACTGGGCCTTTCAAATTAATTTAATTATTCTTCAGTTTCAGGGAGTTATCCATAAGACATTCAGCATAAGATATCCTATAGTGCTCTGTTGCTCATAATACTGCCCTCATTTAAAACTTCCCAAGAAAGGATCTTACCAGGCACTAGATAGTCTTTGGTCTCCTGAAGGTAGCACTGAGCACATATGCAGATGCAACTGCACTGCTTACACTTCCTTGTTTTTACTATCAGGATCCTTAAAATGAAGTCCAAAAGTCTCTAGGTATCTTGGAATGTCACTTTTCCAACTAGTACGTGCTCAGCATTAATTAATGGCCTGAAGGACTTTTCTTTTAATTACAAATCAGTGGTATTCATCTTTATTATCTTATAGAAGGCTTTAATTTGTATCTATTGAGAAATGTATTTTATGATAGAAAAATATCAGCTGAACAGCAAAATTACATTTTGGAGGTTTATGATAATGTAGGAACCATTTAATAGTAGTTGTGGTGTAATTAGTTTAAAATTATGTAAGCAGTTCATGTGTAATTAGATTTTTCTTTTAAATGGATTAATTTTGTATAGAATATTAAAGCACTGAGCTGTCAAACACTATAAGAAAATAACATGGCTAGACACACAATGGAGAGCTCTTAGTAAACATTCATTAGAATATTTTAAAATTATCCAGTATTTAAAAAGATTGGTTACAGGAATACTCAGAATTCATGAATTGTAAACAAACACTTTTATTAAGCTGCTCACACCTTAGATAGAAAATTTCCCATTGATTGCAGTTCTCAGAATAGCAGCAGAATTTTGCTCAAGCTGTGGTATCTAAATAGAATCTTAGAGAGCTGGGAAGATTATAGAAACACTCCAGTATAATAATAAGAAAATTCAACAGAGAAATATATATTATAGATAAAAAAATATCCTATTTGTACACTTTAAGCAAACATGTCAATATGTCATTTATGGATCACAGATAAACCAGAAAAATAGCTTTTATCATTAAACACACTCTTTCTCCCCCATCAAAACCCCCTCCAGAGCAAACTGCACAAAAGGAAATCCCAGTAAAAAGAAAATTATTAATATAAGGGGATTTCTTTTTTTTTATTATGCTAAAATTGTCTCATAGAGTCAAGATAAAATAATAAACTCCTGGGAATTACAAATAAAGAAGCATTTTGAAATATGCTGTACATCTAATTAATCATGCAACAATTAGAACAAAGACCAAATTTCTTCAAAGTTCCCAGTTTTCACTATCATACAAAACAAAATATATTCTGGTTTGACGGGTTCAAATACTATTAAACTTATAATTGGATTGTGGTCCTCCTATCCACCCATCCCAAACTGATTCAGTAGCTTTGGCCTTTCTTTATGGAAGTTTCTTGGGAGAATTTGCTTCTGATTTTTTTACTAGCTGTGTAGTAGAATTGTTGCACTACTTAGGATTTAGTATTTCAGGTTCCTACTCACCTAAACTCTGCCATATTTTATTAAAAAGGAAGTTTGGAACTGCTGATGAGCAGCAATATGAAAACAATTTTGTTATCCACATGTGCCCAAATAGTCATGTAGTCAGTAAGAGGCCTGCCCACTTCTGGACTTGCAGCTGTGAAAAGCAGACAGAAATGCTCCCATTTTCAGAGCTAAAGGAGTTATGTTCCAGCCCTATTCTTCTGCTTGTGTCTGTCTGGCCATGGCACTGTTTTCCCGTCTGCATTAAATAAGACATTCTGCAGTCTATTTGTTTCCAAAAGGAGTGGATAACTTTCAGGGTATGAATGGTAGCTGAGAAGCTAACTGAGCTGCAGTACCCATACTTGGAAGTGCTGCTACATGTGAAAAACTTATTTCAGATTTGATTGGTGATAAATTAATGTGAGTGAAATTATTTCTAGACTAAACATAGCTACCCCAGCTTAGTTAGTCCTGGGTTACTAAATTATGTTGTGTTACTTCATCATGCAGTGAAATGAGGCAACCAGGTGCCACTAATTACCAGGTAGTGGGCATGAGCTTGTGTTAAGCCCACCTGTGCCTGATTAGGGCAGGCCCCCACTGCGCATGAGCAGGATTAGGGGGCCAATAAAAGGTGAGGCCTGAGACACAAGCTCAGCTCAGCAGAGAGGTTAGGTGAATCCTGGAGCAATAGCACCAAGCCAGGCTAACCAGTCCTGAGAGCAGCCAACTCAGGACACTTTTTGTGCACTCTGCTGGAACACCTGTTGGACCTTGGCGTGCCGTGCCCTAAGAGAGGTTCGTCTTGCAACATCATCAGCGTTTTAGCATCGCAGATCTTGGTTAAAAGACAACATTCTTTTCATCTTTTGCAACATGAGAGTTTATTTATCAAATACTTTGTGAGGACTCGGGCATTATACAAATATAAGAGTGAAAATGAAGCAAGGTATGTTGTATTTGTGGGATCACATGTACTGAAATAATTGCTTGAAGGATGTTCCATCACTGTAAAAGAGGTATGGGTTATGACCTGATTAGCATTTTGTATTGCCTGACTTTATTTTGTTGACATGTAATGTACTGTCTGGCATATCATATCAGAGAGCTTCCTCGGCTGATGCAGAAGGCTACTTTGAGTATTTTTTTATGCATACCAGTCCTCCAGTGTCCCCTCTGCTGTAAAATCAGGAAACAAATGAGAGCTTGATGAATAGCAGATTAACTTTATTGGTAGTTACATTTATTTTTCTTTCATTTATATAAAACATGAAGTATCATTATATCAACCTTTATGTATGTGACTGTAGCCATATTTTTCCAGCCCGGGCACAGTGCTTGTATTTTAGGCTCATAAGCTGCATGGGAAAAGGCCCTCTGAGCATTTGAATAACTCTTAGCACAACAGAGCCTAGAGGATGATTTGTGCCTTTGGGCACTACAGTCACGTAAGTATGGAAGATTTGAAATATGCTTTGGAATATGGAACTGAAAAATAGATGGAAAATACTTGTTATAGTGCATATGTTATGATCAGTCTAATTTGTAAGTACTGACATGGTTTGCCTTCAGAGGGACACAAGGAAATTTCTGGCCAAACACAAAATAGTTTAGGCTCAGAATTACAGTGTTATTCACTTTCCTCCCATTTATTTCCAAAGGTACTGGGGACATTCTGACAAGACTGTAGTGACCGTCACCACTGATTCTTTTTATCAAGGGGCTGTTTTGGAGCAGATAGGTCACGTAGTTTCTGCCTGCTCAAATGCTGATCAGTCTTAGATGTGACCCACAGTATGCCAGTGAGACAGAAATACTTCTTATCATGACCAGATGCCAAAATGGCAGAAGTTGGGGCAGTTGAAGTTTATACCTGGGCAGTGGTTTCAGATTGAAGATTAATAAACTTCTGATACTCTTCCCAACTCAACCCAGATTTTAAAATTTAGATTTTAATATAAGGGAAATTGCTCTTGTGTAGGTGGAACAGAGTAGGGGGATGTGGGAACTGTGGTTCTGAACCTAGCAGCTAGGAAGGCTGCTGGGTTAGGTGCAACTGTCCCAGGGAGACCTGGAAAGCAGGCAGCAGCAGTTCTTTATGGAGCTTGTTGGAGACATTTTAAATAGACCAGTTTAAAAAAAAGACTAGTTTAAGAACTGGGCTGCCATATATACCTAAGTATAAAATTCGTTATGTGGAGCCTTTTCTTCTGTGTATCTTTTGAACGCTAAGGATGTCTTTGTATGCTGTTAATAATTATTGATATTTCACATAAGACACACTAAACATACTCTAGGACTGAGGTGTTATTGATTTAGCCATTACTTTTCACATTTCTTTTTTACTCTTAGAATATTTGCTGCCTACTGCATTTTATAATTATTGCACTCTTATGTTTTTAAATACTCCCAGGATCACCCCTGCATTTCAGCTAATAAAACAAAAAGACACCAATGTTTCAGGTAGGTTCTTTGTTTTTTAATCTCATGTTTGTTTTATATTATCATATCGAGATAAAGTGCATCAGAGAATATAAATACAATCTCACTGGCCATATGTCTCCATGGAGAAGGACCCCAGCTTGATTGGGACCTTGTGCTAGGTTATATTTCACATTACTGACCTGAGAAGTTGTATAGAGATGGAGTAGCATCAGCTGTGGTCAACGAAATTCTGCCACGTTCCCACGTACTTTGGATTTCAGTGTTGTCTCTTTACCAGGGAGCATGTCCTGTCTGTAGTACCACACCCTGTTCAAGAAAGCCCATCTGCAACCTTCAATCACTGAAAAATAGCTTTAAGCAGGGTTTCTGAAGCACATAAACTAAGTCTTTGCTTCTTTAGGAAATAGGAATATATTTATATTTTCACATTTGAAAATGTAACTATATATAGGTCTCTCCATAAATATATGCAATACGTGTGTTTATTATGAAGATGGAGAGTTAGCATTCAATACTTAATACTTTTTCAATCTGATCTACGAATCCACTCTATCCTGCCTAAATAATTCATCTTTACTAACTTCATTTCTGTACCCATACACTGGGATACTAATATTTGCTAATGTATGGTGTTTATTTAGAGATACATGTAGTATCATCAGACAAGACACAGTCTCACATTAAAAAAAAGAAGTTAAAAAGTATACTGTGGAGCTGATATTGAGGACATTTAAAGTCAGTTTTCTCTGTGTTCTTTCTAAGAATAACAACACTGGTTCAGTTTTGGATCCATCAGTTGTTACAAATCTCATGGGTTTTTACCAGTTTGTATTTGTGATGTGATAAAATATTGTATTAAGAGCAGAACATGACAACAATGAATCTGTATGGGCTAGAAAGGAATATATTCACCATGTATAACAAGGAATAGTTGATAGGTAGACTATAGAATGACTCTTGTGCTTTGTTTACTCCCACTTTGCTCTGTGGTTTTGTGTTCAGTTTTGAGCAATTTTGGGGACCACTGATTCTGATTTCTGCAGGCAGAAAAAAATACGGAGTTTTTCTCCCACTGATCACCAACATAGGGGTTCTGGTGTTGCAAAGAAATATTAAAATATCAGTCTTATTCAACAACAAGCACTTTTCTCCCTTTCTCCCTACCTCTCCCTTCTCCCTGTACTCCACAGGAAGTCAGATTTCAAAAAGTGCTCAGTGCTGGTGTACCCAGGTCACAAGATGACCTGAGCTGCACAGATATAACCAGCTGAAGGTGTGAGCAACTCCAGGCACCAAGTGCCATAGCTGGCTGGAAGGAAGAGGGTAGGAAATGTATATGCAGTAACTATTTACCTTATTTGCATGAATAGTGTCTTTTTAAGAGAAAAACAAATTTGGTGGATTTTCTTTTACCAAAATATTAACTAAGGACTTAAAAGTTGAAAATATAAATTTCTTTCAGTTCTGATACTAGGAAGCTGAACTTTTTCCCCAGGTTTCTGGCAGAAACTTTAGAAATTCCTAGGAGAGTAGGACTACTAATAGATTTCCAACAATATGAAATTAATTTATCAATCAAATCTAATTATTATTCACAAGGAGGGTAAGCTCTCATATCAAAACTGAAATCATGGGAACTGCAACAGTTGTCAGCAGCTTAAAACTTGCCTTGGAAAATTATGGGCGTGAGATATTTAAGCAACTTAAAGGTTTGTCTTATTTTTTCCCTTCACTGAGACAGTCTGAGTCTGTTTATTCAAGCTGGGATCAGCAGATAATTCCTTCTGAGCATCTAATGATAACTTTCCTGTTATATAGCTTGTGTTAGTGGTAGTATTTTAATAATGTAATGATTAATTCCTTCCAGTTTTTAATCTGTTCCATATGCAACAGGTTAGACTCATTTGGCTTTAAGATTAATTTCCTTCCCTGGAAGTGTTCAAGGCCAGGTTGGGTGAAGCCTTGAGCAAACTGGTCTAGTAGATGGTGTCCCTGCCCATGCAGGGGGGTTGGAACTAGATGATCTTTAAGGTCCCTTCCAGTCTCCAAATTTTAGTTTTAGTTCTCTCTAATCAATATCAATTTTAAACTTGCCTATTACTAAAGAGTATTATTGTCATGTTTTCCACCCAGACTTGGTAAGAACTACTAAATGTAGTAAGAGTTAATTTTCTATGTTTATAAGTATATAAATAGGTATGCTTAGGTTTTCTATACAATGGAGTGTAGTAAACCTCCAAACCATGTACTGTCCCACTTAATTTGATAATTCCCTACGTTTCCAGAAGTTAGCTATACAGTTACTCTTTTATTTGTGACTTGGCCAGTCTGTGGAAGAGCTTAGATATGAACACACATGCTTCAAATAGTCCTTTAAAAAAGAAAGCACCTTTTTGCAAAGGGTGTTGTAAGGAGTATAACGAGATCTAAATGCATCTACATAAAACTACGAGAAAGAATACATTTTCACCTTCCAAGAAAAGAGGTCATAAATACTTTTTCAGTGTCCCCTAGCCATCACAAATGTATTTTGCTGTTTTGAGAGCAAGAAACCCAAGATAAGACAAATGTGTAATTACTTCTTGACCCACTCTTCTGGGTTATACATTTTCATGAGATGCCACGATTCATTATTTGCATTGATATGTACAGAAGGATGGGGCTGCTTAGTTGATATTCATTTATTCAACAGTCTGTAATCTATATTTAATGGAGTACCAGACTGTGGCATAATAAACCGTTTAAAAAGATAGCTGCTGCTTACACAGGGGTTATTGCTTGCATAACCTGTACTTATTTTTCATTACAAAACTAAAAGAGCAAAGCATAATTCACACAAGAAAATGAAGTTAACATTTAATGGCTTGAAAAATGATAGTGTACCATAATGCTGTGCAGTACTCCAAACACTTATAAAACAAAACAGAGAAGCAAAAAAAAAAAAAATACAAATTAAAGGGTATTAACAGTGCACTGTGAAATATGGGCACCAATGCAAAACCATGCATTACACCTTGCCACCTGCTTAGCAGGACCACTCAAAGGATGCTAATTAGTCTGAAAGCAGTAGATTTGTAAGTTACTGAGCATGCACATACATGACCCTTAACAGTGTCACAAATGTGGAAACTTGCTTTTTTGTGTTTTTTCTCCTCTTCTCCTTTTTTTTTTTTCTCTGTGGAAATAGAGGTTTTCACATCATGTATAGAAGTGCTGCGTGGACATCTATATTAAGAAACATAATGATTGCCTTTACAAAGACATCTCACTGTAGGTCAAATAACATCTACACTGTGACTGAAAAGTTTTATTAAGCTTCAAAGTCTTGTTCCTAAATTTATAGCAAAATAAGACAGATCTGCTCTGGTAATCAGGATCACTGATGAAAGTACTCAAGTGATGGGGTAATGATGGGAAGCCCTAAATTTTGGAACCTTTACAAGACTGACAGTTTTGACTATGCCTACTATAACAAGGCTTTCAAAGTTGCTTCTCATCAAAATACTAGCAGCTCAACTTCCAAAAACAAATGTTTTAGTTGGCACCTGCTAGCCCCACAGAATTTTATAGTGCCTCGAATTGTGAAATAAGAACTTTGTTCTTGCTGAAGTTTGACAGGGATGCATCTTTGCACACACTTCAGGCTATCGAGTAACAGCAGTATTGGGGTGGGGGTTTGGGTTAATCAGGTACTCTTCCTTCTGGGAGATAGAGTCTGCAGCACCCACCCACCGCTGGGAAACCACTGGAGAGAAATAAAAAATAAAGCACCAGATTGAAATGTCAGTTGACAACCAGATGTGTGGCCATATTTCCTTCTGGCATAACTAGCTGAGTTCATCGACAGTGATTTGAAAGGAAACTTTCCCCTTCCAGGCAGCAGAAAATTGATTCCTTCTTCTGTTTCAGACACAGGAACACATAGGCTCCTTAGATGAATGTGAAGGTAGAAAAATAATTAAAAAACCAATAAAAGTATAACTTTGAATAGCACTCTCTAAATATAATTTCATTGGTGGCTAAAGGATTTCAAATGCCAATTAGGAGTCATTGAAAAAATTGGAGATTTTTAATCCTTCCATTTAAGAAGCTTTTTCTGCTTGTAATGCTATCACATTGTATAATTCAGTGAGTGAACGTGATGTACATAGAAAATTAATGATCATCTTGCCTTGTTGGCTTTTTAAGCTTCCATTTTACATATATGCATGCTGAAGAACTTTTCTATTTAACTTGCTCTCTTCTGGGAGTTGCATAAACACCACAGAAAGCTGACACCTGGGAATCCTTGCAGTTGCCTTAGGGGCAATTAGCTATAAAAGAGAAGGCTAAAAGCTAATTGCTCTGGTTTAGTCCTCAAAGTGCAGGTGAAGCTTGCTGAGAAATGAAAGTCACGCAGGAAAAAGGCCAGTTAAAGATTTCTCTCTCTTGAGCATAACTGGAGTTTTTAGAACTCCAGAAATTCCTGCCAGTTTGGCAGTAAATCTTACGTTCTTGTGTCTGCTGGGGTGAGGTGCTGAATTTTATTTTCTTGTTTAAATGTTTGGGATATTTTATGCCTTCTCTTCCTTTGATGAGGGGCTTGGAGAAGACAGGAATCAACATCAAAACCAAGATGGCCCTGAGTAGAGGAAAATATTTAGACTGTCTGTGGTACAGTGTTCCTAGAATCTGTGTAGCTGCAGACTGTTCTGTGATTGAAAGCTGGGCGTATGATGATGAGAAGAAGGACTCAACAAAAGGCATTTCTAACTTTCTTCACTTGACTTGATAAGTAAAGTCAGTAGACTGTCTTCCCAGATACTTGTTGCATTAGATATGTAGAAAAAATTGTTGTTTAGGGAAGATTTGAAGCTGGTTCTCTTTATTAGAGTTTGAGTGTGGGAAGGGTACAATGGAAAAGTGTAAAATATTCTGTATTATGAACAGTTGACTCACTGGAATTAGGAAGAGAAATTGCTTTCCCATCTCAAAATCTCTAAATCCTCAATTTTCCTGTCATGGATTATTATTTTTTTTAATGTTCAGTTTGAAACAAACACAAAAACACTTGTTCCAACGTCTTTAAAACATCCTGTTTTGACTCATTTATATTTTATCATACGGGTCTACTACTTGAAAACAAAGTTGAGACAGAAAGTTTTCCCCTTTTCATTTTGAAATGTCAAGAAATGTTGTATGAATAATGAGTGGGGGAAGGAAATCACAAATTTTAGATTCAAAAATCTGCCTGAATAACTCATTTCTACAAATAGAAGTGAAAATGCAACACGTCTTCAAAAAGCTCCCAGCTGGCTCTATTTCCATGAAGCATTTTAGAGTTAGATTTACTGACAATGTTGAAAAAACTATAGTTTGTTCTCTCATAGTTCAAAATTACTTATTGGTGTACTGTATAAATCCCCAAAATGGCAGGGTGCCTGTGATTGCTATCTTTCTCCCCATCCCCAGGATAGTTGTGTTTTTTCCCCTGATACTTATCCATCTGCAGAAGATCAGCAAAAAAGAGACTGTTCCATGTGTCATTTTGTTTCACTTAGTTTTTTGCCTTCTAGGTGAGAGAAGTTATTGGATCTCTCTTCTACCATGTCCTTTGAGGGTGACATGAAATTCTGCTTAGCAGTTTGGAGAGGAGTGGAAAATTATGAAGGGGAGAAGCCAGGTATGCTCTCATGACCTAACCAGGTCCATTATGTTTCCTTTAGTGATACTCAGACAAGCTAGATGTCAAAGAACCCTATGACTTTTAAATTTGCCAAATTTCTATCATTGCTTCTAATGAAAGAGGAGATGCAGTTAAGATTTAAGGTTACTTAAAAAGGGTTACTTGTTTTTATAATTTGAACACAGGCAGAGCAAATTGGCTTGATCAGTGTCTTCAATGAAAAAGGGAGAGGATGGATCTCAATATGCCTTAGAGAAGGATGCTCTGAGATGAGAAGGTTTATGACTTGATAGAAAAAGAAGAAACTTGGTGGCTTTTTGATATGTGGTGTGGAAGCCTATAGAATACATTTTGTGTGTGCATATGCAGTTGTGCATAATTGAGAGAGGGTTGTTACATGGCAGGAATGGAAATCCAGAAATAGTTTGCACAGGTTTAAGAGCTTGCTGTTGAAATTGATAAATTTCTGGTCCCAACCTTTCCAAACCAGTTAAGTGGAATTCAGTCTTCAGATATCTTTATCTTCAGCTAAATGCAAAAATCCCCTCTCTTCCTTCTCATTAACATCTTCATAGTTCCAAACAAATCAACATTACTTTGATAGGCAAGGGCAAGAAAAACCTCAACTAAAATATGCTTCAGGCTATTAGAGTGTGCACGCAGGGAGTGAGGGTTCAAACTCACACAGGTGAAGGATGAGTTGGGGTCTGGAACTTCCCTGCTTTTTGTGTCAGCACCAAGGAAATAGCTGGGGAGGAATCAGCTCTGCCTCCTCTCTCTTCCACACCAGACCCAAATAGTTAAATGCAATCTGAGAGTGCCAAGGCTCCCAAAGACCAGGCAGCTGGTGAGAAGTGAAAGTGGCAGTTTGTTTTAGATACAGGGTTAACTGTGCTGCTCCTCAGCCAGTTCCTGGCAATGCTACAAATGGCCACAAGAAGCATCAGAGGTATTTGAGATGTTAAAAGGTAAGTGCCTCAAGGGTCAGCAGTGACAGAGGTTTAACAGATCTCCTTTTCAGATTGGGGTGTTTTGCTGATGTTTCTGTTATCTGACTCTACTTTTTTGGAAAGTCCACTTATTCTAGATGAATCTGAATAAATCTGACAAAATCAGGTCCTTGTGTTCAGTACTGGAGAAGACCAATTGCAGAAGCAGAGGCTTCTAGGCTACAGTAGGGATAGGAACCTTGTTTCCTGGTTTGCCAGGCAGATTGTGAAAACTTTATTTACTAGGTCTAACTACAGCTCCAAGGGCAGGTGGGGGCTGAAAATGAACTGGGGAAACAAGAAGCAGGGAAAAAGTATCAGAGCATGAAAAGGAAATGGCTGCTATTTTGAAAATGCCATTTCACTAAATAATTGAGCTCCCCCTGCACATACATATGCTCAAAGTTTAAGCTAAATGTTTCCTTCTTTTTATTGCTTCTCTGTTATAAGTATAAGCATGTAATCTTGGACTTACTGCTAAGTGTGTATCTGTCTTCAGGTTTTATGCTCTGTAATTCCCAAGGAAATCAGTTCCTTATATCTTGCATTGAAAAACTACGCTCACTCAGCAGGCTAGAGTTTTAAAACTGCAGGCACTGATGGTAATCCATTGCTTAGTTACACTGGTATAGAGCCTGAGTAGTCTTACCGTAGGAAAGAGGAGAATCAAAGCTGCTATTCTCAGGAGGATGTTTCCTAATTATTTCTAGATAAGGTGGTGGGAATAATTAGTGCTAGAGATTGGAATCAGCACTCAATTTAATTTGTGTCTACATAATACCAATATCTACCTCCATTCAACTTCTGTTATCACTTTTTTTTTTTTTTTTTTTTAATTGAGGAGGGGAAAAAATACCTACTAAAAATACATAACATTAACTGTTAAATGAGTCTTTTTGGACACTTCAGACTTGTATCAGCCAATGGCTTTTATAATATGACTGGAGGCAGAAAATATCAGGGAGATGACTGGTGGTAGAAAGGTACAGAGTTTTCCATGTCAGTCTGAAGGTATATTCTGATCAGATGTTTGTTCTGATCAGATAAGAATTATTCCTAGAGGTGTTTAAAAGTCTAATTGCTGCTCCAAAAGAAACTACTTTGTTTCCAGGGTAGTGTCTTTCCCAAAAGGAGACCAGTGAACCACAGAATATTTCTCCCCTTCTTGGACCAAAGCATTCCAAGACCATTAGGACTCAGAAATCTTTTCCCAGAATATCCACAGAAGGATATGGAGATTAATATTGCCCTACGTATACACTACTAAGTCCACTTTTTTACTGACACTCATCACTAATACTTCTTCAATCTTTGGGGAATCATTTTGTCTGACCAGTCTCCTGCTGCAGGGTGCCTGTATGATGCTTTTTCCTCTATAAACCAGGTTTTCAGTACAGGTTTGGACTTCAACCACCTCACCCCCTGATACACAGTTTCAAAAGGCATTAGTGAATACTTTTGAAGATAGGTGAGTGCTAACTCTAAGGAACACTCTGATATTACAGCCTATTAGGACTGTTATACCAGTAGTGACCTTTCAGTATTTCACCTGTAATTTATCATAGAGAATCTTCAAGTGTAATTTTATCAGGCCTTCATGTGATGCTCTTACTTGGCCATCGGAAATCATCTAGTTTCCTTTTCATTTCCCTCACTCACCATGAGATGGCAGTTGTCAATTGCTGGACTTGCTTCTCCCCATTTGAACTAAAATGACTCAAAGCTTATTGATCCTCGGAGACACTGAGCTTTCCAGCTTTGCTGTTCGCAGCATGCAAGTGTGAAACTTTACAAGTGACTTTTAGAGGCAGCCAAGGAATGTGTGAGACAGATTGTTAAGGGGTAAAAAAAAAACCAAAAAAACACGAAAAACAACAACCCAACATTATTTAATTTGATGGTGCAGAGCTTTATGCCAAAGTAAGGCATGTGTTTGCTGTTAGCAATCAAAGTAGCTTAGCGAATGAAAAGTGACATTTTGTTTATGGGATTTTACAAGCAGGGCATCCCTGGGGAAATTAATTTGGCCCTCTGGAATGCTGCCCTCCTCCATGTCACTTCCCCTGCAGCCCCAGCACTTTTTTTACCACAAAGCTCAATATCATTTTTTGGGTAGATGGAACCCAGAGGGAGGCATGTGGGTGCAGCAGGTATTTCTACACTATATGGAAAACCCGTGGCAGGTGTCTAGCTTTTCCGTGGTGCTCCCTAATAAATCATTGGGTCACAGGTAATGTCCCAGGTCCTGGACTGCAGCTAATGAGCTGCCAGCCAGGGAACTGGGTTTTATTTTGTCCTTTCAATGAAATCCCAGAGTACAAACCCAAGCTTTTAAAAGAGTGCTCCCCATACACTGCCTGAAGGCAGTCTAAATAATTTAGGTTCTTCTTCATCTCTGTTATTCTGTGGAAAAAATAATAAAAAAAAGAAAAGCCTGAAAATTCTCAACTTATTTCTTACTAACAGATTGCTCCTATTCGTGCCTTCATTCCCTCTAACTATATTCTAACCCCATTTTCAACTGGACAAGTTAATTTTTTTTTTAATGAATTGAATGGCTTATAATTTTTTTTATTTTTGTGTTGATAAACAGCTGATCCCCTCCACCATGTAGACTGCAAAACTATGGAATGATAGACACTTAGAAATGCATCACTTCTCACTTTTTGTTTGGTTTTTGTTTGTTTGTGGAAATCAGTAGTGCCTTTCATTTATAGCTTGCAAATTTTATCATTTGGTTTTCAATGTAGTTTTATGTCTAAAAACACAAGAGGATATTCTGGTCATAACCCATTATCACCATGAATAGTTAAAAAAAAAAAAATCAGTAGATGACACCTTGGTTGATTATATCCTGGAGGCCCAAGAAATAGAAAGTGATATACACTCCTAAAATTGCTGCACTTTCAGCCATACTCTTGCAATGCCAAGGCCTTGAGCAATGGAACTGATCTTCACAATGTCAACTATCCCAGTTTACAGGATTGATAACGCACCATGAAATTGTATTTTCCAATTCTTAGTTTATTCCTCTTTGAAATGAGTCCCATATTTGTCTAGATGGGACTGAGATGTGTACGTCTTAAGACATAAAATTCCACAAAATTCTCCTTGTAAAGGACAATTTCAGAATATAAATTGGGATTTGGTTACAGCAAGTTTTGGTTATAGCTTTGAGGAGGTGATGGAGCTTCTACACTTTTCCTCAAGAGTTCCTTAGTTAATCTCTGTCAAGCATGTAGCTAATTTCTCCCACAATCATACCTTTTTTTCTAGTCTTAAAAGTTCTGTGTCTCTTTTTCTACCTTTCTGGTATCACGCTACTCTTAACTTGATTTTTTTCCTTGCTTTTCAGCATCTTTCCCATCCACTCCAAAAAGTAGAAAAATAGTTACACAAGTGTATAAGACTAAGTATGGACTAATTACCAAAATTTATGTTAAAAAAAGCACTGTGTGAAGCTTCAAGAGTTTGTTATTGCATGAAAACATATCAAAGAGTAAAAAGAACTTTAAAAAAAAAAAAAAAAAAAAAAGGAAAAGTTGTGGCTGGAAAGGATGATATCCTGTCTCTCATGAATATTTCCATCACAAGAATCTGTTGATTGGGAGTTAGAAAAGGAAATCCTGGGAAGAAAAGACAGGTGAATAAGGAAGTGTGGAAGGCAGAAAGATTCCAACAAATCAGAAAGGGCTTCAAAATACCAGCAAATTTCCTGGTTTATGTCTTTTACATCTTTGTGAAATAACAGCAGAATAGAGTCAAATATCAGAATTTGCTTTCTGTTTGGAAGAGGAGTTTGATTTTTTTCTAAAAAGTTTGCTTTTCTAAATCTGCCTTTAACAACAGAAAACTTTTTACAGCCAAGGGCATTACAAACTTTTATATGTATTTATGTATAGCCTTTTGATATATCTTTGTCAACATTTAAAGACACTTTAGTCTTTCTCTCATTCTGTTCTCTCCTTCCAGCTTTTTCCCACCTGTTTAGCTAAGTAGTTCTTTTACTTCCAGCAACTATATATTATGCATGCACACTTCAGTAAAGCTAATAAGCTGCAGCACACTAGCTTCATACATAAGTACTCCTCTTGAAAGCATAAAATCAAATTGCAATTGTTTAATAACAACTTCTTTTTTCATAACAAAAGAAATTAGACTCTCTGAAACATATTTTTTATGGGGACGTAAACCCCATAGACATTCTGTTCTTTTTTATTAATCTGATGATTCCTTAGATATCCACAGAAAAACATTTAAAGAAATTATTTCTTTTGCCTGAAAATTGTCCTTTCTTGTGTTCAATGAAATACTGTTGAGTATTAGTTCCCAGTTTGGGTAATGTTGCACTTACTTGATTTATAATACTGGGGATGCTTATATATGTGGGCATAACAACCTGCAAACCAAAGTCTTAAAATACTAGAGCTTTGCTAACATTTTTAATGCAATGAAAATGTCTTGGGTTTAGAGAGGATGTTTTTCAAAACTTGTAGTGAAAACTACTGTTTGGGTGTTGTTTATAACTCCTAAATCCCTAGCTCTAGCATTGTAATTTTATTGGAAATGCAATTATTCCCTTGAATTAAGACTTTCTGGATATGTGATTACTAAATGTGAAATTAATTTTATGTGAAAATAATAAAAATAAAATCTCAATTATGATGAGAATTTAAGTACCAATAAAGCATTTTCAGGAGTGTTAGTGGCTGGTAGCTCAGAATTTCTTGATGGATGGAAAAGAGGAAACACATTCTGTCTGTCTCCCAGATACACAAACTTACATCTGTCTTCCAGGAAGCATTTCTGGACATGTCAACCCCCTGGTTTTGGGGAAAGTAAAGCAAACAATAAAACCCAAAAACCAAACCAAAACAAAACCAAAAACCATTCCAATAACCTCTCCCACTGCCTGCTGGGATCATTGTTTAAACTTTCCAGGTGGAAGGGGAGAGAAGCACATCTGGAGAGGCAGTAGCAATAATAAGTCAGAAAACTCTGACCACATCCCTGCATGAAACAGAAGCCAACCAGTGAGATGTAAGAAGACTATTCAGAGTGCAAATATAATTCTGTTTATGTTAGCAGACACTAAGTCTTGCAGTATAGACAGGGCATAAAGACATTTACAGAATCTTGTAGTGTTATTTTTCCTTTCTACATTTTTTTTTAATTTTTAAAACTGAGCAACTTAGTAAAAATAAAATAATTCACTTAATATCTCCAAGTTGCAGAATCTGCAGTTTAAGTTTATTTCTTTCTTCATTTTCTTAACTAAAAATGTTTTTCATCTGGAAATGTTTGTTCAGTTCTTACTGCATCAGCAAAGCAAGGGGAAAAGTCCAGAATATCACTTTGACAATGTGTCTGTTTCCTCAGACTTGGAGTTGAAACAGCTCTGATCTACGAACAGGCTTTGACTTTCTGAGGAATGAAGATGGGACCTGGGGTAACACATGCTCTATTTCTGTGCTGGCTGATGACAGGATAGCTCAGTAAATGACAGAACTGCAGCCGGGAGGGTATCAAACACACGGCAGCAGCTGTCACGGGCTCCTTGTTGTGAGTGCAGGCAAGGGACTTCAAAAGCTGGAGTTCTCCAGGGATTCCTTGAACTCATCTTTGTTTTTCATTTAGCTGTTGTTGCTTTTTCCCAATCATGGCTCTCTGCCTGGTTTTTCTGTATTGCTACATCTTCCTCTTATCCCCACTGAGTCAAATTGGGAAGCTGTGAGTATCTCGTGTCTAGAGGGGATATGAATTTTTAATCATCACTATCATCCATTATCATAATTCTTTTATTGTATTTACCTAGTGCTGTTGGTCTGGCCGATCTTTTTATGAAATGATGGAAAGGAAGGTCCTAACCTAAAGAATTTTGCAGTCTATTTGTGAGATGAGCAACACTGCAGTTGCAGCACAATCTGGGAACTGATGGAGAGTACTAGGATAATGAAGCCAGAGGAAAAGGAGGTGTTGTTTAGGCTGTATTCTCCTCTTAACTTGCCTGTTTATTGACTTGCCTTACCTTGGGACAAGTAAATGTCTGTTGGTTTGTCTGGTCAGGCATGAAATTGGCAGCCAAAATGTAGAAAGACAAACAAGCACAAAGGCTAAAGAAACCTAGACAGACTTCATGCAGTTAAATTCAACTCAGGATGACAGTCAGGTCCACCAGGCTTTTGTTGAAGCAATTCTTCTCTGGATTTGTAAATTTGGGAACAAAGGCATTAGTAGCCAGGTTTAGACATGAGTCCATCTCAGACAGTATTTTTGTCTTGGTTTAGAGGTGAAAATCTCTCTAGTTGAGAGATTTGTCATTATCTGTCCCAAGAACAAGCCTTGTCTCTAGAAACTTGAGACACAAATCACTGTGGATTTTTAAGTTGCATAGCATATTTTTCCACGGCATCCACCTGTAACTCCCCTCTTATGACACCAGTGGATATAAATGGCTTAGATCCCTGGGAAAGAATATTAAACCACTTCAAAAGGCTACCATTTGCCTCAGCTGATAGCCTGAGGCTGGTGTCAACAGACCTGGGTGGCTGGCACATGTAGGCCAGTTAACAATATAGTTACAAAATTTGCATGGCAAAATGAAGGAGTCTGTGGAATGAATTAATTAATGCAGGCTTAAAAAGATTGCTGTAAAATAGCTGGGATGTACACAGCCTGTATAACTGCATAGCACCTTACATGGAGACTTCTTGGTTTTAACAGAGGGAGAACTAGATCTAGGCAGGGGGTAGTGCAGCCACAATACTTGTAAGAGCAGAAATATAATGCCAGCCAAGACAATGACAGTGTCTCCTTTTTTTGTTTGTCACCAAACTGAGGAGAAGTGATTTTTCAGATCCTGTCTGAAGACCACTTGAAAATTTCAGCTGAGGAAGAAAATTATGTCTTGGACTGCTCAATGGAGTTGGGTGCAAAGAACAGATTAAATGCATGTCCATCTGCTTTTGGGTGTTATTCAACATAATGTAGGCTTTAGTTTAGCCTGGTGATGTGTAAATTTTCTCTTCTCCTTTTGCCATGTTTCGACTCATTTTGCTGCTGTTGGTCCTAAGACTGGGAGACCAGAAGTGGAGACTTTGACAGGGCAGGCAGGCAGAGCTCTACTGGAGCACATTTTGTTCCTTGCCAGGGCTTAGGGAAAAAAAGTTGATCCAGGTTGCTGGATTTCAGATGAGGAGAGATCTTTTGCTGCTTTAGAGAAAACTTCTGTCATAAGATGACAGCACCTCTCCTGTCCTCTCATAGGAGTATCTCCTTCCATCACTAGCTGCTTGCATCCATTTTGTTGCCCAATCACTTTCCTACAGGGAGGGCCAGGGCTGCAGGTAACTGATGAGATCCACTGCTGGCTCTCCACAGGCCTATTTGCTAGAGCCATTTTGTTGTGGAAAGAGGGTAAACTATATCACAAAATGGGAAAAAATCTTAAGGTGTTAGATTGGCAGCAAAATTTGTTCAGAGCATGATCTGCTATCTCATTCCCTCTTCCCCACCCCACATATGCACACTAAGATCAACAAAGATTTGCAAAGGTTTTGATTTGTTAGAATTTCTTAAAAGTTGTGAGACTTAAATACCCTTCCAAATAATTTATTTGACCCACACTTCAGGGATGAAACAGGTTAAAATTATAAAATATTGAACCTCTTCAAAAGTAACTCTTTTTTTTGTTGTTGTTTTTGTTGTTTTCCATGGAAGGCAAAGCCCATGAGCAGCAAGGCAGAACAGCTTCCAGAGCTGTTTGTGTAAAAATTATTATGACTTTTCCACAAAAGCTTTGAAAGAGGTTCCTTTTAAAAAGAATGCTAGGAGAAAAAGTTTTATCTCTGGGTCTGAAAAATAAGTTTGCATATTTTCTGAGTTATCGAGATGCCCTCTATGTTCATATTCTCAGTCTTTAAATTATATTTCTCCTGACAAACTCATTTGCAGCCACAGTAATGAGCAGATAAACAAGGGGTAGCAGTGGATAGCTGCAGAGTGAATAGAATAATTCAGAGGGGGAACTTTTTTCCCTGAAGAGCATGTCAGCTCTTAAAAATTTATGCATCTAGCCTTGAGATATGCAAGCCATATGCATAAATAAATAGGTTTTTGAATGCATGCCATAGGTTTCAGTGGTGGTGGATATATCAGGGCTGGGATGGAGGGACAGAAAAAATTTCAAATCTTCCTGACTATTGAAAGTGTACAATTACTGGGTGCAGTAATTAGGTAATTAAGCCATCCCTAATAAATCTTATGGCTTTTGGAACTTGGTGTAGCCATAAGCAAGAGGTTTCTACTGAATGCAAATCTGGATCCCACAGTCTTTTGCTAAGCATATTATCAGTTTATGAAAACTGGAAGATTAGAGGGAGTAAGACATCCATTCCATAATGTCACCGTGAGAGGCAGAAAAGTCACAAGTTAGTGATAAGATACTTAATTGATGTGTTACCTTCCCAACAAATTAGGTAAAAAAAAATAACCAAATGTTCATGCAGTGGTGCTCATCCACCCACCAGTCAACAACTGATAGCCTCATATCTTAGCTGGAGAAGCTCTAAGCCTCATAGCCATCTCACTCACCATAAGGAGCTATCTTGGTGTTTTACTTTAGAGGTTTGTGCCCATGGTTTGTTGAATAGGGATCTTAAGCTATTCTGCAATAGTTCTGGGACAAGATGGGAAAAATATCTTTGTGAGCTTTTTTATTTGGAAATCCTAGTGTACTTTCCAAAATCGGTGTCATTTCTGTTCTGTAGGTGACCTTGTATGGAGCTCTGGTAGCTGAGCTGGTGTGGCAGTGGGCTTCTTGCAATTCTATAAGACCTTATCCTGCTTTTGGTACCATTAGTAGTCTTTGGCATGGTGAGAAGTCCTGTAGGATTATCTGGCTTCCAGTTAAGAAAGGCAGTGACTGAGGAGATGAGTGTCTTCCCCAGGTCTGTTTCTTCTCTTTGGTGCCCAAACCTTATGGGTTTTTTCTCCACTTTTAGTTCACAACTGCAAGCTGCTGTGTGTTGTCAGGAAGCTCTGGAGGGAACCCAGAGCATACTGGTCCTCAGGGCTGCTTGAAGGTGTGTTTTGGGGAAATGCATGCAAGGATCTATGAGCATTTCTTTCTGAAATACTACTTTATGAACTGAAGTACAGTGTTGTCTATTAAAAATAGAAATGACAGAAGGGAACCTAGCAGGTAAAAACAACTCAGCTCTTCAGAGCTGGCCTTCTCTATATCTGAGTGGTACTTGGCCAGGCACGTACTGAAAAACCATTCATTGTAACACTAGAAATAAGTTTTGCAGTGGCTTTTTTTTCCTCTGAAAAAAGCAATCAATGGGAAAAATGTCTTTTACTGAACTTTTCAGTCATTGATGTGACATGTAACAGTATGATAATTTCATAGTTCCTTTAATATTGGGATGATTTCAAGAGTTGAATGAAAAATGCTTCTTTTCCTGGGAGAATAATGTACTTCTTGATTTTGTGTTCCATTTTCTGAGTTTTCGATTCAGTCTTTGTAAATTGAAAGTGCTTTGTTTTTTAGAAATGAAGGAGATAAGCTTTTGCATTGTGCAAGGTTTTTTAAGGCAAAATGATTTTTTTACAAATTTGGAATTCCATTTGGTGAAATCAAATTCACTTTTAAATTCATCATTTCTAATCACCACTTACAAAAGATTTAATTGAAGGTTTACAGTATGTATTGCCAGACTTTTGAAAATCTGCAGGTATTTTCCTCCTTTCTCTATGTTGCCTATACCTTGACTGTATGAAGCTTCATGACTCTACTAGGAACTTGAGCCTTGCTGGCCTGTGTCTGAATTTGAATTGATTCCTTCCTTCTCTACCTCTGAAAAGCATGAAAATTACAATTTCTTGTATATTAAGTTGCCCAGTAAACTGCTTGGAATCAGTGTTTGTACATGTATATGCATATAGACATCAGGTGAGGCAGTACAGTCTCGCACTGCGACAATCAGGCTGTCCTCTTATGGTCAAAATTTGGGGGTCTAGTGTTCCATTCTGTAAAATTTCCTTTTTTTATGCATATGTTAGAACAATAACTGATTAGTTCATGCCATCTTTGGCAAAAATATTTTGATCTGAAAAACAAACCTGATATTTAGCAGTTTAAAATGTTTTCTGAATGTTTTCCAAATACAACATTTCACTTAACTTTGTTTTGAAAATTAAATTAATGAAGTTATTTTGATCTGGTTTTGAAATTAATTTGATGAATGTATTTTTTGTTTAATGAGGGAAATAATTGATTTTTGGTTTGTTTTCATTTTAGAGATCTAGAAACAAAATCGGGCTTTTAATCTTTTTTTATTAGATTAAAATTCCACTTACCTCTTTTTTGTTCTGTTTGTTTTGTTGTTGGTAGTGTTTTTGTTGGTTTTGTTGGGTTTTTTTCTTATTAAGCAAGAAAACTCAGTTTTTCATTCATCCAGCTGTGGTAGATAAGTGATGGTATGTGATGACTGTTTGATAATGGACTATTCACATATGTTTTGTGACAAAAGAGACAGTCGTCTTTGTTAGATGGAATTCTATCACCTTTTAATTTTACCTTTTGTCATGAAGTTCTTCACAACTTTGTTTACATGTTTGATTCTGCAAGATGGCTGAAGCTCCAGAACATGACAAATACAGGTCCTAATTGGTATTGATAATTTCCTGATTTATTGATTATCCATTTCACTTCATTGCAACTGTACAGTATTATGTGATACATTTACACTCAGAAAAGTAGCATTGGACCTGAGAGTTTATAGAATTGCTCCTTCTTCATGTTTTAATTCCTCTCCTCCCTCTTCCACAAATGTGCTTCACACCCTTCAAAATAAGCCCTTTCACACACTATTTCTTCTTTTTCTAGTGCTGATTTATGCCTCCTGATATAAGTTTTAAGAAAATATCCATAACCTCCTATAAGATGGAAACTATCTCTCAGTATCTTTGTTATTTTTTCCTTATCCTGTTATTGTCACATTCTGATACCTGAGACAAAAGGTCTTTTTTCTAGGTGTTTTTTCTTAGTTGTGATACATTTAAGCCATTTTTTATGCATGACCAATTATACTCTTTTAATATTAATTTTCAGTTTGTACATATGTCCTTGTTTATCTACAAATCTTGAAGCTGATTTTATTTTTTACATCACTCCTATAACTTGACTGTTGTGCTAGTCACTGGCACTAGCAAGGAACAGAAAAATAACCATGCAATCACTCTCTTCTTTTTAATCTTATTTGAACACATGACCAATGCATTTTTCTCTCTGAAGAGTTGGGGCACTATTCTAGCCAACAGAGAGTACATGCTGAATGTGCTCAGAATAAAGTCCAGATTTCTTCTCTGCCAACCTGTAGGACCCCAAGCATTATCCTCAGGCAGTGAGAGGATACTAGAAATGGGAAGTTGTCAGGTCACATAATGTGCAGAAAGCCAAACAGCACTATTTAAATCTGTGACTGAGGAGTGTGTTACCTTGAAGAGCTTTTCAGAGCAGGGGCTCTGAGTGCCAGTACTGGCATCTCACCTGTTCTATATGTCTGATGCCTGAAGCATCATGTAGTGAGATGTGGTGTATTGTGGAACACAGGCCATGAAATCTGCTACTTTGCAGAAGTGGTGCAAAAGAACCTGCCTGTCAATTTGAACCTAATGAACATTGTGATTTATGACTATTGAGATTGGGTTCAGCATCATTAAACTTTCCACTGTGGGGTGGTGGTGCAGGTATTTGGGCACATGTTTTGGTAGAGAACTCAACCACCTCCACTTATTTTAATGGGCCAATGTCTGTTCTTACAAGCTTGATGTATGAGAATATATATTTGAAAAAACCCTCATTTTAGACTTCATCTGAACTTGATTTCCTCAGCAGCTTTTGAGGGTGATATTTGAAGGTTAAGTATAAAGATCTCAGGGATTTAGACTTGCCAATAAAGGATTCTGGAGTGAAATGAAGACAGGGAAAAAATGAAGACAGATAAATTCATGATCTTATAGTTCTGCTGAATCCCAGCAAGCACAAGCACATAAACTTTTACATGCTAAAAATAGGATTTTAAAATCAATAGCGTGTTTAATAGAATTCTGTATGATGTATGCAAAATGGGGGAAATGTGGCTATAGGTGAATTTAGAATAAATGAATGCTTGAATGTGGCTTGGCTACATAATTAAAACCAGATAAACAAAGAAAATGTCAATAATCCAAACAAGAAGTCACACAAATACAGACTGGTGTTTCACCATCAAGGAAAAAATTAATTAACAAACCAAACTAATCTCACAACTTGGAAAGTAGCTGGCATTCTGAGAACCTGAAAGGAAATGGATTTCAAAACAGAGCAGTATACAAGCTGCTCAAATTATTCACTGAATTCCACAGTTAAGAGGGAGTCTGGGCTAACTACCTCTTGTGTGAATACATATGCTTTGTCTACACTCAGGAATACCCAGTAATAAATGTAACATTTGCTCCTAGAGTATCTGGAGCAGGAGATAAAAAAAAGGTCGAAGTGTTCTCTAAGAAGGCAGCTGTGGGAGAGGAATTCCCCTTTTTGAATGACCTTGTCTATGAGAAGGTCTGGAGATATGAGGTTGAGAGGCTGCTTTATACAAGTCATGTATATTTTGGCAAATAGGTACAAGTCTCAGCATCAGACATGCTGATGACAGACAAAACCTTCTTATCGTGGAACTTATTTTCCATACAGAAACATCCTTCAAACTTTTTCAGTAGCTGGTGCCCTGTCTCCTGTACACCCAAACAGGCTATTTTTTTCTCTGCTCTGCCTGGCCCCTCTGGCAGCAACAACTGTGAAGCTGGAATTTATCATGGGCAATCAAGTCTAGTTGAGGGACTGTTTTGTCATGCAGACTCTGACTCTGTTTCTGATTCAGCAGCTCTCATTACAGGATCATGACTGGTAAATTCAGGTTTTCCCCCTACCTCCTGTCTGTGATATAGCAGAGATTTATTCTTACTATAATTCAGCAGCACCCTCATGCAGGCTGAGGCATCTCATCACATTATCAGTTGCATCACAAGCTTGCTCTATGGTTACAGAGAAAGAAACATGGATAATCTTAGGAGTTTTAGGAATTAAAATGTACTCTGCAAATAAGAGGCTTGACGAATAGCTATTTTCCCAGATAATGGAGTACTTTAAAAAGAAGTACTTGGATTAAAGAAGTCTTAATTTTCCTTTATAAGTCAATGATGTGTCATACCATTTTAGCAAAATGTGATTAATACAAAATCTTATAGTCACTTCCTAATATTAACATGAAAAGAACAGGCAGAAGTGGATAAAAATCCAGTCAGATGTTTACTTCATCAGTCCCTCTCTAAATGAGAGACATTGGATGCGATTTGGATGTGACATCATATAAATTAGTGCTGACTATCCACTTATCTGGCTAAATGGCAATAGTTCAGCTAAGATTTAGTTCAGTGTATTTCACCAACAGAGTCCTGGCTCTAGAAACTGGCACCAGGAATAGGATCATCCAAGGGGGCTGATTTCATCTGAATTTGGATCTCAAAGCTCAGCTTCAGTGTGAATTCTTTGATCCCTCACTAAGGCTGAAGTTGTACCATGACATTCCTCTCTGCAAGGCCATCAAGGTCATGCAGACCTTGCTGTTCCCACAGTCTTTTCAGAAAGGTGGTGTTGTGAGATCATTAGATTCTGCCATGTTTGTGGAAAAGTGTTCAACAGATCCCAAAGAAGAGATGGAGAAGGGTTGGGAACCCATCCCTGACCCCAGCCCACCCCCAAACACATGCAATTGCATGCACACATCTTCCTTTAAACCTGGCTAAAGAGTCTGTACAGAGTAGAGACTCATAAGTTAATTTCATATGAGCAGTTTAAACTCCTAAAACAAGCCAAATTTCTCTTCTTTCTAAAAATAACATTGTTATACATCATGGAAAAGTAATTGAAAGCTTCATCCTTTCCCTCCCTCTCCCTGCCCAGCTCTCCATCTATTTTCACATTGCTATTACCTATTTTAATCCATCTATATTAATCCTGTGGTGACCTTCAATGATTTCAGTGTAGTGAGCGGCTGAGATGAGCCTGTAAGTCTAGGAAGATTTGTAGGATTGTCTCTTTTTTTTCATTGCTGATATTCTTAAAAATATTTTTCCCAAAGAAGGATGAAAATACATTTTCCTGACAGGCAGAGAGGAATGTAATTTTGTAATGATTGTAATTATTTTTTAATGATTTTTGTAATGATTGGAAGAAGTCTCAAAACTTGTGAGAATAAAAAATTATGAAATTCAGATGCAAAAATATTGAACTATTCATTGCACAAATGAAAGCACATAAACTCTGGGCCTGCTTCTGACAGCATGGGTATTTAAAAGGCATTTTGCATGGTACATGTGTCTGAACTCACACACATACATACTGTATCATTAATACATCAAATCTCATCCTTTAAAGCCCATGACTCACCCTTGCCATGATTACACTGAGCATCAGAAAGAAATGAATGGTGGTATGGGGGGCTCTGCACTGAAAGGAATTCACTGCTGGCAGCTGTGGGTAAGGCTGCACACGTGGGAATCTCTGATAAACTACTGTGGGTTTGCAGTACAGAGGGGACCAAGACAATGTGCAGCTACTGAGGGATAGAAGCATTCAGCTGTGATGCCTTTAAGTCCACACTCACACTAGAACTGTGTTTCTGTAACACCAAATTGAAGAGTTTTCACCACACACACACACACACACACACAATTATACCATAATTTATCTCTTAAGCTAGGAATGAACCAGCAGCCCCCAAAGGCTAAGTAAACATATATATATACATATATATATATATATATAAATATATACACTGACTTGGAAAAGCATCCTGTTTTCCCTGGTTGAAGAGGAAGAAACCAGCAGGGACCTAACCAGCTCTGCTAGTGATGCCATGCTGCAGCTGTCTGAGGCCAGGTCCAGCTGTCTGATGACCATGTGTTTTCTTTTCAGAGCTGGGAAAGGCAGATGAGTGAGAAAAGGATTTAGAAGAGCTCTTAATTCTCTTTGGGTTGCCCCATTGTAGCTGTCTTGCCAGGATGTTCCAGTGAAAGAATTCCAGCTGCAGACAGGGTCAGACTGTCCTTAAGGACAAAGTCCCTTAGCATTGGTCATATATATACATTATGCATGTATCATCACTGATTGCACTGAGTTACTTTCACATCTGAGTGTTATTTAAACATCAGGGGTGCCAAAATCAGTCTCTTTATTGCTAACTTTTCATTCATGTTTGATCAAAGCCCCACTGATAGATCAGACTCGCTGCTAACTTAATCCCTACTGCTCTCATTTTAAGTGACTGATTGGTTTTTATGTGCAGACTGCTGCAAACATCAGCGCTTTCTGGATGTCTCTTTTTTCAGCCTTCTGTTTAATAATCTCTCCAGCCTTTTTCTATTACAAATGTGTTCATATTTCTGGAAAGCTTCATGTTTATTACTTTTGTCATTTAGGCCCCCCTAGCACTGTTGCCCTCTGTTATCATCTCTGTCGTGTAGTAGTACCCCATGGTGTGAGCAAATGCTCATCTCCGTGGATTTTCATGCTTCCTTCTCATGTGTGCTTCTTGTTATATCCCATAATTTACAAATTGGCTTTATTAGCATTTTATTAGATATAGTGAGTATCTGTGAAAAATTTGGCCATTTCTTAGGTTAAAAACCAGTCTAGTCCTTGCACAAACATTTGTTCCCTTTTATCCTTCATTTATTAAATAATCTGGCTACATGACGATTTAATATATGAATTTGGTGAAGATGACTTATCTGTAGGCCAATTTTGAGGCAAAACTTGTCAAATCCTTACCAAAACTGTGTCATGGATCCTCAGGCAAAAAAAATTGGCTTGAAACTTTTCAAACCCGTGGATCTGCCTGCGAAGTATGAGCCCAGGCTCTTAATACTCCTCATTTTACATCTTCTGTATTTACTCTTGTTCTGTAACTGTTGTGTCATAAGACTGACTAAAACTATTTTGAAGAACAACTAAGTTCTAAAATTGTTCTTAAGACAACAAAGTGCTTTTATATACACTATAAAAATTATATTTAATGATAATTTACTACATAATATCAATATTAATATATTTTATTATTTTAAGGAAGCAACTAATCATCCAACACATATTACACTAGAAAAATATATATAACCTCTTTATAAGTAAGTACTTGGATTAAAAATTATTTTAAAAGATTGAAAATAAAAGTTGATATTATGACATATTGATTTTTAGAGAAAATACGTGGTTGTATGTTTTTCCTTTTGCATTTACAATATCCAGAATGAAAGCCCTGAAGATTGATGTTAGCTTTCAATTTTATGACTTGTTCCAGTTTGTGTCACAATATTTGACTGATGTGAGAATGTACTGGATTTTGTTTGGATTTTTTTTAATTCAGTGATGTGTGACAGCATCACTTTGAAATCAGTACAGAAGCAGTGCAACATGTCATCTTGATTTATTTAGTTGTTTTAGTGTTAACACTTCTCTTGATGTTGCCAGAGTGATGAGGTAGCTGGCACTGATGTCATTATGCATGGGGCATTTTAATCGTTCAAGGAATCTATATAATTTTGCAAAGAAATGGTTTCTCCATATTTGGGAGACTTGTTTGCAGCTAAGGCATGCCATGAATCAGCACAAGGGTTGATAGGCTTCTGGCTTAACCTTTCCTCTTTTCTTTATAGACCAGATAGGATGAGCTGACCTGTCTGATTTGGTATTAACCATATGTTTTCAAGGAGCTGAGTCAAAATAAAATGCTGATTTCAATAATACCCTTTTTCCAGAAGTGAGTCTTCATTATTCTTCTGCAGTAGACAGACCCCCAGTACATGCAGACTATTAATTTGTGCTCCATTTCTGGAGCTGTATTAAACTGTAGTTTGTACTAGAGTTCTACAGTTCTCTAGTCTTTTCCCTGGACATCGTGGTATCTGGATTAGAAATACATTTTATTCGGTAATGTAAATTGTGCAAATATAGCAGCACTTACAGCTCTTGTCCTTGGTCCAAGCTGTTTTCAAATGTTATTTTACCTGTATCTGGTTTATATTTTTAGTTTAGATTGCCACTGGTGGGCTTATCTTTGAATCTTCTGCACCAGGAATCATAATATTAATGTTGATGATTTTCCAGGCCATTTAATATCTTTTTTCTAATCCATGAAATTAAAATGCCTCCAGTCTAATGGAAGACATCATCATCATCAACCTTAATCTATCCAAACAACTGTAGATGGGATGATCAGTAATTTTTAGTTGAAAGAAGGGACAATTTTTCTGATGGTTACGCCGAGAAAATCTCACAAGTGTCAACTGAATTTTGAGTGTAAATTAAACATCAGTCTTTCTGGTTATTTTACATAAATGTCACCAGCATGTTCAGGTTTGATTTCAACTGCTTCCTCACCACCACTCCGAGCATCCTCCACTTCTAATTTTCTAGAATTAGAAAGTAGACTCATTCTGAGCTGCAAGTACACAGCCCATTATGTACAACACCAGAAAGGATGAGTAGAGGTGTCTGTAGTAAAGTGTACATGTAAACAGCTTGACACACTGACAAAAGTGATCTACAGTTCTGAGGTTAGATGACTTTTGTAATTTTATTTCCCAAAATCTTAAAAAGCACTGCAGAAATTGTTGGAGAATTCTCTTCACTGTGTTATATTCTCTTATGCTTGCGTTGATGCTTTTAAATTTTTATTAATGTTATACTAGGGTAACTTGAAGAAAAAATATTTTTCTCTATGTAGAGACATCATCATCTGGTAAAGCACATCACCATCACTCTTCGCATTAAAAATTTAAAAAAAATACTTTTATTCTAAATTTTCCACTTTTACTAATAGTATGGTGTTGTCTTGTTTGGGTTTGTTTGTTATTTTGTTTTTATAATGCTTGAGGGTGAAGAGGCTTTCCTGGGTGTTATGAGAATGACTTTGAGAAAAACACGAGAAGAATCTGACCTGTTTGTTTTGATCATTTCTGCAATCTTGTGACGTCCTTGAGTAAATATTTTCTTTAAAGTATTTCATTGCTACTATTCTTCACTCTTCACTATCTCTGCAGTTTGAGAGGTTTTCAGCTTTTTCATATAGCCTCTATATATAATAATCTGAAAGAAGCCCATGCTGCATCATTGATCCTTGCTTTGCTCTCACCTATAATTCCTTCATGCTTAATAGATTTCATCTATGGACAAGTATTGTTTTAGGCCTTTTGCCAATGTTTAGCCATGTGAGCCAATTTCTACATAAGGCAGTTACAGCAATTCTCTGTGAAGAATTGCTGTGGCCTTCACATATACTGAGAGACCTAAACTAGAGTAATATGTAGTGTTAAGAAGATAAAAATCATTCTTGGCCTCAAAACCACAACTAATATGTCTTAAGTTTTGCAAAATAATTTCCAAAGCTAGAAACTGCTGTGTTTTTACTTTGCTTAACCTTACTACTTTGAGAATGAAGGAAAGAGTCTGTTTCTCAGAGTACTTTATCTCTCTGGCTGCTGCAGTATGAACCTGGACATCTTTGTGTCATACCTCCTTGTTAGTTCCACACCATAACAAGAAAGAGACTTGAGCCTTACCTGCAGTTTTAATTAACTCTGTGGACAAAGGGATCCTGGCAAGTACACACTATGGAAATCTATGAAAATCTGGACTGGTTTTCTTGTTTTATCATATTTCTATTTGAAGGGGTTTTGCTTGTTTGTGCTTGCTTGCTGTTGTTGCTTCACTTCTTGTTATCAGGTTGTTACAAGGCAAATAAGGATGGCAGGGTATTGGGAGAAGGAGGGACTTTTTAAGTCACTGATTGGAATACAAGGGATATGATATTTATGGAGATTTTCTCTTTTGACTACTGAGAGAAAGCAGACATGTCCATAAACCCCCCTAGGCTCTAAATTACTTCAAGAAATAATGGTTGAAGCTTTTTGATTTCTAAGAAATTTTAGCAATTCATTTTTACATTAAGTACTTAGCCAAATTAGGTGAAAATGATTCATTAGTGAGCTTTCTCACAGTCAGGCAGCTAGTTTGCTCTAAGAGTTTAAAAACCCCAAAGCCAAAATGGTAAGGCCATATCCAACTCTAACCATAGGAGCTCTGCAGCTGCTCAGTCTCTGTTCTGCCTTACGGAGTGAGATGATGCCAGACAAAGCTGATATCCCCTTTTCCTTCACCCTCAGAAACATTTCTTTGGATTACACTATGCTGACTTTTTCATGTTCTCCAATCTTTGGATATATTGGATACCTGGAAATGTTCAGTGTCAGGTTGCTCAGGGCTTTGAGCAACCTGGTCTCATGGAAGGTGTCCCTACCCATACAGGGTGGTTAGCACCAGATGATCCTTACGGTCTCTTTGAGCTCAAACCATTGTATGTATGTATGTATATATGAAAAATCCACTTCTCCAATTCCTTGTAAAGCTTCTTTCAACATATCACTTTTACTTTTGTTCTTTGAAAACAAAGAACTAAAGAACTAGTCTTTTGTTTTGTTTTTCAAAAAAAAAAAGATTTAAAAAGCACACAGAAAAGTGTTATAAAAAGATGACTAATATTCCTGTGAGTACACTGGCACTTCCAACAAAGACCTCAAAAAGGGAGAGCTTACTCGTGGTAAAAGAAGAGAAGAGGAACAAAAAGCCTGAATTGCATATGTTATTTGCTCATTAAGGTCTTTTACGAGTTTTTGTATCTCTGTTTCCCCAGCTATAAAATGTCACAGATGTCCTCTGTTTGTAAAATACTTTGGGAGGAAATGCATTAACAAGTGCAAGCTATTAAACTTACTTTTTTTTGTTGAGCTTTACAAATGTTCTGCAGTGGTTGCTTCATTTGTTTTCAGGCTGGGTATGTGGAGGCTCAGTAACTGGAAAGACAAAGTTATAAACATGTGGTGCTTGAATGGCAGATGTCGAAAAAACCTGAAGCTGTTTCTCTGAAGTTTTACTCTCTCCCCACTAAGACAACCTTTTTGTAAAGTGACAGTAGTAGCTTTTAGTTGTTTATGTTTCTGCATGAGAATACTTTGAATCACACCAATTACAAGGAATACTTTAAATGTACTGGTGCAAAACCATTTATGGCATGTATTAGTATGTCAGTGAAGTTTCAGCTTGAGATATTTATGTGAGTTTTCTGTTCATTCTTTTTACCTGTGGCATTTCTAAGATCTCATAGAAACTAAAAAATTAGTCTTAATGTTGAATAAGATGTTTTTATTTTGAGCACTTTTAACTAAAAAAATTACAAGTAGGAAAGACTAATTGTGGATTTAAATGTGGAAATAGTTTTTTCATGATGCTTGATTTCAGCAAAATTAAACATTTCAATTCCATAGAGATTTTGTTTTGGACATGAAAGAGTATTGGAAACAGCATGATGTTGCAAAATGTTATTGTATTTTGTGTTTTCAAAATGGCAAAAGTGAAAAATAGGTGGAAAATGTTGTTTCCTTCTGCCTTTCAAGCATCATTGTTTTCTAGTGCCGTTTGGATTCCCAGAATCCCGATGAATAGCAGTTACCTTTAACTCTAGATACAATAGGACAGTCACTTCATACCATCCTTTATAATGTAAGAAGCTGCATTAAAGCCCAGACCAAAGTCACAATACAGCTGGTAAGTGGTTTTCTCACTTTTTGTCTGGAGACGTTAACTGCTAACTAGAGGGGGAAGACTGGCTGTTGATCACAAATAAGAATCAGCAGGAAGTTAAGGAAGTCAGTAATTGCATTTTTTCAAAGAGAAAGAGCCTCAACCTGGTGTAGGTACTTACAAAGCATTGTGAGAGAGCAGCAAGCAATTTGGAAGATAAGCAGCAGAGTCAAAACCTTTCGGGTTTCAGGATGCTTCTGTAATAATTGTAGGATGGTTTTGGATCCTGAATGTGTCTTGCTGAGGAACATCTGCGACAGCGAGGTGAGTGTTAAGGACCAGTTGGGGACATCAGTGCACTGGGAAAAACATGCAGGGTGAGTGCAGGGGACTGACCAGCAGCTTTGGTGATCAAAATCGAAGTGACAGACTGTGTGTAGCTGTGAATTCAGCAAGATTGTTGATAGGGTTGGGAGCCAGACTGAAATATGATATGCACAAGGAGTGGAGAGCTTTCAAATCTCAGTCTAGTTTCTTACTATCATTTTCTGTCCTCTCTCCCCATTGGAAAGGATTATCTTTGCTTAAATTACAGGACAAAATGAGCCACTGTTTCTTCAGTAGGGTAGTAGGATTTGAGTAAAGCTCTTCAGAGATAGAGGTGCTTTTTAAAAAAAAATCCTTTTTATTCTCTCCCCATTATTATATAGTAGGTACAGAAAGAAATGGGATGAGCATTTTGTTACTTGGTTCTAGCCAGCTGGATTATTTCTAGTTGGCTGATCATGTCTCCCACTGCTAGTGATATAAATTATGAACTTCATTAAAATGACATGTGCTTTTTAATTTATATTCCTTTTTTATTGCATCAATCCAGCATATTACTTTATTTTTCTTAACTGCAGCAAAAAGAGCATGATTGAATGTTTGTGGTCTCTGGAGAACAATCATGCATTTGTGGAGACAAGCTCCTTAGCCCTTCCTGCCCTTTCCTTTCAAAGCAATGTTTACCAGAAGGTACATTGCCAGCTGTGATTGCTGTACAAGTGATGCTAATGTGAGATTATGAGATACATGGGAAGAGTGGTGAGACTGTGGGAAATTCAGTTGCAGATGAGTGAGTGGGACTATGGCTATGCCAGAAATAGAGACATGGCTAGAGTTAAAAAAAAAATATCCTCAGTAAGTACCAAAGGGACCTGGCTTGTTTGAAAATGTCTTTGCATATATGTTAAAATGCTAATCCTAGAAAAACAGGACAATGTGGTCTTCCATTTGCTTGTGTGTTGCTTATGTTTTCTGTAGTGTGGTATTTTCATTTACCAGGTTTGTGATGTTGTAGTGTTGTGTGATTTTCTGTACAACACAACTGCTACAACATGAATCTAAATCCTTTACTGAGACATATATTAGCTTCCTTTATATTAATATATTTTATATGAGTATTCAAAATAAACAGCTCCCACCTGTCCTTTAGCAACCTGTTTGCTAAGCTGAAGCAGGATACAGACCCTGAAAGCATACTCTGCTTCTTTTCCTGGAATAAGTTTTTTTGTAGAGGAGTTTGGTTTCTCTGTCACACTTGGTGTGGCCTGGCCCTCTGCGGGGTTTTGGACTGGGTTTATCATGTGTTGAATCTTTCCAATGGAGCTTATTGAATAGAAGATTTTTCTCTTTTACTCCTCTCCATTTCTTTTAATTTTTTTCCCTATTACTTGACACTATCTCCCAAAACTTGTTTAAAAGCAGGGGGAGAGCTCCTAAATAGTTTGTCAGATAAAAGCATCATCAACTGAAGAAAAATTGTTATGATGTTGTAGTATAGTGATAAGAGTTTAGTGATAAATTCCAGTGTCTGATAGTCAGGGATTTTTCTTTATTATTATTAATGTTAGCCAGTGTAATTGAGAAAATGAAATGTCAGTTCATGTGTGGGTGTATTAGACACACCTGTCAGTACTTAATAACTTGTGAACTCTTGAGTGGGATTTTTTGGGGGTTGTGGTTGGGATTTTTTTGTTTGGTTGTTGTTTTTTAAAATCCTTTTTAATGGAACCAATCAGAAAAAAAAAAATAAAAATTGGAGAGGAGTGAATTCTTCCCTGGAGAGAAAATCTGGGGGTGAACTCTGCTCTGAGGTTACATACCAGATACTCCATAATCATCAAATTCAGACTCTTCTCTGTCCCAAGGCACCATCTCTGGAAGTGTAAGAGGTCAATTAGAGTAAGGATTTGGGCTAGCAAAGGTATAAATGGATTTATACTTTGTAGACACCCATTGATTTATTCTTTTAATCAAAGTTCTTTTGATTAAAAGTTCGAATGTTCCACCTACGAAGATTGTACTTTTCCATCTGCTGTCTGATGTAGCTGCACCACATGCTTCAAGTCTCTTAATTCTTTTTGTAACATCTTTGAGAGCTATTTGATTTGGCTCTTTGCTATTATCATGAAAATCCACTCTTATTTTAACTACTCATTTGGGCAGGACACTTCACAGTCCTTTAGACAGAGCAGTGTAAATCCTTTTTTAAAAAAAAATATTTTATTTTCTAGGCTAGAGGTACTCTCAAACTCTGTGGCTCATACAACAACTTCCAAAATTCATTTCAAGGCATTTGAATGAGCCACAATAACACTTGGTTCAAATTTTCTCCATGTTGTCCTGTAGCCACTAATCAGGAGCATTAGTGATGACTCCTGTGTAAGACAAAGTGCTTACTCAGATGATTTGCACAGGGGAACTTGGCGTTGTTAATTACAGCACTAATGCAGTCAAATCATTTCCATGACAAAGAGCAGTCAGGCAGAAGAGGATTTTTTAACAAAGCAGGTCATGAATTCAGGAGAATGTTTTTAACGCTTTTTATGATCAGTGTCATCTTGGCTTATGGACTGGGACTGAAATGTCCAGAGCTAGACATTTGAGTCTACAGAGTTGGAGCAGGGTTGTAACTCCTCAGCTCTACAGAGAAGGGCTTCCTATGCCCCCCTGCCAGGAGGTCATGTTCCTTCCAGTGGTCTGCACTGGTCCTCTGCCTTTCTGTCCCGCACTCTGGGATGTGGGGCTTGAGTGAAGCCATGTGTCAGGAGCCTTCTCATTCTTGGATAGCATTTAACCTCATCTGCTTTGCTGCCCTTCAGAGGTGTGGAACACAACTGTGCAAATGGCTAATTTCTCAGTTTAACTTGCAGAATAGCTGAGCTCTAGATTTCTGTAAATTAAAGTTTAAAAAGATTTAGAGTAAAAATAACGCTTAAAATGTCTCTTACCAATTAATGAAGCATAGATGTTCAAATAAAAAAGTATTAGAGTTTTATAAGGGAAAAAGTATCAAAACAATTAATGTCTTTAGCTAAAAATGGTGCAGTGTTAAGTAAATGAGATTACTATTCCTGATTTGGGTAGTGGTGACAATCTTTAAAGTCAGTTTAACAAAAATAAAATTACTTATTTATTTATTTTTCCCTCCCTATGATTAGTCCATTTGTCTGCTTCTGGAAAGGAAAGTAAGGAAAATTTGAGCTTTGTCAGTCAGCAGACACCTAGGCTTGCAGGTGGGATGGACTCAGTTTCTAAGCCAGAGCTCCTTTGCTACTTATGTGTTTCCCAGAAAGAGCTGAAGGGTTATTTGGAGCTCTATTAATTGAAAAAATCAGTAAGGAGTGAGGTCTGGGTGTTGGGAAGGTTTGAGACACCAGAATTTGCGCATTGAATGTACAAGGCTGATATCTGTAGAAGGAAAACAGCAGGTGACCTGTCTCCATTGACTCCAGAGAGTATCTAGAGAGATGAAGATGTTAACCTGCCTGGCAAATGTAATTGCTTATAGTAGAGATGTGTGAACACTGCCCTCAGTATATTGAGTGTGACAGCCTGATTCATGATGTAAGGACTTTTTCCTGAGGGCTTTACGCACTTCTCTTCCGAGAGCAGGCTCTGCAAAGGTCCTCAATAGGTCTTGCTTTGCTGACTTACACTACCCTGTTTAGCTCTAGTCTTGAGTGTATTGAGCCATCCTTGCTGGTGCGGCTCACCAAGGACAGAGCAAAACTTGGTGCTGGAAATAAAAGCGGCTTTGTGCATGCTGGCACTCTCTTGTTAGCATCCTGCATGCTTTTGACAAGCAGCAAAGCAGGGACATACTCCCCAGCAACTAAAATCTAAACCCCAGATATGGAGATTGAGCCTGTGCTGTGTATAAATCTTGGATCAAACAGGCTAATCACTGTTAATCACTGATAAGCAGCATGATGAGGCCTGTAGACCTTTGCAGCCCTGCCTACTGGCCAGGGGGGACAAACTGCCAGTAGGTGCTAAATCATTAACAGTTGCTGTTGAATTTTAGTAGCTGGTGGTGTTGAATTTAAGTGACTACTGCTGCAGTCATGCAATGCCAAAGAATTAAATTTCCCAGAGCTACAGCATCACTGTGCTTTTTTCTCAGCACGGCTATGATTTAGGCAGAAGCAGCATTAATCTGCCTTAGCACATGAGAAAACTTACTTGGAGAACTCCTTCTGAATAACCTGCTGGGTGCTATACTGCTGATTAAAAAACAAACAAGCAAAAAAAAATCCCACAACAAACAAAACTGCACATACACAAAAATAACAACAAAAACAACACCAAAACCCCACACACTATTTTTTCATAACTCCATCATAGGTTTTCCAATTGCACTCTGTTACATACAATCTAGTGATTACACTTGGCTCTGAGGAAAAGGAAAGCTAATACTGGATGTAAGACTTCATTATCTATCCTTGGTGTTTACCATGTGTTTTGCTCTTGGATAGCTGTAGAATTTGGACAGCTTTCAAGTGAGCTACTGTGATTTTCATGCTCTTAGTCACAACACACAGGTTTGATTGTCTTTTCTCTTTTTTTCTCTATTTCTTTCTTTTTTAATTTACAAATTGCTTTTCAAAATAGAAAGGAAATATGGCAGGTTGCACAGTTGTAGAGAATTATGGCCCCTTTCTGGTAGTTAATGTACCCCGAGCTTTTGGCTTTGGTGCCTCATAATGCCACATGAGGCATGCAGTAACTGCCCAGAAACACATTTGTTCACTGTCATGTCACTGCTTAATTATATCTTACTTCTGTTTCAGTGCATCATGCATAAATCTGCTAAATGTTCTATGTAAATCCAAACCTGATTTATTATCTTACAAGTACCTTAGAGAATACCAGTGGAATAAAAGAGCTTCCTTTAATGTTCTCTCCTATCTGCAGAGCTCCAATTCAGTGTAACTTTGTTAATCTTTGAATCTGTAAACAATATTGCATGCAGTGTGCAGTTTTAATTTAAGCAGAATACTTACCTATGTGCTTGCTCTCAGGTGTGTTGTGAAAATGAACTTTTCTTTCTTTGTTGGATCATATCAGGAGCTTGAAAATATAGTGCATGTGTTGCTGGATCCTCCAATGTAATTCAGGGCAGTTTCAAAGCTGTCGCAGTATTGCTGATTTATACCAGCTACCGATCAGATTTTGATGCTAGTGATGATGGGAAACTATTAAAAACCCATTTTGAGGCTGCAGTTTTGTCCCTGTAAGTCCCTGTACAAAGGGAAGAGGGCAGGAAGGAGGGAAGAGGTGTTGCTTAAATACGAAAGTGAGGTCTTACTGTTGTGTGCTGGGGCTGTTGCTTGCTACATTATTCTCAATAAATTCATTTTTTTTCCTTGGTGGCAGCAGCTTCAAGATGTCATAGGAGCTTTTGCACTGAAATGGGATATACCGAGTGTGTGTGATGCTGGAGTCTGTGAGCTCCTGGCAACAACAGAACTGCATGAAGGAACTGAGGGCAAAGTAATGTCCATCAAACCATTTGGGGTGTGGCTTTGTTCTCTGTCCTGTGATTAAAAAAAAAAAAAAAAAAAAAAAAAAAGTGAGTCTACTGTTTGCCTGTCATTTCCAAATGCCTATCCAAATACTTGCAGGGCCATTGGATGGAAGCGTCAACCTTTTTCTGGTTGAAGGTTATTTTGTCCTCATGAAGGGTTTTGAAGTAATTTGTATTACCTGTTAATATAAAGGCTTTTTCTTGTGGTGTTGCCAGCTGAAGCTTGTCTTTTCTAACCTTCATGCTTCTCCAGTCTAACATGTGTAAGTGGATATGAGACCTGACACTTCCCAAAAGTGTGGGAACCCTGCAAGTAACTTCTCAGGGGGGGGAAAACCCAAACAACCACTTCAAATTTCTTGGTTAAGGAAGACAATATTCTTATTTAAACCAGGTACCAGCGAAAACTGTGGAAGCAGAGTAATGATTCTGGTGGAGACTATCATCTGCAAAGTCCCTGTTTAGTGTTCTGGAATGAAAATACTTAGGAAATAATTGGGAAAGTGGGAAAGAAGTTAATTTCTTGAATTAAGTGTAGCTTAAACAAATGTTAGAAAAGTTGTAGATATTCAGTTCCATTCTCATGAGGGCATTACTATCTTGGCAAGTAGCAAATCTAGAATAAGCACGTGAAACTGCTCTTCCTGCCTTTGCTACTCTTTAGTGGACTTGAAAAGATCAAGCATTGAAGAGAAATTTGGTTTGTGTCTTCAAGTGTAGGCTTTGTGGTTACTGGCTCTGTGGAGCTCAAAACCTGGGAGATGCTGTTTGGAACAAAGAAAGATGGAAAGGTGCATTGTATCCCATGAAACTGGTTGTTCACAAAAAGAAGTATTTGGATTAGTGTAAAAGAAACTGGGAGTTAGTAGTGTCTTCTGGAGTGGCATTGATGAGTGAGGATGTGAGTGTAGGTTCAGTATTGAGTCTTGGCTGTGTGGATGCACACCCTTAAGGAAGAGAACAAGATTCACTTTCACAGCTGGAAAGTGAAGTTAGCAGTGAGGTCCAGTGATAGGATGAGCACAGGACCCTACTATAGTTAATTCCTTTGACCACAAACGAAAACTTCTGTTGAAGTCAACAGACTTTTTACAATAGCTAAATTGAGCTGGAAGTTTATCCTAAATCTCTCATGGTTATCAGCAGGCCTAATAGAAGCTAGTGGAAATAATGATGGTTGGAAATAAGTTTTTAAATATCTGCCTTGAATGGGAGACAGCTGTGGGGAAGTTAGATATTGCTATTGCTAACAACTAAGTTTGAAAACTTAAGATTATGATTGCGCAGGCTCTTTTTTTGGAAGAGAGATCAAATGTCTTTAAGATGCTTTTATGCACAAAACATATAAGGTTATAAAGATCCTTTTTCTTTTTTCTCCTTTCATCACGATTGCTTACCACAGGCATTTCCCTTTTTATACTTCATAGTATAAAACTTGGTGCAGATGCATTGTTGTTAACCTTAGCAAAAGATAAACCGGGGAAGATTTGCATAACTACAGTTGCTTATCTTTTTGCTATTTTCTCACCATGCCCAGCAGGCATGGTTGGAATTCATCATTTACAGTGACTTTATATAATCTGTGAAACCCAGAAATTTCACTTGGGGAGGAAGTGGCTGAAGTCACTTCTGCTGTTTTTTGCAGCTCAGTTTCTCAAAGGTAATATTTGCAAGACCATTTAATGAAGGTGCCTAGGTTTGTTTATATAAATACACCTATTAGATTATCATAGGCATATTAGATTATCACATTGTTAGATTATCATATTCAATTTCAGACTTTGCAGTAAGGAGTGAAATGCTAATTATGAACAAACAGACTGTCTGTGCACATTAGCTTCTTTTAAGATTCAGAGTAGTTGAGGACTTACAGAGGGGTCTTTAGGTCATCATCATCAGGACTTCAAAAGCTGTTATGATTACACAGGTAATCAGGAAGAGAAAATCCAAAACAATTGCTGCAGTATGCCAGCTAAGGAAGACAGCTGTGCCTGAGCCAGATCTTTGCTGCTGAATTCCATGTGTCTGAATTCTGTGTAGGTACCCAGAAGTTCCAGCTGTTTCTGTGGAGCTTCAGTTTAGAGAGCCAAGATTATCCCTATGGACTCATTCTCACAAAAGTCTCGTTCTCTGAGTTCTGTTTATGACACACATTGGGTGACCTATCATGAATACACAGAATAGAATAAACAAATTAAGGCTACAAAGTATTATAGGAGGCAGGTTGATTTTTGTTTAGTTTTGTGTTTCTGACGTGGAAGAGGGCAAGACAAGATAAATGGACATAATTTGCAACAAAACTTACTTTACTTTGAAGACCTAACATAGATTTATGAGCTATTTGCGTCCTGTCTTGAGTTAGGTTATTAACAAAATATAAATGTCTCTGGTACTCCACAAAAGAATACATTGAACACTTGCTGCTTGGAGATCTTGCTGTTTATTGACTATCTCTTCAGGAGTGTGTTGGATTTAATTTTTTTTTTAATTTGGAAAAATATTTGAGGGATATTTTTAGATTTAAGAAGCTTTCTAATCCCTTATCTCAACATGAGAACAGAGCCAAAACTGCAACAGCTCAGCATTGTCTGTGGTTTTCGATGGGGTGCTTTGTGATGTTCAAGTATAATGAAGTTTGCCAGGGGAGGGCTGGATTAATCCTGTCCTGTGAGGGACCTTGGCAAAAAAAAAAAAAAATTAGCTGTGTGAGCAAATTTTAAATAATTGGGTACAGTTGAGAGTCTCTGAATATAGGATTAATTTGCATGTCCATTTGATTCATGTGGCATCCAAAAAACGTATAGGAAAGTTTTCACTGGATCATACTTCACCTTGACATAAGTGATGGGGAAGTCATATGGATAAGTGAAGCCTTTGAGGGCATGGGCCAGAGTTATTAAATCAAACATTTTGTATGAATGCAAGATTCCATGAGGCTGCAATTGAAGCCCACAGTCTTTATATTCAGGAAGTCTGTGGTAAAGAAAGACTCGGTGCCAATATTTGTGAACATTAATTTGGCTTTTATTTTAATTTCTGATGTGGCTTGTCTATGGCTTCTCACTTGTCCTGTGTAGCATGTGTAAATAAACGAAATCTTGTTTGCTAGACAGGATTTTCTCTTATTGCTTTTCAGAATGTCTCCTAAACACACAGCTACCTGTGTGCTATTATCAGAATAGGAACTTCGTCTCTGGCGTTGTGTTTTCTTGGCTAAGTTTCCATTCACATGCAGTAATAAAAAAAATCTAAGCAGAAACTGTGACCTGCTGCGTCTTTGATAGATAGAAAATCATTGGAATGAACCTGCCTACAAAAACAAAGGCTGATTATTATTCATGTGGAGAAAAGTTCTGGATAAAGGAGATGTTTACAGAGATCCGAATGAATTTGCAGAAGTGCATGGGAGACTTGCTCCTTTTCTGAGTGCATAATCTTGGTTGTGTGAGAATTTACTCCATGACCCAACTGCCTATTCAATTATACCTTGGATAAATTTGTTTTACAGTCTCATGTCTAAAATCTTTAATTGCTTTAAGTGATAGAACTGTGATCAGCTGGCTGCAGCTCAGGTTGCTGGGTGTTAGCGTTTGTAATGTAGGAAGGTTGCTATATCTATGCTGTGCACTTTTACAGTTGATTTAAATCCTGTTTCTTAAGTATAGATGTTACAATTGCAATGTACAATGTTTTTCTTTTTTTTTTTTCCTCAACCTTCCTCAAATTATATATTAGGAATTATGCTTTCTGAAATTTCTATCCATAAAGCAATTTTGTTCCAGTGTAAAATAAATTGTCTTTAGCCAGTAAGCTTTGGTTTTCTAATTGATGATAATGGATAATATGGAAAGGGTAGTGAAATGTAATCAAGTCCATAATTTGCAAGGTCAGACATAGCTTAGCCCATTTAAAGTTAGGCATCTGACCTAAATAAGTGCATAGTATTGCCTGAAATCTTTATTGAGCAATTGGTCCACTCAGAAGCTTCTTTTGTGGATCTGCTGCTAGACTTTGACAGTAAAAGATATCGATAGAAGGACTGATAAAGTGAAATATGTGTTCAGAAATGTATTTCCTAATTAGACTTTGAACATGGACTCATATAAAGGGTTTGCATTGGAAAGGACCTTCAAAGATCATCTAGTCCAGCATCTCTGGTCAATGGCTTTTCTATAGTCTGGGCTCAATCAATGTTTTTCATACATATCTGATTCTCTTCACTTTGGGATGAAAATTTGATGACCAGCTGGAGTGTTCTTGGAGACTTTATGCTTGTTAGTTCACTATGAATGACCCAAAGACTCTTCTGATGTACTTGGGAGCTCCAGTGATTATGTTGATTTAAATCAGCTCAAATCTAGCCCAGTGGCTGTGACCCAACTATTGATAAAAGCCAGAAGCTCAGCAAATGCAAAGAAATGGATTTTTTTAAATATACATTTCTATTTGAAAGGTGGTCCTTAGAGTTGTTCTTTGCCTCTGAGTTGTAATCATATTTGTGTTGTTCAGATGATATACTATGGCTGGGGTTGCAATGTATCATGAAAACCGTGTTGTGTTGGATACAAATAAAATCTGCAGTTGAGTAGGACTTTCTCTCACTGTTGTCTATCAAATTTTCTATTACAGGCTCAGTCATTCATTAGCAAAAATACAAAGCATGTGTTCTGAGCTCTGTACGGGACCATCTGTTATATCAGTCTCATAAAGAAATACTGCCATTGATTATTTTTTTTTTTAAACTGGACAGCATATTTATATATTTTTTGTTTTAGTTATTTTCCAAAAAGCTATATATTCTTTTTCAAGTGGAAACAAGCATCTTGGCTCATCTACCAGAGATACCAAGAGCCCCAAAGAGGACATACAAGGAAACAATCCTTGTTTCTCCTGAAACAATCCCTAAGCTTTGGCCATATTGACTGCCATCAGTGTTCCACACTGACCTCCAGTCAGGAGACATAGGGACACAGCATCCATCACGCTGCTGCCTCCTTTGAGAACACACGGAGAATCAGTCTCGAGGAGAAAAGATAGCACAGAAAGAACCTTGCCTTGGCTGTCCCCTCACAGGAGACTTTGTGCTGGGCCTTTTGCAGCCACACTGCCTCTTCCCCCTTGGCCTTTTCAGCTCTCAGCGCGGTTGCAGCAAGCGTTGGAAGAGCCCTTCTGAAATCTTCCTTCGTGAAGCCAAGCCATGATTTTCCAAAAAGTTCTATGTGCTTTTTCAAGTGGAAACAAGCATCTTGGCTCATCTACCAGCAGTATGTCCATGGCACATGACATGGAATGACTCACTTATAAGGGATCAAAGCTGTACTTGAATCTTAAACTCTCCTCTTGAATCAACACCTTTTGAGGGAAATTGAAAGACTTTTGAACTATCTCCAAATAGCTGAGAAATCCACATAGAGTTCCTCACTCCCCCAGAACTGCAATTCCTGTTAATAACACGGCCCTTTCTACCTATGGCTATTTTTGGCAGACATAAATGTCTTAGGGTATTTTAGAAAACCATAGCTTTTTTTTTTTTTTTTTTTACATTAGGAACCCATTTCTCAGAGATGTCTACTGCTACTGTAACCCATTATTTATTTTTATACTGTAAATTACTATTCACATTTTAATAGATTTTTTGCATCATTATTTAGAGTATAACATACTCTAAACATACCTCTGTCAATATACTCATATAAACATACCTCTGTCAATAAGCACTGGTTAGCACTTAGGTCCCTAAACATATGGAAACATTGCATGGAGAGAGAATGAAACATCCAGCCATGGGAAAGACATAAATAAAAAAGTAAGCATGTTACACTGCCCAATTTTCTGCCTTGCACATTTGCCAAGTTTTTTTAATAGGCATTCATCTGTACCAGGTTCCTGAAGAAGTAGTATGCTGAGATTCAGCTTGATCATGCTGATACTCAGAACATTAACTGCTTCTTTACTTCAAAGTTAGGTGTGGGACTGACTATAAAAGCACTTGCTTCTTTGAAGGTAAAAACATTCAGAATTTTAGAAATGTGTTTGCATGATGAAGTGAAAATAAATTTGTCTGATATTTTTGCTCATCAAAACCTTAGAGGGGATTTTTATTCCACTTTGCAAAAGGCTTTTGGAAAAGCCCACTTTTCAGTGTGTTTGTGGAAGATCTGGAAAACTCTTAAATTTAGATCTTGAAATTGAGTCTCTTCCATAAGTAGAATTCCTGGAGGTGACTGAGATGAGTCTCTCTCTGACACAAAACTGAAAGTTTGGGAATGTGGTTGAGAAGGAATTTTTGTTTATCTAAGCATTAAGAAGAGAAATAAATATTTTAAGAGCTATACTAAAGTAGAATGAATAGCAGGGGAGGTGGACTTTTCCTTTTTCTTAAAATTTACAGATTTTCAGTCCAGAATCTTAGTGTTAATGAAGTACCATTTTTGATGGATGCAGTTTGGTAATTTTTGGTTTTGTTTATAAACACAATTTGAAAAACTAGGATGAACGGCATGGGAATAGTCTGGACAGAGAAAACCAGTTCAGAGACAGGTAGTTTGGGAGGAAAAAAAAAAAGTTTAATATGAAAATGAGTTTCTTGGAGTTTAGTCCTTTCCCTATTAGAAATGTCAATGCACCATTATGAATAGAATGGCTTCCCACATTAATATTGTTTTCCAGGCTCTGCTAGAAGCCTTTTAATACTGCATTGAAAAGAATGTGTGGGGAATCTGAATGAGCTATAAAAATCTCTGTTTCACATGCTTAACCCTAATGTCACACAACACTCTAAGAGGACCAAATTTGTATGCTTACTGGCTGTTAGCAACAGCATCACTTGTATTTGTGTCTATATAGCTTGGTGAGTCCTACTGTTTGTTTATGATCCCAGCTCTGCACTACTGTCACATAATTCTTCCCATCAATAATAATCACAAACATGTTTAGTTAGACAAAATGTGGGGAATGAGTATTCTTTATTCCAATCTAAGGGAACCTTCATTAATAAGTACCTGTGACTGAAATAATCAACCTGCTGATAACAGTATGCTTTTTTTGCTAACCACTGCTAAACATTTAATGGTACCATTTTTGAAACAGTGTGGAAATACAAGTTCATGGGAATTCTTATTTGACACAGGCTAGGCTAACACATACTCTGCATTTTTAGCCCCCCTAGATACCTTCTTATAAATAACAAGCCAAAACTTAATTTAGTACATAAGTATAGATTATTTTGCTTATAGTGTAGTATTAGTTAGACTGGATTCGTGGTCAGCCAAGTGCCTTTCCCATTTTCTTACAATGTAGCTAGGGACAAACACTCTGTTACACTTCATTAATCCTTTTAATATCTGTTTTATGCATTATTTGGTCTTTGTGGTTTCAATTAATTTTTAGCTGCCATTATGCAAAGTCCACTTTGTATAAATTATGTATAAATTATGTTTGCTAGGATTCAGTGTCAAAGTGTTTCTGAGATAGCATTTGGAACCCAATATCTCTGCTTATCCTAATGTTTTAGGGAAACTTATGATTTGCAGTTTCTAATTCCTTCATCTATGTAATAGATAGAAAAGGAGAACATGGAGCATCTGTTCTTTACTGTTTTCCTCCTTCATAAACCATAACCCATTACATCTTGATTTCCAATTTCTAAACTATTTTCTACCCATCTTGCTGTTTGCTGCTTAATTCTGTTGTCTAATTGACTACAGGCAGGTGTTTCTTTGCTGCTTAAAAACTGCTTGGTTATAGCTATTTGAAGTATAGTAGTTCTAAACTTTATTGCAGTATTGACAACATGTTGGCAAGCTATTTCGGTTCTGTCTTAATATATATTAATGACAGTCCTTAAAATGGAGTTGTTAATTTTTACTCTAAGTATACTGGGGATGTGTCTTACTATAATGTGACCTCTTCAGTTGTATATTGAGTGTCAAACTCAACTGAGGACAGGACTGTTTAGTCAGGCATCTCATCTTGGGTACCAGGAACTTCACCTGATGCCAATATTCAAACAGTACTGTTTTCTGTGTTGGATGTGGGCCACTGAAACATTGCTGCCATCATTAAGACTCTTCCTGTTCACTTTGGAGAAAACCCTAGATGAACAGTGGTTTCAACTCTGTGAGAATTTATATTCAATTCTCTTATTCACTCACTTACAGACTGGCTGTCTACAGTGTTTATGAATAGGACTAATATAGCTGAGCAAACAGGTTTTGAATTCACTTTTGATCTTTTCCCTGGAAATAAAACACAGATTCTGGATGAATGAAGAGAATTCTTTTTTAAACTACTAAACTTTTGCCAAAGTGCTTCAATCTTAAGATCAGAAAATCAGTGTTTTTCAAAAGGATTACTTGATTTATAAGAGAGTGTTTCATAGTTCAGCTCAGGTTCTGCTCTAGTTTTGAAATTAATAAGACTGCTGAGAAGTCTGGGCAGGACATACCTATGTTGATTTGCATGAAACACCAACTCAGGGTGAAACCAGTGCTATCAGCTGTAGAAATGCTAGGGAAGTATGAAAGAAAGAAGATCCTTGTGTTTGCTTTATACAGTAGAATAAGTTAAACTGGAACTCTCTTCCTCCAGAGCCATGTAAACCACATCTTTATTTGTTTTTTAGAGTTTCTTGCCTAAATTATCAGCCTTTCTTTCATGTCTGTGAAATTATACTATTCTTCTCACCACCAAATTGTTCCTTGACAATGTGTTTTTATTCTGAAATTTATATTTTGGAAAGAAAGTACTCCCTGACTTGAAAACTCTAGTTTTGAGAAAGCTCCAGCTGCTCAGTAGGTTCTCCAGTGTGAAATTTTGAGTGTTATTTCTACCTATCAGAATTTATTGCTTAAGCAGTATTTGTCCTGGCACCATAAGAGAAACAAAGCCTTGAAAATCAAGGCATGTGCTTAAGACCTAGCTGTCCTGCATTTGAAACAACATGTGGAGGAGGCAAGGCATGGGAGATGTGGAAGACAACTTTTGTTGTTGATGAACTAAGATTGATGTACCAGCCTTGTAGTTTGGCTCAATAGGTGTGTTTCTGGCCTTTCTTTTGGTGTTTGATGTAGACTGCTGTTGAGGATGAGAGAGGAATACCTGTAGAAGCACTGTGTATAAGCACAATAAAACCCAAGGATGTACAACTGAACCTGCTTGCTTTCCTCTTTGGTAAGCTGCAGTGTCATGAACTGAATTCTTTAGATCAAGGCATCTAAAAATCATGCAACTTGCTGTGCTTTGAGTTTTTGGTGGTTAAGTCTGAGATTCATGCCATCAGTCTGAGGTTTTAAAGTACAGCACACACATTATCAGTAGGAACACCAGAACATTGTAGAGAATGTGATTCAGAAAATGAGATCTGAGTTTACCTGAGGAAATCCATGTTTAGGACAAGAGGAAATTACCTCAAGTTACACTAGTGGATATTAATAAAAACTTCTTCACTTAAAGGGCTGTCAAGCATTGGAGCAGGCTGCCTAGGGAAGTGATAGAGTTACCACCCCTGCAGGTATTTAAATGATCCATAGATGTGGTGTTTGGGGACACGTTTTAGTGCTGGACTTTTCAGTGTTAGGTTAACTTGGAACTTGATGATCTTAAAGATCTTTTCTAACCAGAATGATTCTAGGATTCTATCTTCACTGATAATACAGCAGTGGAGCAGTTAGTTTTGGGGTTTTCTCTTGGTTTTAGGGGGGTTTTGGAGAAGAGTTGTTTTATTGGTGGGTTTTTCAGTGGGCTTCTTTCAATGTAGGATCCCTAAATATTTTAAGTTAGTGGCAGTGACTTGTACAGATATTGTAAATATCCTTTCTATGAGAAATCTCTGTTTTTCTTCTTTGTTTTAAATGCATTGGTATCAATTCTCTTATCCTATGAAAGTATAGGAGGAAAGCCACCACCACAAAAGAAACATGGGGCTGTGTTCTTTCCTGGGGCTCAGACAGCTGGGTGAATTCACACAGGACTTGAACTGGTTATTTCCTAGCAGCAAAAGCTGCTTTTTAAAGTAAACTATCAGATAATACAGTTTTCACAGTACATTTTTTTGTGTTTCAGAAACTGATATTTTAATCAGAGCTGTGGAATTTCCTGGGAACAATTTGCTGTGCCTAGGAGAAAAAAAAAGTAATGACTTCCAGTACCCGCTGCTTCTCCATCTCCTTTGTGTAATGTAGCGTTAGTGTAAATTGTTAACTCAGAACATGGGTATAGTCCAAGTTGAGCAGCTTTAGGAATTTCTCCAGATCCATGTTTATGCTGAAAAACAAACAAGATGAGCAGCCTTCCCTTGATAATTTGCAACAGGCTGGGCACAGAGTGGCTGGAGCAGCCAGGCAGAAAGGGACCTGGGTGTCTGGGTTGACAGGAAGCTGAACATGAGCCAGCAGAGTGCCCAGGTGGCCAAGAAGGCCAATGGCATCCTGGCCTGTATCAGGAACAGTGTGGCCAGCAGGTCCAAGGAAGTGATTCTGCCCCTGTACTCAGTGCTGGTGAGGCCACAATTTGAGTATTGTGTCCAGTTCTGGGCCCCTCAGTTCAGGAAGGAGATGGAGGTGCTGGAGCAGGTCCAGAGAAGATCAAGGAGGCTGTGAAGGGAACCAGCAAAAGTCCTGTGAAGAAGGGCTGAGGGAGCTGGTGGTGTTCAGTGTGGGGAAGAGGAAGCTCAGGGGAGACGTCATCACTCTCTACAACTCCCTGAAAGGAGGTTGGAGCCAGGGGGAGGTTGGTCTCTTCTCCCAAGTAGCTACCAGTAAGACAAGAGGACATGGACCTAAGCTCTACCAGGGGAGGTTTAGGTTAGATATTAGGAAGAAATTCTTTACAGAGAGGATAATCAGGCATTGGAATGGGCTGCCCAGGGAGGTGGTGGATTATCTGTCCCTGCAGATATTTAAGAAGAGACTGATGTGGCACTCAGTGCCATGGTCTGGTAACCACAGGGGTAGTGGATTAAGGGTTGGAGTTGATGATCTCAGAGCTGATTCTGTGATTCCATGGGGTTTTGAGCCTTGGCATGCTGGCTTGCAAACTGTGCTCCTCATTTGGTTATCTGACATGGAAATGTAATCAAAATTCCAGTCTCCATGCATTTGGGACATGGACTCATGTAGTTCTAGCTAATCAAGATGCAAATTGGGTTCTACAGTCCAGTAATACCTCATCCCACCTTTACATGAACAATGATTCTGTTAGAAATATTGATCTTAAACCAAAGTTCTGCTCTCCTGTGTGCATGTGAAAATCCAAGAGCCAATGAATTTGTTCTAGCTCTCTAAGAGTAGAGTTTGTCTTGGTCTCATTACTGTGTTTCTGTTTTAAATTAATCTTTTAGGCAGTGCTGTGGAAATGTGCTCTTTTACTTAAAATAGAAGCTAATTCAGAGTTTGTCACATTTCCTGATGTGTTGGCATTTCTAGTGGGTATCTTTGATAGGAAGCTGCAAGAAATCCCAGTATGTGAAGATTGCACTTATGCTGATAGTCCATGGTAGACATACTAAGACAGCACAATCAGGTAATGAAGCTGAGTCATCTTCTTGGTTTTGACTTCCTCAACATGTAAACTCTCACAAGGCCAGGTCTCTGAATATTATGATTTAGGAAAGGGAAGAGATCAGATCCAGAATATTTCTATTGCTGGCTTTTTACAACCAGTCATGTTTCTGCTCCTCTTGGCCCCAAGGACTTGTATTTGCCACTGCCTCAACATTGTGCCAGCACTGTGAGGGAAAGCATTGCATAGAGGGACCAGCCACCCACTCTTGATGTGGGCTGCTGTATACTATGTCCTTTCATATTTACTTAAAAACTGCAGACAGTACAGGTATTTCTGATGTCTTAGTTGCAGACAGATATTTTTTTTCTGAAGGGTGCTCTGCTTGGCCTTCATTGGTGCATGCTTGCTGTCCAGAGGAGGAAAAGAAAATGATCAATAGGCTGGAGAACCTGTCCTGTGGAGACAGGCTGAAAGAGTTGGACTTTTTCTGCCTGAAGAAGAGAAGACTCTAGGGAAACCTTACAGTAGCCTTCCAGTACTTGAAGGGGTTCTACAGGAAAGCTGGAGAGAGAACTCTTAGAAGGGTATGTAGCAATAGAACAAACTGAAAGAAGGTATTAGGTTAGGCATTAGGAGGAAATTCTTTACTGTGAGCATGGTGAGATGCTGGCACAGATTGCCCGGGCAAGTTTTGGCTGCCCCTTCTCTGGAAGTGCTCAAGGCCAGGTTGGATGGGGCTGTGAGCAACCTGGGTCTAGTGGGAGATGTCCCTGCCATGCATGGGGATTGGAACTAGATGGTCCTTAAGGTCCCTTCCAACTCAGACTATTCTATGAAGGATGACTTGCCTAGGGTAACCTGGGCAATTCTTTTACATACGATGAATTCGTACATTTTCACTTACACAAAGGAGGTAACTGTGTCAGTTGTGAGCTGGCATCAAGCTGTCTTGCTTGGGTACAGCAATAGGCTTTGCTGTTGGGAATTTTATTCAAAATGTCTCAACCTGTGACCTCAGATGGTGAGGGTTTGAATGGTGTTTATTTGGGTAACATAGGAGAACTGTCAGGGTGCTAGAGACAGAACAAGTTCATGTTTGCCTTAGGCTGTCTGTAGTGAAGTCTGCTGCCTTTACCTCGGTCATGCAGGCAGCCTGCCTCTTTGGTCTCTAAGGAGGGCAGAACCAGGGTATGCTGTAAAAAAATAATTTAAAAATGCACAAATGCTGTTTGCCCAGTACTGTGAACTGATCGGGTGCAAGGTGCTTCTCTCTTGTATTTTCAGTCTTCTCTTAAAACCATGGTGATACTGTGACAGGACCTCCCCGTGGCCCAGGTTAGAGTGGAGGTGAGCATGCATGATTTCTGTAGATCTGTAGGAGTCTTGCTAAATCAAGGAAGGATTAAAAATGCATTGTGTTGCAACGGGCAAAAATCAAACCACTTGAAACACTATTAAAAGGCACAAAAGCCAAAAATATCTCTGTTGAGCTTGTGGGTTTATTTTTTTTTTCCTGACTGTTCATTGGTATAGAAATTAATATTTTAAAATTAGGATTCTGGGGACAATTTTGGGATATCTTGCCAAAATATCTATGGCTCTTGACAAAAAAAAAAAGCCTTATGGTTTCTCTTTCCTTGATAGGCTGCAAAGGCTTGTTGATTTGAAGTTAGTGTCATTGCACTTTTTTTCCCCTCTGCCAGTTTTCAGGCTCTAAAGTGCATTTCCAGTGCATATAGATAAAGGTTTCATGCAGTGTGACTTGGTTAAAAGGCACATAGGAAACTGTAGAAGTGATAGGTTTTTCATTTCAGTGTGAATCAATCAGCAGTATTTGAAAGACCTGAAATGTTGGTAAATTGCTACATTTTATCTATGAACAAAAAAGAAGAAAGAAAACTTTTAATTTTTATTCTTGCACATTATCTCAGAAAATAAGGACCAGCACTGCAAGCTGCTTGTGACAAACAGCTGAGAACATGCAAGCTGCATTTCCATTTAAAAACAATTTTGCTGAAAAGTACCAAAGACATGCAGAACTCCCCCTGTTTAGAAATGCATGACAACAAGGCAGAGATATAATGTGATCATTTGAAAAAGTTTACAGTTATGTTAAATGAAATTATTTTATTCTTGTAGTATATGAACAATTATGGGAATGTTGTAGAAGAGTGTTGGAGTGTATGGTGTAGCTTCTACATCACTAGGGGTGACTGTAATTTTAATTAAAGATGTACTGCTGCACTTAAATATGAAAATCAACAACCATAATCAAGAGAGCTATTGTGGTACTGGTAAAATGGCTGTCATGCCATCAAAGACCATTATCCAAACTTATCTCTGAGCTGGATACTATACTTTAGCATGCTTTAAGTATGGCTTTTTCACAGTTAAGAAGCTATAAAAAGCAGTATTTCCCCCAGATTCACTCCTGAAACATTTGGAGAATCTCATGCCGGCCAGGATTGGCTGTTTCAGCAATCTGAAACTTTTGATTGTACTGATGTGAACAATAATGAAGCCTGTAAGTTGGCTGCTGGATAAAAATTACCTAGGAGCCCCGGAATTAAAGAAGTTCCTGAATAACTGGAAAGAGGAAAAAAAAAAACCTGCCGGCTTACCCCAACTCAATGGATTTTCATAAGTAAACCTATTTCTAGACAATTGATCTTATGTTATTCATTATTTGTTTGAGATTTGAACCGCAACTAGAACATCGTAAAAAATAATGAAACTCTCCAAAGGTAGTGGAAGTACAAATTCAACTTCAGTTACAGATATATAGCTCAAAGAATGCCCTTATCCTTGAAAATGATCTTTATTAATTTTCAATACAGTGAGGAAAAACAATTGCATTTGAAAATGCAATGTTTTGCTTATTAACACTTTGTCTTACTTGTCTTGTTTTAAGGAAAATAGGAGCTCCCAAATTGTCCCATTTTTCTGATTATTTCTATGATAAAATGTGATTTCAGCTGAGATTTAGGAGAACAGGAATAGTCAGCCTGGTAATTCATTCTCGAAGAAAATAGGGATATTGGGCTTACATGCAGCTCTGATTCACATCCTCCTTCCTGCTCATCACCTGTAAATCTTCATGTTCAGAAGTGATGTTTCTTTTCATTATAAGGTAGAGGTTCCTGGGTATTGCTGAACCAGCGAATGGATTGGAAGGGATGCTACAGTTCGTCTAGCTCCAACCTCCCTGCCATGGGCAGGGATACCTCCCATTAGACCAGGTTGCTCTAAACCTCATGGCCTTGAACACCTCCAGGGAGGGGGCATCCACAATTTCCCTTGGCAACCTGTTCCAGTGTCTCACCACTCTGACAGTGAGGAATTTCTTTCTAATATCTAGTCTAAACCTACTTACAATTTAAAGCCATTACCCCTTGTCCTATCAGTACATGACTTTCTAAAGAGTCCCTTCCCAACTTTCTTATGCATACATTTCTAGTATGCTACGGAAAGAGATTCTATACCTAATTTTACCTAATATTTGAAAAGAGTCCCTGCTGACCTATTTTAGCAATGCAGCACTCTCTTCCTTGAGTGAAAACTATGACTTTTCTCCCAGCCATAAATAAGAAGCAGGACAGAAATACCAGCCCAGGACTTCCTTGGAAAGAATCTTGTAATTCAAGTCAAGACTAACCCCTGGCTCCTTCAAAGTTCAGGGTAAATAATAGCTCAGGCTCTTCCTAGTACTTGTTTCTTTCTTCTTAAGTATAGCTGTTATGGACATAATCTGCATAGAAGAAGCCCATATTTTCACCCTTCTTTTCCTTATTTGTTGTGTACAGTGGCTTTACAGTACTGAGAATCTTTGCACAACACATTAGTTACAATTTAGTTGTCTAAATCATAGCTGCACTTGGCTATTAATGGTTAGAATTCAGCTAAACCCATATATACACCAAGAAGAGCCTAAACACTGAAGTTCTAAGAAAAATAATCTCATCTGCCTTTTACCAGGTGGAGCATGAACAGCGTAACAGAATCTCACCTAGAAACAATTATCTTTTTTTCTTAATATTGAGGTTGCTTTGATTTGAAAAAAATTGTTGCAGACACAATTTTTAAGTAACATTTAAAGATGAAAAAGTAGTAAAGAAACAGGGCTATTCAACACATTAGAAACTGTAATTAGATTATTTGGATGGAAGATTCACTGTAGGATTCAATATTTGTTAGACATCACTCAAAATCATAGCAGCAAATTTGTTTTTCTGGCTAAGACTTGTCTTAAAGCCATACTTTCATATTGCAACCTGTTTTAGAGAACCTATTTTTGTTTAGTTACATACAAGTTGGGGAAACAGGATATATTGCTTGGGAAAAGGGGGAGAAGAGGCTTGTATAATTGGGGTTTTGTCAGTCAGGTTGCTTTTATAAGCAATAGAAACGAGAAAGTAAGGGTCTTGTATTAATACTTCCATCAGTTATCTCGTAGGTTAGATCTTGGTTACAGTGGGCTGTTTATTTGCATGACTGAGAAAGAGGGAGGAAAGGAAATGCATTAAATGATATTCAGGGATGAAATTTTTAATTTCTTTTCCTGTAGAGCATGGGGAAGGAACCCTACTGAGTCACATCTGAGCAGAAAGACTTCCCAAACTGGGGTAAGGGAAGTTTGGGCAAGGTTGAAATTACCTATTTTGACTTACAGACAGGGAAAGGCACATCACAAACTTCTGATGCTCAACCCAGGCTGCAGGCTTTGTGAGCAGTGCTCTGAACAGTTGTTGTCAGACAATTTCTGCAAAAGTAGCTATGACTGTTTTAAGAATTTATTCCTTCCTCTCTCTTCTTCCAGCAGTTCATTAGCACTGTTCTGCTGTCAGCTACTACCCATGTAGCAAAGCTGAAGAAAGAGCTTTTGTTTGCTCCTTGTGCTCCTCTGTACAAGGTCAGATAACTTGTCTGAACCTGCTGCAGCAGTCTCTGAATGATGGCTGTTAGAGCCTGAGGACTGGCTTTTTTCCTGAAGCAACAGCTTTGTTTTCCATGAGATCATGTGCAAGTGGGAAATTGTCATACAGAAGTGTCACTGTTTGCAACCTAGAAGCTGCAGCTGAGCAACTGCTGGGACATTTAGTGTGTTTTCATTTTTTTTTCCCTACAAACTTATTGTGACATTTAGGGAATGTGGTGGAATAACCACTCATCCCATTAGAGTGAACAAATGGCTCTGGTTCTTCTCTTCTAGTGTCTACGAGTTCTGCATTCCCACTGTCTCCCAGGTCCACAGTCCACCAGAGCACATTCGTGTTACACAGCTTGTTAGGCTTCATTAGTGACCTTGATTTGATGACTTTAATCTAAATTTTGTTGGAATAAATACATTTCATCATTTCTTATTTGCTGCAAGTACACACCTGCTTAATTTCTTTGTCTTTTTAACCCCACTATTGCTGAGGAGCCTCTTGGGAATCACAAGTACCTGAGCTTTCTGTGTTTCAAAGCTGAAGCAGACTTTATGTAGTTGCCAAGTATGTTTAATGCATAGAGGCACTAAAGTTTATTGTAGGATCAGTGCCAGGTAGTTTTGTATCACTTTAATAAAACCTTATCTCTTTTTATATTGTGTGTTTGTTCTTGGGAATTACAGAAATGTCTTCACTGGAGCTTTCTCAGTATGTTTTGCTTGATGTACAGACAAAGGTTGGGAAATTGCAGCTCAAGAGGTTTTTTGGCAAAGATAGAGGAAATAATAGTTTGCTGTGATGTATGATACAAAGCCTGGTATTAGGCATTGATGTCACTTCTAGTAGCAGAAAAACTGTTAAAAAAATCAGAAGCCTAAAAATTACATAGGGTTTTCTAGTTTTGCCATTGAATCAGAAAGCAGTAGCTTTTACATTGCACCTATTTGGCCATCACATTCAATACACATGGAGGGTTTTAGATATTTTTAACATTAACATGTAGTAGCTTTTAAAGATTTTTCTGTCATTTTGTTGAGTTAAGCAAGGAAAATGTCTCTTGTAAATAGAAATATGTGCTGTTGTCATATGTATAAGGCTGGCATTCCTGGAACTTCATTGAAAACTATTTTACTTCTGAGGCAGTTTGACCACGTTGAAATAAGCTATTTCTAAAACTAATTAATTCTGCAGTGTGTCTTTCACATCTCTGTGGGGGTGCTCATTGTGTTCTGGTATTGCTCCTTTGGCAGAGCTCCCTCCATAGGCAGCACAGACCCTGAGTGGATGAAAGGATGAAACTCACAATCCAGAACAAATCAGAAACTCACAATCCAGGCAAAGTTTCACCAAAAGGTGCTCTTGTCACTTGTTCCTCTCACAGTCCCTGTGTTGAATTCAATATTTATATGATTACCTAATTTAGCTTAAAAAAAAAAAAAAGTTGAAAAAAATGTTCCTTATCTGTCTGAACAATTGCAGTTGAAAGGAAGTTTTTTGGTTTGGTTTTCTTTTAAATCAAGAGACAACAATAAAGTGTAAGTGAAAAAGTCCTCAGCTCTAGATGTGATGGTGATGTGATGATGGATGAGTTTTCCTTTCTGCAGGTTTCTCTCTTGGGCTCTGACAACATTAACTGTCATAGGCAGGAATGTCGCATTAGGACTTAAAATTGCTCAAACTGAAGGTTTTGTTTTTGGTTTTTTTTTATACTTTTCCCTCAAAGATATTGCTTGTACCTTTGTTCATGACAAATCCATGGAAACTCAGTCTAGATTTGTTTCTAACCCAGAGGTGTAGCTTTAACCCTACAATAAACACTGGATGATATAAATGATGTTTGTATGAATCCAAATGAAGGAGGAACTGATGTCAAGTATTCTGGACATTTTTTTTTTCATACAGTAGAGGACAGAGAGCTAGAATAACCAATGCATGCAGGAATATTATAAGAATGAGAGTTCGTTGTCAGGTTTGAGTGTTATTAATCCTCCTATCCAAGGCTTATGAAACATCCTATTCATGCCACTCTGTAGTTTTGTGCCTCTTGGATTTAATTAACCCCAATGTAACTCCCACAACTTCATTAAAGGTGTATGAGGGCGATGTCAGAATCATTCTTACGGGCACAGATGCAGTATTTTGAAAAAGGATTAAAATAACAAAGCCAAAAAAAAAAAAAAAAAGACAAAACCAAAATATGTGACAAGAATATTAGAGGAAATAAACTTTGACTGGATATACAAAAAGTATTGAAGAATTACTGCATTTAGACCTGTGTTAGTGATTGTTATGGGTCAGATTTTAAAGACTGGAATTTGTTATAATTATATATTTGTCTTGATGAGTGAACTAAAGTGATGTAGCCTCTGCAATAGCAGATCCCAGAACTATCATCTAGGTTGATAATTAAGAAAAATATTTTTGTATTCATATGGGTCATTCTTTCCTGCAGTTCATTATTCAAGTTAGGTCTCAAAATACTCTTGAAAAAGTCATTGTTTGTGCATATTGTGCTCTTTTACACCCAGAGATCTTCATATCCCAAGGGTATGTCAGAGCATCCCAAGAGATTAGAACGAGTACTGCATCTCCTTATAATACTTAGATGGACCATAGAAGGGAATATGGGGATCTGAAAGATTCACTGAGACCAACGGTAGAAGTATAACATGAGACCTGAATAACCCTTTTCCAGTGTTTTTCAGAGAAGTCCCTACAGTCAGTTCAGTTCTCAGAGTATAAGACTGAGTATGAGAGGAAAATAACTACCAGATAATAACCTTTTTCTCAGAGACAGTCATCCTAGGCAAATTCTAGTCAAGCGCTGGCTAAACTAATCTGGCTTGACACTAATAATAAATTGTGCAAATTCCTGTGACCTTCATCATTCTTATTTTGTATTAAATGTCATCTTGTTAGATGATGCATGAATGAATGGTACTATATGATAGATAGCGTGAATTATTGTCTGCTAATAGATTTTGTTAAAACATGTCTCTTCTCTGGATTGGTCCTTGAGAAATATGCCTAAAATTATTTCCTATCAAGTCTCAAAATCACAGGAATGTAGGACCTTCACAGGAACTGAGAATTTTTTTTCCTGTTTTTTTTTCTTCAGCTTTTAACCTTGCTTTCATTACCACGTGTCTGTGGATACTTGGAGTACTGGACACAAATACACAAGAGTAGGTCATGGCAATCAGAAAACTTTAAGAAAGGAAAGCAGGCTGATTTCTGGAGTATAAAAGAAATCCTTCAGATTAAGCAAGCTGTTTTTCAGACTGAGACGAGGTGAACACAGATTTCTACCTATATCTCTCTTTAAGGCCACCACTTCTCACCCAGGGTGTTTCTACATTCCTTGCAAAGTCCTGCCCCATGGACACTCTAGGCCATGACAACAGTGGAGCTCCTGTTCAATAGCTTTTTGCTTCCTCCTGGCAAGCCATGCAATTAATGAGCAATCCTAACCATCAACCAGTGTAATTCTAAGCTACTTCTAGCGTGGTCTAAAAAGTTTGTACATTAGACCTGATATTTATAGTTCACATGGAAGAAAATCTATTATTGAAGAACTCTTGATTTGAAGGCAACATCCTCAGCCTCCACAACTGAGTAAAATGCCTACGAAATGTTTCTGCATATTTAGAGCAAATTACTTTTGCTCTAAATGCCCTGGAGGCATTTTGAGTCTTGAGCAAACAGTACATTCTTTTTTATTCAAACAATTATATCTCTCTAAAAACCTTTTGATGTGTCATTAAGTAGCAATCCACTTTGTACAGCAAATGGTGCTTCTCTCTGATCATGTTGCGTTATGGATTTGTTTTACACTCTCTCCATTCACCAGCACTCTAATTGGCTGTCATAGAAGGTGAGTAAAAGGCCTAAACATGTTCTGAGACACCTTCAGAAAATCTGACCAAGTGCTGAAAACAGTGAAGGGAACAAAGTAGTAGGTTCCACAGAGACTCCAGGTTGCCTGAGATAACAATATAAAATCGGGTAAATATTGGCACGCATGTGTCACCACGCAGGGGAAATGGCCACATAATCTCATATACTATTTTCCCTGCCTCTATCTTGTTCTTTATATTTATTTTTTCCCAACTGCTATCAATCTATTTTAAAATACTGGAAATGATTCTTAGAGGCACTTCAACAAACTATCGAAGAGTTGTTACTTCTGAAGTGCATTTCTTCACTCGTGAACCTCTTGTCTGACCTGAAACTACAGTGCTACAAACTGTAATTTAATCCTAAGGACAGATAGCTAGAACAGAGCAGGCAATTATAATATGACAAATGAAAGGGATTGAGTGGTATCTTGGTATTACTGGTATTAAATTTTACTTATCAGACTCTACACTGAGCAACGTTTCTGTTTGGTTTTGATAGCTATGTAACAGTAGAGCTGTTGGTGGAGGTTGTTTTTTCTTAAAACTACTTTGTGTATTGACTTTGATATTCTACCAGTTTGATTTAAGTGCATTTAATGCTAGAGTAAAAACTTGAGTAATAAAAGCTACTAGCCAAATTCTTGCAGCACGAGACTATACCAATACTAAGTAAAGTCCAAAATTTTGTTTTGAAGGCAATACCCTCTTGGTTTTTCCTATGCTGAACATGAACCTTAGACTCAAAAATAGAGATGGAAGGTTCAATTTTTTCTGCTTTTGGCAGATTTGCCGACACTGCAGCAGGTGTTTTCTAAGTTTGGACTCATCACTGAAATGCCAGCAAGAACCTGCATTGGATTTGTTTCCCAAAGAGTTCAGCAGATCTCAAATGGCCATATTCAAGTTCAGGGTGTTCTGAGGCTTGTACAGTAGTGCATGACTTTTGGCAAATCTATGCTCCTGAGGCTGGGGTGCTCTCTGATTATTTTTATTTTCCACTTTCAAATGTCCATTCAGTAAGTGCTTCTCCAGAAGGAGATTTCTGTAGACCCTCACTTCATTACCTTGTATAAAGTCAGACCAGGCTCTTGTAGAAACCACTGGGAGGCTAATTCAAACAAAGCTTCCAAAGATGAACATTTTTAAATCAAATAAGCATTCACATGATATTGAAGTCTAGCACTCATTGTTACACATTTGCCAAAATCCTCACTTTCATATTGATGCATGGCAGATAAAGAGCATCCTGGCATTTTGCAAAATTTAGGGTTTTCTAGCATTAAAAACAATCTACTATAGCTTTAATGGAAACACTAGAGATATAAAGCATATATATAAAACAAAAGCAACCAGTCCCAGACTTTTTACACCCTTTCATAATTAGAGGATACGAAGTCACATGAGGCTAATCATGGGTAAATTCCAAGCAAATGGTAGGAAATATTTTGTCATGAAACACTTTAGATTTTGCTGGAGGTCAGAATCAAATAGTGTAGCCACACTTTTAAGAGCTGCCAGATAACTTTATGATCCTCCAGGAAATTTTTAGCTTTACCTGCTAGATTAGGTTAGTCTATGTTCATACCTCAAGGGCACTGGGTGATCACCAAATGACCAAAAGGAATCTTTCTTTTCCCTGTGCAAAGCACTGTATAATTATTCAAACACTATTTTTTTGCCCTTTGATGTCTTCTAAAAAACAGCTATAAGCAGGTGTTAGAAACAGCATACTGCTGTGACAGATAATTGGTAAAAATCTGATAAAACAGCTTCTCTATTTTTTTTTCAATATGCCAGAATTTTAATTTATTTTTAGCAAAGGTTTGTGTTAAAAATACAGAGGAAAAAAATGTCTTATAATAACATAGAATGAGGAGTGCACCTGACAACCAGGTCCTTCACTGCAGGTCCATGTCTGCCCCACTGTGGTCCTTTGCAGACTGTTCCACTGTGCTTCTCTGTGGGCTGCAGAGGGACATCTACCATCTCACCTTGGCTGAGGGAAATCTCCAGTTGGGCACCTCGTCCCCCTCCTTCTTCACAGGGCCTTGGTATCTCTGCTCAGATACTGTTTTTGCAGCTCGATCCTCTTTACCCTGCATGTTTTTTACCAGTTTCCTCTTTGCTCTTCTTAAACATGTTAATCGCTGATGAGCTCAGCCTTGACGAAAGGCAGGTCAGGTTTGGTAGCTGAGGGAGCTTCTAGGACTTTCTCACAGGAGCCACCATTGTGGTCTCTCCCCCCAGTGCCAAAAGCCCTGTCACACCAACCCAACACAGCAGCTGAAGTTCAGAAATTTTATGTTAAGTCTGGCTTTGAAATGTGTGAAGCTGAAGGAATATGGGAACTGGGCTGCGTTTTCTGGAGCACATTACTGCCTGATAGCTTCATAGGTTCACTAAAATTCGAATTGTTTCATAGTATGTATATCTGCTAGGGTAAAAAGACTAAAATCTGACTAGGGTAAAAAAGACTGAACTTGATCTCAGAGGTCCTTTCCAACCTGAATGGTTCTGTGATTCTGTGATTAATATTGGACTTTTATTTGTCTGTCTTATGATGTCAATGTGTGAAATAAATAGACTATCTCCTGACTGAGATGCATTCAGTTTTCTGCTTGGACAGTGATGACCTTTCCCATTTCAGTGCTGGAGCAATGGTTTGGATTTGCTCCTGTAGTATAAGCAGTACTGAATGTTAAAAAGGAGGGAAAGGAAATCCATGATGTTGGGGGAGACCTACAGACCCAAAACCAAGGCAATATGATGAGAAGAGTGGAGAGAGATGGTTTGTTTCTTACCTTTAAATCTCAGTCTGCAGAATTGCTGGGTAATTGTGAGAAATGTGGCCCCTGATTTTGACACAATGCAGTATTCTGTTATGGGTCTGCCATATAAACCCTTGAAAGAAAATTTAACATCGTGAGTTCCTCATACATAATTCTATGCTGAGGTGGGAAACTAGGAAAAGAAGTTCTTAACAGCATGGAAAGATCCCGATATTATTTTTCCTGTAAGCATATTTGTTTGATCATGCCAGAGCTTTGAGACCAAATAGCCTGCAAATTGCTTTCTCATTTCAGATGTTTCCATTGCCACAAAACAAATAGCTTTATTTTCACAGCTTTTAAATGATCCTCCCAAGCATTTCTCCCTCTTATCCTATTTCTGTTTCTTGCTGCAGCATTTTCACTGCTGCCATTCATCTGCATGTCTTTCTTCTTTGATATTTATGAACTGAGCTTCAGCAACAGAGTTCACAGAAAACATCCCCTCCTTCTCTGTGAAAGACAAGCCATGTGGAAGTGGTTTACTCAAAGGGAAGGAAGAGATAAAAAAAAAATTCCTTTGTAAATCTGGCCCTCAGGCCAAATTCAGCTGTGGTGTTGGGAGCATTGCCTAGTCATCTCCTGGAAAGATTTGTGCATCTGGAATTGACCTACCTTCCATCTGAGATGTAAAAAGATGTCTACACTTTATTTAAAGTCTTCCCAGGAGAAGCAAAGTCCTGTGGGAATCTCATGGATGAGGAAGAAGATAGACTATGGCAGAGGGTTTACAATGGCTGAAGGGCTGAATGCTTGGGCGGGATGCCTAATTCCTCCCTGATCTCTCCTGTTCTGGAGGCAAGTTCTTCCACTTGTATGCCCCTGTGTTTCTGCTCCCACTCATCTTTCAATAATGTATTGTAAATGCTTGGAGAAAAATTTGGTTGTGAGTTATGCTGTCTTCATTCTGTCTTGAGTGCAGCCTAAGAGACACCCAGTGTCCATGTTTGTTTGATGTATGTGAAAACAAAAATCCTGGATTTGCATGGGCATGCATCCATGTGGGAGCTGGAATTATAAGAAGAAAATGAACAAAGGAAGTGTCAGAAATGTGAGTAGGCAAGTTTCCTAGTTTTGTCATCATCTGGTGCTATGTTGTTTAACATTCACAGTTAACAGGCAGGAGCTCCTTGAAGAGAGGAAGTGTGACAAACATTCATGTCTGTAGGTAATAAGGTCATTTTCACTGAAGCACCCTCCCAGAGGTCTGGGCTGAAGGGATTTGAGGCATGAAGGGAAACTGGCAGCATTTTCTGGCAGTTCTTCACCAACTTTAACTCCTTCTTTCCTTTCTGATTGGCTCATTTTTGTATTGGACAGGTTGGTGGGACTATCTGAGCATATAAGGAATCTCAGAATACTTTCCTTATACATAAGACTTTTTATTTTTGTTCCTCTAGTGCTGGAAGTTCTACATGAAATCCAGGCAAGTGATTCTGTTATACAAGACATCAAAATAAATAGTCTGAACAATCTCTTGCTGCTTTAAACATCTATGAATTGGTGTCTATTTGCTCTCTTCATTGTTATGTTTCTACATCTTGATTAATGAGACCTCTGAACAATAGCCTGTGAGTAAGAGATTTTAATACAGTACATAAACTGAAAAAGTTGGAAGAAAAAAAACAGAGAGGGAAAAAAAAGAGTTTCCACTTGCTAGATTTTTAATGCTTTTCCCTCTAACTTCTTCAGTCTTGTTGAAAACAGTTATGTTTCATCTTAAAGTGCAGGTTTCCTCACCTTGCTTTTCTTTCTGTTTAGCACTTCACATTCTCTTGAATCATTAGCCATATCCTGAGTGTCTTGCTCTTATTAGTCAGACTGTTGTGAAAAGGATACAGGGGACTGCTTGTATAAAAGATGTAAATTCCAGAAATTAATTCAAGAATTTATGTGAGGGTGTACTGTAATATTAAAGACATTGGAGAAGTTAACCTGGAGTCCTTTCTGAACCATGTGGAAGTAAGCTAGAAGGAACAGCATCCCCATCAGCTAGCAATAGGCTGGAAGGGTGGATTGTCGGTGATTTTGGGAACCACAGGTAAATTTGCAACTTTGTAATACTTAAAATGGGCCAGCCATGCTGGTTGTATTTCATAGAATCATAGAATTGGCTGGGTTGGAAGGGACCTCAGAGATCATCGAGTCCAACCCTTGAACCACCGTTGCAGTTCCCAGCCCATGGCACTGAGTGCCACATCCAGTCTCTTTTTAAATATCTCCAGGGACGGAGAATCCACTACTTCCCTGGGCAGCCCATTGCAATGGCTGATCACTCTCTCCGTAAAGAAATTCTTTCTAATATCTAACCTAAACTTCCCCTGGCACAACTTAAGACCATGGCCTTTTGTCTTGTTGAAAGTCATTTGGGAAAAGAGACCAACCCCCACCTGGCTACACCCTCCTTTCAGGGAGCTGTAGAGAGCGATGAGGTCTCCCCTGAGCCGCCTCTTCTTCAGGCTGAGCAGCCCCAGCTCCCTCAGCCTCTCCTCATAGGGTCTGTGCTTGAGTCCCTTCACCAGCCTGGTTGCCCTCCTTTGGACCTGCTCCAGGACCTCGATATCCTTCCTAAACTGAGAGGCCCAGAACTGGACACAGTACTCAAGGTGTGGCCTCACCAGTGCTGAGTACAGGGGCAGAATCACTTCCTTGGACCTGCTGGCCACACTGTTCCTGATACAGGCCAGGATGCCATTGGCCTTCTTGGCCACCTGGGCACACTGCTGGCTCATGTTCAGCTTCCTGTCAATCCAGACTCCCAGGTCCCTTTCTGCCTGGCTGCTCTCCAGCCACTCTTTCCCCAGCCTGTAGCGCTGCATGGGGTTGTTGTGGCCAAAGTGCAGGACCCGGCACTTGGCCTTGTTGAACCTCATCCCACTGGAATCAGCCCAACTCTCCAGTCTGTCCAGGTCCCTCTGCAGAGCCCTCCTGACTTCCAGTTGATTGACACTCCCCCCCAGCTTAGTGTTGTCTGCGAATTTGCTGATGGTGGACTCAATCTCCTCATCTAAATCATCAATAAAGATATTGAACAGAACTGGGCCCAACACTGATCCCTGGGGGACACCACTAGTGACCGGCTGCCAACTAGATGCAGCCCCCTTCAGCACCACTCTCTAGGCCCGGCCCTCCGGCAGTTCTTAACCCAGCACAGGGTGCTCCTGTCCAAGCTGCGGGCTGACAGCTTTTTCAGGAGGATGCTGTGGGAGATGGTGTCAAATGCTTTGCTGAAGTCCAGGTAGACCACATCCACAGCCTTCCCCTCATCCACCAGGCGGGTCACCTAATCATAAAAGGAGATCAGGTTGGTCAGGCATGACCTGCCCTTTCTAAACCTGTGCTGGCTGGGTCTAATCCCTTGTCCATCCTGCAGGTGCTGTGTGATTGCACTGAGGATGGTCTGTTCCATGACTCTGCCAGGCACTGAGGTCAGGCTGACGAGCCTGTGGTTTCCTGGGTCCTCTTTCCGGCCCTAACACCTTTTTGGTGTTAGGGTTTCTATTCTTTCCAGTTTAACGTGATATTTTACTTTCATGTGCAAACATTCATTAGAAACTCTGACTTCTGCAATCTCCATAATGTTAGAATAAAGGATGCCAACTTCTTGAGTGCTGTACAATTCTCTGTTACTTCTTCATGTAAGAAAAGGTCTCTTCCTTTCAAAGAGTCCATCATAGCTGCTACTGATCTAGAGTTTATTAGTTCAAGCAGAGACTTGGGACTTTGTTAGTGTAACACCTTTCCTGTCTCTCTTGGAAAATTCACAAGCTCACCACAATGGATTAATTTAAGTTATTCTATGTGAGTGTTATGGGAATGGGAAAACCTTTCTTCCTGGGGAAAGAAGACTTATGACCAAACAACAGGGATGACAGAGCTCCCCAGTCTCTATAATAATTTTCAAATTTCTTAGACAATTGCAATAAAAAAACAGCAGAGCTCTAAAAGACAGTAATTTCCTAGGAATTGCATGCAAATTCTTTTCTAGGAGGACAAGAGAGACCTACAGAGAAGGGTATAGAACCGTTGACTCTGTGATGCTTGCCTAATTGGTTCAGTGGGAATGGCCAATGCCCAGTCAAAATGCAAAATGTCAAGACAAGCCACAACAAATTTTGTTTATTTCTCAGCAAAGAATGTGGGAGAGAGATTAAGATGTTGACAAGGTAAACTCCAGAGTTGTTGCTGAAATCTGGGGTGTTGTCAGGGGTTCTTCAGTGGCAAGTGTTAGGAAGAGATTACAGTGTTCAGAAGAACTTGAAGACAGTAAGTTGAGTACATGTAAAACACAAAAGTTTAGGGAAAAAACCCAGCTTCCCTGTGACAACTGTGATGAGTTATTTCTAGTTTACCATTGTCCCCCTGAGTTCAGTGCTGAGCCCTGTTCTCTTTAATATATTAATTAATGAATTGGATGAGGGCATTGAGTGTACTCTCAGTAAAATTGCAGATGACATCAAACAAGGTGTTTGGATCTGGTCCTTAGGGACATGGTTTAGTAGTAAGCTCATGGTGATGGTCAAAGGTTGGACTGGATGATCTTGAAGATTTATTCCAACCTAAAGTATTCTGTGACTCTTTATCATTTTCACTTCAAGTTGTGAAGATTAGTTTATGGGTAAAAATGAATCACATTGCTTTTATTTTTCTTCAGTAGACCACTATAGGCAGTATGAGAAAATAGTAATAAAAAAATAGAGAAAACTGCAGGCACAGAAATATTTGGGGGATTAAGTATACAATTCATGTGCATGTGTTTTCATTACAATTGTTCATGTTTTTTTAACATTTTCTTGTGCTCAGTGGCTTATGATGGGACAAGTTTTTAATTAAGATTTTTATCTCTAATATTCCATTATTTTGCAGCCTCTGTGCATAGTGCTATTATATTTTAGAAACAATATTCTAAGCTGATGTGACCACCATTTCCAGGACTGAAATAAGAGGTTGCTTGTGAAATGCTGTGTCATTTTTAAATCTACCAGACATGCTGAAAATGAAAACAATAGATGCCAAGGCTTTTTTTGTTTGTTTGCTTGTTTTTTCTCTCTAATGCATTTTAAAGAGCTATAATTTCTGGCTTTTACTGTATATCTGGAAGACAGGAGAAATGTGGCTTCAGATTTCAGTACAGCCTGAAACAAGGACAGGATAATTGTTATTATAACCTTAGCCATTGTTCAATCCATCCAAGCAATGTCATGATCAACAGCCCTTTCTGAAGTGATCTGTATTCTTCAACTACTTCCCTTAGCACATCTTTGCTTTACTTGCTTCTCCCAAATTTGTGTTTGTATTTGGTCTTATATTTTTCTGTCTGTGTACCCATTTCTATATCTGGTTTCTTATCTTCCTCAGGTTTCATATCACCTATTCCATCTTTCCCTTTTTTGGCTGCTCCAATCCAATAAAAATCATATTTGGCTGAAGCTTTGAATCCCCAGTACAGCAAATCAAATAATAAAAAAAATACTGAAAGCTTACACAAGAAAAGCTAAGAAATAGTCTGTAAACTGTAGTTCTGTTGGCTTGAACATGTTTTGTTCTGGCATGCTGAATTCTATAATTCTATGAAATTTTTGTTAAGATTTTTGAAGCAGAGGATGGAACATAAAAAAAAAAAAAAAAAAAAAAAAAAAAAAAAAAAAAAAAAAAAGAAGCTAGTGCATACACTGTGGGAATTGTCCAGGGATATGATTCCATATACAGTTGCAGGCAAGCACATAGCTGAGCTCTTGGTATTTGTGCCCATTTCTTTTTGTATCTTAATTTTACTTTTTTTAAATAGACCTATCTCAGCTTGTTCAACATCCCATGAAAATTGGTGTAAAAAAATTAAAGCTTGCTGATGAGGTGGAACTGGTTCCTAAGTAAACCTAACTGGAACTAGGTACTGCCTTAGCTCAAAAGGAAAATTTATTTTTCCCCCAAATGCTGGTATGTTGCTGTTAGCACATAATACTGGCAACAACAAAGGTAATCACAGATTTTCACCTAAGAAATAAATAAAAAGCTTTTTAATCAGCTATTATGTTGTAACAAGTAGATAGACGCCAATGCTGAGTCTATGTTTACGAGGAATACATGCTTTCTGAGTATTTCCCTGGGAATATCTATGTCTAGATTCTTCCTGAAAGGCATGCAATAAATCCTTCTAATTGGCAGTCTGCAAGCATTTGATTTCTGCATACCCAGCCCAACCCTGCCCACAGAAGGTGAATGCAAAACTATGTGCTAATGAATCAAACACAGGTTCAGCTCTTGTAGAAATTTGCATAGTGGTAATGTTGGAATAAGTGATAAATTCCAAATGAGATTCAACAGGACTGAATCAGCCTTTCTGAGACTTATTTTCTATATTTTTCTCCTTGGAAAGTACCCTAGAACAACCTGTTTATTTATTTTTTTTTATCACACTTGCTTGGATTCAAGAGTCAGCAGGTTGGATCAGACCCAAGTTCCCCACTGGCCAGTATCTTGGCTTCAGCATTGACCATGTACATATACTTCAAAATAAAGAGTCCTGTGGGAGGCAGTCATAAGAGACTTTCTCTCCATTTTATGATAGAGTTTAGCTCAAGTTAGAGAGGTTAATATCTTTTTTTAACTCTAATTATATATTCTAGCGTGTTACTTGCATAAAGGTGCTCTTCATTAGTGTGGCAGTTATGGGAATCTCTGAACGTATGTAGAAAATAAGGTATTGGTTCCTAAGCTTGTTGTGAAGGTCCCCTTTCTGGCTGATGGAGAAAGATGGGTGACATCCCAAACAATCTGTCTCATGTCTAGAAGAGACGTTCAGTGAAGTGTATCTTAGATATTTCTGTCTCTTTCCAATTATTGCAAAAGAAACCTGGAAAACTAGTTTAGGACATCCCTAGTTATGAGATTAGTCTGGAATTGTCTTCTCAGCTTGAAATATGTAGGTAGGAAATATCAGAGGTGGGGCATGGTGTTGCTCTTTCAACCCTAAAACATATTTTATCCTCTCCAGGTCTGATAAAATGCTGTTAGGTTGAGAGTTCAAGAGTCACTAGAGGCAATATTGGATGAACATGGGAGATCTCCCAGGTTCAGGGCCATGGTGTGATAGCAATTAGTACTAATATGTGGAAATAGTCCTAGCTATTGATGAGCACATTAATTCCTGTGCTCCTATCTGTTGGTTCAGTATCTGCTTTGTGTTAAGATAAAAGCAAAAGAGGTATATGAGACACAATGTAAATCATGACAGATCATGGAAGTGTGCTGAGGAAAACCTAGCTATCAAGGAAGAGAAGGGATATCTGAAGACCAAGGAAAAAGCAAAGGCGAAATAGTGCCTGGACATGAACATCAAGGAGTGAAGCTCAACTGTAGCACTTACACAGCTCTTAGGCTAAATGCAAGCCTGATTTCTGATGGGGAAATGTTTGCCTCTTCTATGTAATATATACTTTTTATCTTTTTATCAAAGCCTTCCATTCCCTTCTTTGGAGGGGAATTCTTCAATGGCAATTTCCCAGAGCGCAGCTGACTTGTAGGAGTGGGAGATCTTGTGGGATTCACAAGAAAACATTATTCCTCCCTTTCCCCTTATTTCTTCAGTCTCAAAGGTTTTTTTTTTTGGTTTTTTTTTTTTTTGCTTTATATTGGACAATGCTGTCAACATGTAGTTATTGCAAGAGAAAAGATACTTTGGGCTTTGTAAAGAGAAAAACTTGCTGGATATTTTATGTAACGCTTCATCTCTGCCTATATACACAGATTTCAGCTAACTTTAGGAAGCAGCATTTTGGCATCATTTTTTGACAGGAGATGTCCAAATAAGAAAATCATTTATCTTTTCAATATCTTTCTCTCATGTATTTTCCATTTTGGTTTAGTTTTCCATTTATCATGTTGCACTAGTGCATATTGTATTAGGGTATTAGATCAAACTGTCAAAAAGCTGACAGTTTGGTTTGTTGGGTTTTTTTCCCCCTAAGCATACGCATTTTTGGAATAGTAATTAATTCAACCAACTGGAAGTAAGTAAGTAATCAGTGGCTCTTTTTTCTTGTGCTTATTGCAGGTTTTGATATGAAGTATATTTAGAAAGTTGCAATTTTAACACCTAAAACCCACTTATTTTTGGGTTACACTAGAAGAATGTGTGATCTTAGGAAATACCTTAACCCAAGTGATGCTGAACAAGAGCTTTGGAGTTCTGATGGTTGTCTTCATAGGTATTTTAAATGCTACAGACTTCATGCTTCATAATTTTAGCCAGCCACTATGACTACATGTTCCATTCCTAAACTTCTATGTGCTTTAAGTAATACAAATGTTACTTTAGATAATCTACTTGAAAAAAAAGCAGATGTTATGGTCTCATATCCATAGAAGAATTTGCTTAATTTCCAGGTGTTCCAGTAGAACAGATGAAAGTTCCTAGAGTACTTCTAGAAGTTCCTAGAGAACTTATCCTGGAGAGGACTGAGAGGAAATCTTAGTATGACTATATATGTATCTGAAGCATGGGTGTGGTGAAATGGGTGTCAAGAAGGGTCTAGTCCATTTTCAGTGGTGCCCTATGGCAGGATGAGGGGCAATGGACACAAGCAGGAACAGAGGAAATTCAACCTCAATATGTGGAAGAATTTTTACTACAAAGGTGACGGAGTACCAGAACACACTGCTCAGAGTGGTTATGGAGTCTCCTTCTCTAGAGACATTCGAGACCTGTCTGGATTTGTTTGTGTGTTATCTGCCCCTGGTGACCCTACTTTGGCATGGGCATTGAACTCGATCTTCAGATCTCTTCCAACCTGTACCATTCTAGAATTCCAAGCTGTGACTGCTTTCTATACAATTTCTCTTGTTTGTGTCCATTATTTGTTCAAATAATACAACACCACAAATGCTATAAAAATGTTCTTTGAAGTGATACACCTTGTTCATTGGGCCAGTATTTCTTAGGAACTTCTGTCACTTGCAGAAAAGCTCTGTTTCTAGTCCTTTAGTTAAGATGGGAGGTGTTAGTGTGAGATGTATTTGCAGAAGAGAGACCTTACTTGTCTTCCATATCTTTTTGAAGCATGACTGTCAAAGCTGAATGTGTGTTTGCATAAGCTGAACTTCCTAGAAGTCTGGTTATTGTTAGAAGCTTATGACTGCTTGGTAAAATTATTTTGGATAATCCTCCTAGAGTCCAGTTTTTCTTTCATTAACATTTTCAGCAGGCTCTAATCATGAGTTATTAATGTAAGATGTTCTAACTACCAAGTAGGATATTCTTCTAAAACAGACTGCTCTGTTACTCAGCCAGTAACAGATTTTCCAGTCTGTGGAATAGAATATTGAGATAATGGTCAGTAAATGTTAAAACCAGTAATGTTAAATCTATCTGTTAATTTTGGAGACAAAACTAATGACAGGAAAACAGAAGTGTCTGGGAAAGGAAAAAGAAGTTATATTAATCATAAAAAGTTATTTGTTCAGATTTAGTTGCAGTATTTATTCCTGGTAATTATGTTGTGTTTCAACATTAAAATCCAAGATTATTTCCAGCTAAGCATGCACCCAGTAAGAAAAAAAATAAAATTAACACCAATGAGCAAAGATTAACATTGGATCATGTTTATTGTATATGCAGCCTAAGCTGACCCCTAAAAGGCTGCAGAGAAACAGAAGCTAAGTGAAACATGCAGATTGAACATAGGTATTTGAGTGAAAGGTGTAATATTTTTTGTGGTGTTGTTGCACTGCTATTGTGATGAGCAAGAACGCTTTGGCTAATTCTCTCAAAACAACAGTAATAAAAAGTGGAAAAAGTAAGTCTTGAGACTGTGATGTAAAGGAATGATCCACTTCTTCATAGTTAGGATAAGGCATAGCTAAGTGGGTGAAGTTTGACAAATCACTATTCACAAAGCTGGGGAATTTTTTTTCTATATCATGCCTGAACTTTGCTGTCATCTGTTCTAGAACCAACTGTAGACCCTGAAAGGCAGCAAAGCAACCTGTGCCCTAGATCTACGGACAGGACAGCCCAAGTGATGATCCCAGACCACAAGGAAACCAGGTAAGCAAAACAAAAAAATCACTTTCTTTGAAGAATTGTTTTAAATAGGTATAAAGTTTAATGTAAAGCTAGTATGGCTCACGAAACATGTGCAGCTGTTTGTCACCTCATTACTGTTGCCCTGCAGTTGAATCAAAGGGGAGTGTTAAATTGTGACTATAAGCAGTGAGATAATAGAGTCAGAAACAGATTGTTTGTACTCTGAAAGGGCTGGAAATCAGTGCAGAGTAAGGCAATGCTGACATGAAAATGCACAAATATATTGAAATATGAGGTCTGGTGGATGGATAGAGGATCATGGCTGGCAGGAGAATGACTAATACTGCAGAAGGACCTGATCGCACGTGTTTAGAAAAGGATCTAAGGTTTGGATTGAATGCCTGAATGCCCGCTGTGGGCTGTGTGGCCGTACCTGTGCAATTGTAAATTTCCTATCTTCTGGCCTGGATAGAGAAATCTGTATGTAAATTCAGTGTCAAATATGATCGGGTGAATGTTTTTCCCACTAGGTAAATATCAGGGAAATATTAGAACCAGCTTCTAGAGCCAATAGGTGATCTCCCAGACAAGAGTGCTGAGACTGACTAAGTTTCTAGGAATGCCTGAAGGATCAGAAATCCTAAGACCAGAAGAAGAGCTGAAAAGGCAATGAAGAGCATTGTTAAATTGTCCAAGTAATACTATAAATAAACAAGAGGATACAGATCCTCCTCTCTCTCCCAAAGTCTCTCCAGGGAGCAGATTTTCCATTCTGATCTAAAACCTTTAATAAAGAGCACTGAATATAGCACTGTCTGGGCTGTGTCCTGCTCCTTTTATAGTCTGGCCACAGGAAGACAATACAGCAACAAGTATTTGTATTACTTAGTTCTGCTCACGAGCCATCAAAACAACAGTCTTACCAGGAAGGTAAACCAAGAGGGATTGAATTTTCTTGGTAGCCTTGGTTAATGTCTTCCTTCTGTTGCATCAGAAGATAACACTGCAGTTCCTTGTGGTCATGCCAATGATTCATCTGATACAATTCAGCTGCAGTAATATCACTGGTTTGGTTGTGGTGCATCTGATATCAATGAAAAATAGACTTCAACTTTGTGCCCTGCCATCCAGGCTTCTTACCACATAAATCAGCTACAGACTTGCATGGCCAATGTGAATGAGGGTCTGTCACCTATTTTTGTGCTGTTTTCACCTGTGACTTTGCTGTATATATACTGTAAAGTGCAGAAAGTAATGTGAGAAGGATAATGATTACTTATTTGTTACTGGAGTGGTGAACTTGTGAACTACATAAGACGGGTGATTTAATTTCACCATGACCTGAGATTGCTTAATTTTGTTTAGCCAAGGTAATAAGAAAAGCAAGGCTCTAATGTTTTGGTTTGTTTTGTTTGTTTTTTTTTTTTAAATTCTTCCATTATTCCTATCTGTATGATACAAATTCCCACATCTCTTGATGTGGTCTTCAAGTGCAAAGACTTTGTTCTTTTCATAGTATTTACTGAAAGAAAAGGAATATTTGTTGTTAATCTATAGCCTACTGGAATGATTTCAAACACCTCTTAATGCTCTGTAAATGCTGAACAAAATCCCCATCCTGTTCTCCCTGTCTGGTTATCACATGGAAGTCACTTTAAAAGTGCTTTCATTAACCTGATTTTCCCTGGCCACAGACCATTAGAGACTCATTCTTACAATGAAGAGCTGAAATGTTCTTTTCTTTCACAACTTAAACACAATTTAGCTTTTATTCTGCTTTCTTTTGTTTGGTTGGTTTTTGGTTTTTTTTTTTTTTTTTTCTCTAATAGAGATCTGAGATGCACTGTTAAAACAGGAAAAGGTCAGATACTTAGTTTCTTTTTACAAGGAAGTAGCCTAAAGAAAATTATGTGCTTGGGCTTCAGAGGGCTAGATCTTCCACCTGTCTAGCTTGAAGGAAGTGGATGAGCTGTAGTGATTTATGTAAAACAGTTTACCTAAGGCTTCATCCAGAACTATGATCCTCCTGCTTTATATCAGGCATGAATTGTTGTTGTATATTAGTGGGACTGAGATACTGGGCTATCCATGTTTTTGTAAGTCAATGGGTTATTGACCTTTTTTTCCCAATATATGAGAAGGTACATTACAGGTAAGAATAAAGCATTTATGCATGCATATATATGTGTATGTCCACATAAACTTATGAATGTATGTACAGCATAATGTGTAGTAATACATATGTAGTATAATTCTTGTCATGTTCCTTGTTTGACCTTGTCTGGAAGGCCACAAATATAACATTAACCTTGCTGCTTCTGTGATTCTTATTAACTTTCTCTAGCTGTTCTAATTCTCTCATTGTTAATGCTTCCTGTAATTCAGGCATGGTACTGCACAATTGTGTGGTAATTTGGAGCAGGGGAGAAGTCGGGCTCTTTAGTGACCTTTTCACTAGACATTTCTCATGAAAGCAACTATTAGCAAGTTTGGATGTGTCTTTTTATAACCTTTACAGTTCAGTGTGTGTCCTTCTAATGAGCTCTTCAATAACTTGGTCCCTCAGCTCTCCGAAAAGTAGTTGTACTTTACATGTGGTTGGGTGGACCTAAAATTCGTTCAGCTCTTTTTTCAAAGCAGAAGTTAACAATACTATAAGCCTGGAAAATGGTTTATAGTAAAAGTTTTGTACCTGGTCACTCCTAAGTTACCTCTAATTCTAGTTCTTCAAAAATACCCAGTAGAAGATGCCTTGACATCATCTTGGCATATGAAATGGATATTTCACTATAATTCTTTGGTTTTATTTTCCCCTGGGGTTTGTCTTTTTCCAGTACTTCTTTATGAAGATGTGTGTTTTTTTCCAAAATGCTTCTGGTTGGATCTCTCTAAGGGTACTTGCTGAAAAAGACACCTAAATTCTTATCCAGATAATCTCAGAAATATATTGGATTTTTTTGTTGGCTTTGTAAGCTGCATAAATTGGCTAACTCCACAGTCTTTGGGGCCTCTTGAATATGTGTAGATTTTCTTTTGACAACAAAATTATAAAAGTTTGAGGTAATATATGTCCATGGGTCCCTTACCAGCAATAGGAGCCAATTAATTGCCAGGGAAAATTATTACTGAAGCAACCATCCAGCTATAGAAATAAAGGTGTTTCTCTCATTCAATCCTTTTCAGAGAAGGCATAGATTTCTTCCCCCATTATTTCCTGTTGGTCAGAGCTCTCACCTGTGACCCTATATGAATGGGTCTGGCTTCTTTATTCTTGGATAGTTCCATGACCTCTTTGGGGAAGAGGGAGGATTTATGTGGCGTAGGGGAGCTTGAGGATACCCAGCCAATAGAAGGCATATAGACCCATCAATCCCTGATTACAAGTATCTACTGCTGTAACTGGAGAATATCCTGAACTCAAATGCAAAAGAAGAGCACTAAAGACAGGATTTTGTGTATTTTTTCCCCTCTTATATGAATGATCTCAAAGTCACTTGATCCAGAACTTTGCTGTTTTGAACTCGTTTTAGCTGCTAAAGTGTTTTCTTCCATTATGTAGGTGTGAGCTTTGTTGCAGGTGTGGGCTGGGGATGTTAATGAATCTGGAAACTAGGATGTCATTTCTCAATTCTTTGGTGTCTCTCTCTTCTATGAAAATCTAAAATGTCTCTCAACTGATTTCCTTTAAAGGAAAGGATAGATGCCAACATTGAAATAGCAAACAGACGTTTTCTTCATGATCTTCAGGCTGTCTTGCAAGGTCAAGAAGTTGAATAGTTCACATAAAGTTTGGATTATCATTCAATTTGAGTGAAAAAATTGTCAGGATTAAGAAAGATATTTTATTCAGAATAGCTCATGCAAAATAAACAATTCTATCAACTTCTCACCCTTGGCCTGAAATCCTGGAATCCAGCCAGATTTCCTGCAGTGCTGTCTAATAAGACCTACTCTTTCAATTAACATTAGGTACAGTGCTTAGGCAAACCAGAAATAAATTGCAAGTCCCCTGATCTCTTTTTTCTAGAATCAAAACACTTCAATTTAGCAACTCTCTTTGGGTGGAAATTACTTGCATCTGTAAAATTATACCTGTATTTTACAGATTAACTGCAAAGATAAAAACATATGCTTTTTTTTCATGTTGTCTTTGAGTTTCTCAGAATGTCATATAAGATGAAAACTAGGTATGGAGCCTGGTAAATAAAGACAACACAGCTGAAATATAAGCTGTCTGGAATGCTATCACAGTGCATTTTGTTTTCATTATTCTTATCATTTGCTGTAATTCCAGATGTACTGCAATTTATCTAGCTTTTATCTAGCAATTTTATCTAGCTTTTGGCTACAACTGTTAAAGATAAAGCGGATGTGTTTAATTTATATGTCCTCAGACTAGGTACTAATCACAGAATCTTTCAGGTTGGAAAAGACCCTTGGGATCAGCAAGTCCAACCATCATCCCTACTCTAAAAAGCTCTCCCCTAAACCATACCCCTCAACACTACATCTAAATGACCCTTAAACACATTCAGGGATGGTGACTCAACCATCTCCCTGCACAAACTATTCATCAGAAAGCAAATCTACTGGGCATCTGATTTTGCAGCAGCAAAAATTGTGTGTTTAATGTGAAACAAGGTGGAGTCCTTTGTGTAAAATAAAATAGGTCTCACAAAGAAAAAGAAATCCTGAGGCAACATGAATTTGTTCTTGACTTCTTAATCAAAAGGAGCAAGGAAATCTGTAGCAATAAGCATATTCAAGCTCTGTATGTAAAGGGCAAAGTTGCAGAGATGACAGGCTAGATGTTTGAGGATGAGTTTTGTTGCTGGGAAGCATAAAGAGTGTTAGGACTTAGTACATTTTTTCTGAAGAACAACTGATGACACTCTCTAAGGTCAACATGTAATATCTTCTCCATGCTCTTATAGAAAGTCACATTAGTCCTTTCAGCAGTAACCTTTCTCACACTGGGTATATTTGCCCTCCTGTCTTTAAGATTCATCTTCTCTATTTGTGTTTCTGACAGCCTGTAGGATTATATTTTCCATATATCGATCTGGATGTTCTCCCTTTGTCATGTTTTGATTAAAAGTAGTATAATTTTACTTAAACTAAGATAATGTACAGTAGATACAGAACCTTTTACAAAGTATTGTATTTTGTTTAGTGTGGATTTTTTTAAGAACCTTTGGACACCATTTTACCTTTCAAGCTCCTTTTGGTAATAATAAAAATATTGCCTTTAAGTAAAAGCTGACAGTTTGGTAGGCTGAAGAAAAGGCTATTGTTTCCTTATCTTTCTGTAGACAGAAAATTCGCTGAGGACAACAAGGAAATATCCCTAAAATGTGAAATGGAAAATTCCTTTGGGAAAACTTTATGGCATTAATATATGCCTAAACTATGTTATGTATACATTTTGGAAACACATTCAATATTGTACAATATTGCATCTATTCAATAAAAAATAGGATCATTGCACTCATAGTTTGTAATAGAGAGCACTTTTCATTCTGAGGGCTTCAGATCTTAGCACAAAATTCAAATTAGCACACACACACACACACACACATGATTTTGAATGTGAATCAGGAAGTGACTTCTGGGGTCACCAAGTCCCGTACGTTTACTGTTTTAGGAAACTATACCCTTTATATAATCTGTTTAGCTTTTTAGTGATTACCAAAAAAGATAAAATAATAAAAAACACCATTTACTATCTTACAATAATACATATGAAAAACATACAATAATATATTTTCTAGCGTACTTAAAAACAGAATTACCAAAGTGAAGCATGGCTTAATTATCATACCTCTGAAGATATTAATTTATCTAATTTTGAACACTTAGCACCCTTTTGGTTTTTTAGCTTTTCCAGAAGGCAGAAAGTGTGGTGGGAATGACAAGCAACCATTCTGTGCGCTAAGATAATTTTTTAAAATAGGTCTTAGTTCAAACATATCATTTTGTTAGCTCTCTTACTAGAGTTGAATTAGATGTTATTTTACAATCAGAGAAAAGTAACTTCTCTAATTGTATCTAATTGTAAGGTGATAATATACCTAACTGGCACCAGCCATTTACGTTACCAGTTGTAGAATCATGGAATCAAAGAATGGATAGGGTTGAAAGTGCCTTTAAAGATCAAGTTCCAACCCCCCTGCACGGGCAAGGACATCTCACTAGATCAGGTTGCTCAAGGCCCCATCCAACCTGGCCTTGAACACTTCCAGTGAGGGAGCAGCCACAACTTCCTTGGGCAACCTGTGCCAGTGTCTCACCATCTTCAAATTAAATTTCTTCCCAATGTCTAACCTAAGCTTCCCCTTTCAAATTTTAAACCTTTGCTCTTGTCCTCTCTCTACACACCCATGTAAAAAGTCCTACCCCAGCTTTCTTGTAGGCCCCCTTCAGATCTTGGAAGGTTGCTATAAGGTCGCCTTGGAACCTCCTTTTCTCCAGACTGACAAACCCCAACTTCTTGAGCCTGCCTTCACAGGGGAAGTGCTCCAGCCCTCTGATCATTTTAGTGGCTCTCCTCTGGACATGTTCCAGGAGTTCTGTGTTCTTCTTATGCTGCTTATGGGACTCCCTAATTGGACACAGTACTCCAGATGGGGTCTCACAAGAGCAGAATAGAGGGGGAGAATCACCTCCCCCAACCACCTGTCTGTGCTTCTTTTGCACGTCAGGATCCAGTTGGGTTTGAGCTGCAAGTGCACAGACACCTTATGTTGAGTTTCTGGTTCACCTTCTCCCCCAAATCCTTCTTCTCAGGGTTTCCCTCAGTCCTTTTTCCTCCAAACCTATGTTCATGCATGGGATTTCTTCCACCCAGTTGCAGAACCTTGCGCTCAGCCTTGTTGATCTTGCAGTTTGCACAAGCCCACTTCTCGAGACTGTCAAGGTCCCTCTGGATGGTACCTATTCCTTCTAGCGTGTTGACTTCACCAGACTGTTTGGTGCCATCAGGAAACTTGCTGAGGGTGTATTCCATTCCCACTGTCCATGTCTCTGGCAAAGATGTTAAACAGCACTGGTCTGAGTATTGACCCTTGAGGAACACCACTTGTAACACATCTCCATTTGCACACTGAGACACTGATTGCAACTCTTTGGGTGAGACCAGACAGCCAGTTCTTTATCCAACTAGTGCTCCATCCACCAAATCCATATAATTTCTGCTGAGAGAGCAGAATGTCATGTGGGACAGGGTTGAATTCTTTGCACAGGTCCAGGTAGATGACATCTGTTTTTCTGCCTTTGTCCACCAAGGCTGTGACCCCATCATAAAAGGCTACCAAATTAGTCAGGCAGGACCTTCCAGCTCTTTCTGGAGCTGTGGGTGAATTCCATCAAGTCCCATGAACTTGTTCACCTTAGATTCTTCAGGTGGTCTCGAACCTGTTTTTCATCTACGGTGAGAGGATCTGCCTTTTACCAGTCCCTGCCTTTGGCTTCTGTAACATAGAGAGTGTGACCAGAGTCCTTGCTTGTGAAGGCAGAAGGAAAGTAAACATTGAGTGTTTTGGCCTTCTCTACATCCTGGGAGGCCAGCTCTCCAGTTTCCTTCTGGAGTGGGCTCCCATTTTCCCTAGTCTTCCTCTTATCATTGACATACCTGTAGAAATTTTTCTTGTTTCCTTTACCCCACCCTTGCCAGATGCAATTCTCTCTGCGTTTTTGCCTTCCTAACCCTAGCTCTTGCTTCTCTGAGTGCTTCTCTGAGTACTTCTCTGTACTTCTCTCAGGTTATCTGTCCTTGCTTCCAACCTCTGTAAACTTTGTTTTTACCCCTAAGTGTGTCCGAGAGTTGCTTGCTCATCTGAACCATCCTCCTGGCACTCCTGCCTTCCTTCCTTCCCTTCACTGGGACAAACTGGTCCTGGGCATGCAGGAGATGATCCTTGAATATGGATCAGTTTTCCTGGGCTCCTTTACCACCCTGGTATTTATTCCATTCTACCCCACTGTGCAGATTCTTGAAGCAACTAAAATCTGCCCCTTTAAAATCAAATGCCATCAGTTTACTTCACGCTTTCCTTGCTGCCCTAAGGATCTTGAATTCTACAGTCTCAAGGTCACTGCAGCATAGTCTCCCATTAATTTTTACATCTCTCACAAGCCCATTTGTTTTCTCTGTCTTTTGGGCAAGCTGCTTTCTTTCTATCAGCTTTTCTTACAGCCTTTCACAAAGTTCTATGGAAAGATTTTCAGTTACATAAATGATTTTTCTATGGTGTGCTAAATAAAAAAGGTTTCTTGTCATTCTGCCCACTTTCCAATGATTTTTGAAGCTGGCCAACTGTCACTAGATTTTTGATAGCTGGAATTTGGAAGTATATAAAGATTTGTGATAACACAGGATTGGGTAGGACCTACATTATTTGATTTCACTGTTTCACTGGATTATTCTCACTAAGTGACTGTTTTCAGACTCGGAATGAGTGAGTTTTCTCCTTTATACTTTTTCAAGCAGGCTGTAACAAAACCTTTCATGGTTAGAGGCTTTCTCCTAATTTTCTCTCTACTTTTCATTACAGCCATGCAGTACTGCTTTATTCCCTTGCCAGCAGCAACCTTTAGCTTTAAAATTCTTTCAGTCCTTTGGTGTATCTGAAGAAAGCTGTGTTGCCTCTGCTTCCCTGGCTATTCAAAGCAAGTTCTTTTAATCTCTGCAGTGGCTTCTAAGTTCCCTTGGGTATTCAAGTAGCCATCCTCTTCCTCTCTTAATATTTGACCACATTTCTCTTGAATATAAATGGTCAGAATCATGTATAATATTCCAGCAGCAGCATTGTACAATGCCATTAGCAATCCTGTACCACTAATAACTCATCATCATCTTCTGATTGACAATACACTTAGGGTCTCTACTGTCTATTTTTCTAATGGACACCAGCATAGATCACCTGATCTTGTTTTTAATCCCTGTGAGTAAGACCTTCTATCTTATGATATGAGAGCCTACACAGAGCTTGCTAATACCTCTCAGCTTCAGCTCCTAAGAACATTTTATTAGCATAATCAGGCCTGAGTCTACTCAAGATGGAGGAAAAGGATCTAAAGCCTTCATCTCAAGTAGTATCCTCCTATGCTATGTGTTCTTTCACATCATGTGATGCAGATAGGCCATGCAGCCTAACAGTCCCTCCCCACAGACTGAGGTTGTGTTTGCATTCCTGCTTTCTATGAAAACCTATATGCCTCCCTGTTATGAGATGATTCTTCAATTATTTCTTTTCCATGTTACAGATCTTTTTTCTCAACCTATCTAGATATATATTCCATTGTATCAGTCAAATCACCTCATCAGAATCTAGTCAGAAAAAAAGAATTGGTGAATTTAATGTGGAAGAAAGAAAAATAGATTTATACTATTAATAAAGTTCAAGTATTTTTACCAGAGATAGATGCAGGGTATGTTAATGTAATCTACCTTAAAGACCACTGCTTTTTATTTAGTCTTATGTTTCTCTCTGTTAAGATATTCTTTTCTTTAGTGTTTGCTCTAGAGCCATGCATGTTACAAAACCAATCCAATCGTTCCTCTAAGTTTTATGGTACCACAGTTAATGCCAAGTTACTGTATTATCACCAGCTCAGTTGAGTCTAGAAAAATCTACACTTGCAACTTGTTTCTTCAGCGTACATGAGTGAAGTTTCTTACCCTTTCATTCTGAACATATAAATCAGGTTTCAGCTTCTCTACATGGGGAGTGTAAGTGAAGAGCTGAACTACCTGAAGCTCCATGATGGCTATTAATGGAAGACAGCCACCTGAAGAATAGCTGCTGAGATCTGAGAGAGCTGAACATCTGGAGAGAGGTATTTTTCATTTACTATACAGGGAAAACTACACTATTAGCTAAAGCTGAGTGGAATCAGTCAGGGTCATGGGCCTTGAACTAAGATTGTTCCATTGAGCTTATTCAGACAAGAAAAACTCTCCAAGGTGTGATGATCTTTCTCATTATGTGGAGTATAGGAAAGGGGTGTGGGAAGACTTCTGTATCCACAGAGAAAAACCAAGAAAAATTAGATAAGCTCTAGTGAAGCAACCACTTTTTCATGAAGAAATATAGTCTGCTAATGGACACCAAAGTGTTTGCAGTTGCATTGGATTCCAGCATTTGTTGAGCTTTCCCTGAGTATTCATTAATCTAATTGTGAGGCAAATGCTAGCTTCAGACTAAAGGTGAAATAAATCTCGCACCTCCCTGTAAGTATGAAAATAAAGAGTGTTCAGGAATTAATGAGTGTAGTGGCCACACTTCTTATGCATAGCAACTGGTAAATCTCTCACCTCATGCTTCTTCAACACAAAGCCCTCCTCAGCCAGCTATGTACTGCCAAGACAAGTTGCTTTTTTCACAGTTGTCAGATAGCTGCTTTGTATCAGTTTATAACAAACCACAGAGGCTGTGGATCACATGGGTTAGGGCTTTTGATAAGCTCTATACAATATGAGAAGTTTCCTTCCCTTCAGCAATACTTGTTCAGCTTCCCTTCCAGTGTTTTCTCTGAAATGACGAGATACACTTGACTTTCCCTTGAGATACTTGAGAATACTGAGCTGCATCCTTTTACTTCTCTTTTCAGGTATCGTATTTCTATTTTCTTTGCCCTTTCATCTTGCTTTTTATCCTTCATGAAATGCAAAGGGCAGAGCTATGACTGACAGGGTAGCAAGTAAAAAGGAGAAAAGGCCTTTTTGAAGGGTGAAATGAAACATCCAATTAATAGGTCACAGATCTAGCAAGGTAATACGAAGTCTTAATAATATTTAACACATCCATGGTGTATCTGAGAACAAGGAATTTGGACAAGACTTGCAGGACTTGCAGTTACAGGATATAGATTTTAGACACAAATCTGTAGAAAGGAGTGCTATTTATCTTAGATTCTGCTATGACAATAAAAAGCTAATGCAGCCCTTTGATGTAAAAAGGTAATATTGATCTCGTCTCTTAGGACAGATCTGTGAAGCTACATTCAGATTACTATATCCAGTTCTGGTCCATATATTGTGTGAAGCCCAACAGAAGAAATAGCTGACAGGGACCTCAGCAGTTAAACAGTACAGTCTGCAGACAAAGCCAGGCTTCAGGATGGAAAGGTCAGGCCCCTTTTCACTTGGATTGCCTGAGCAGCCAGATGCTACTCGGGTAGTGCTGGGGAGCACCTATGCCAGTGATAGATGGGAGTAGAGCTGCTGGGCAGGAGTTAACCTGAACACCTCACTCCTTAAGTGTAATGTTCATCTCAGAGTCTGTTGTTTTATTAGTGAAGCTGGTGTTGGTTTTCCACTTGTATGTTGTTTTGCTCTGAGAAATGCTGAGTTTCACCCTGGCATTTTATTGTTCAATCATAAGACCCTTTGGTATATCAACACAACCTGCCTCTATTGCTCTGAATAATTTTTTATCAGAAGAAAGCTGTGGCTATATTTCTCTGTATAACTCCAGGCCACTTCAGTGGTCTTAGACATCAGAGTAATTTTTAGGTTTTCCTGTGAGATACGGAAATTTATTTCTCAGTAGACTGTAATATGTAAGTTATTAGATTTATCACTAGACGCTTGTATAACATCCAGTGCCCATTAATAATCAGGAATATGTTCTCACAAAATTTAATACGAAACTTTAAAATACATTGAGCCCCTGTTTCTATACAGAGACCCCAAATGACAACAGTGGGCATCCAAACATGCATAGCCTTGTTTCCTAGGTATTCATTTCACATGTCCTGTCTCTTTGCACCAATCATAGCATCTTCCTGCATGTTCTATAGTCCCTATCATTAACATACTTTTAATGTTCTCCCACATTTCTTGCATAATGTGGGTTAAAAGAGGACATGTTGTGGCTGGTTAAAAATACACAGACTGGCAAGCCACCATACACACCCAGGTAGACCATCTAGCTCATGCCTTTTAAATATGTATGGAATAACTTTGATCTGTCTTTTTCTTGTCTAGAAAAAGAAATTAGAATACTTATCTTTTTCAATCCTCTAAACATTTGACAGAAAGTTATTATCTCAGATATTTCTACTTCTGTGTTAAATTTAGTAGAAATTTGCCATGAGGATAAAATTTTTTAATCAGATAAATGCACAGTTAGCACAACAGCATAAACTGTGCTGGCTTAGGAGACAAGGTTTCTGCAAGGAAAAGGATATCCTGCTGCCATCACTGCCTCAAGAACATATGAAGTTAAAGAACTGTTGTGGAAGAAGTCTAGAAGATACCATATGGTGAGGGTTTGAGGACTTAGAAGTGATGACAAAGACCAAAGGGTAATGTTCATTCCTGTCCTGAGTGTATGAGTGTGGGAGCAGCTGCCCATTGTGGACGGGAGGTGTGGAGTTCAGGAAAGAATGGTTTGGTCCAGAAGTGTCAATGCATTTGATCCTGAGGACATCAGCAGGCCTTGTGCTTCACCATGCTATGTCTCCTGGTCTATAGTGTTCCGATGGCACCTGTAGTCTCTTCTCTTTCCCTTCATGCTGTGTGTGTGACAACAACAAAACAATTAATATTGCTGATTACTAAAACTCTCACTCTTCTGGACTTCAATGTAATTGCAATGTACGACCTTTGCCTTTTGGCTGCCTGTACCTATCGATTCAGTAATTCTCCCAAAACTCTTTTCACAGCCTTGGAGAGAGTATGGTTGAAGTCTTGGGGAATATTGAGGGTGTTTTCCCATAGAAATTCTGGATGCAGTGTAGCTGGCTCTCCCTGCTACAAAAGAAGGTTTGACAGGCAGCCATATTTGACAGCTATATGGCTTAATGTGGATAAGCATCTTAATAACAGACTTAAGCCTTGAACTTTTAAGACTGCAGACTGATGTCAAATAAGAAAACAATTTTCAACTTGTCATGCTGAATAATTGTTGACATGATACTACCATTTTCTTCCACTTTCAACCTGCCAACAAAGAACTATGGGGAATTCTAGCCATCCCATTGTAAATGCACTATTTACAATATAATCCATCTATTTTATTTTCTATCAAACAAGTTTTATAGCATTTTGCAGATGCTAAGGCAGTTGTATTTCCAGCATAATTTGAGACTGCAATGAATTTTTTTTAAGTTTTTGTTTAATTTTTCTTGAAGGAGAATAAGGTTGGTGACAGTGAATTGCAATGATTCAGTGAAAGAGTTAATCTAAGAAGTTTTTTTTCCTTGGTCTATTAAAAAATTGCTCCAAATCTCTGGGATTTCTCTGATAACCTACATGATCATTATAAAATAAACATTAAAACACCTACTTGAGATTTAACAGTGTATGGGTTCTGTGATATTGTGAGATAATAAAAAGTGAGAAGGTACAATAGTTATGTATGTACACATCTACCAGGAAATGCAGTCTCATCAAGTCATTGCAAGCAATATGCTCGAAGTTTGAAATTTAGGGGAATCTGGAGAAGTCTCATGCTTTCATAAAATTTGGATACTACTGCTCTCCTGCAAGTGCTTATCTTAATAATTATGTCATTAGTGAAATGGCTGCCCTTTCAAGGTCTCTCTTTCTTTGTTAGCTTGCTTTTCTAGCAGCCACCCATTTAAATTTGGCCAGGGTGCACTGTCATGCAGCGTGCTGAATGGGTATTGCAGTTTTCTTCCTCCCATCTATGCAATACTTTCCAGTTTAAGTGCATATGAGATAGAAAGGGATTCCTCAGCAATGAGTAATGAAATGATGGTGACAGAAGGCTTTTCAATTTACCAGAAAAAGGCATAATGAAATCCAACAGCTGGAAGAGAAAGCAGACACAGTCTTATTAAAATAGGGTGTGAAGTTTTCACAATGAGAGATAGCTGTCTGTTGTAAAAGTATATCTAAAAAGTGAGATCTATTTTATATTGAATCCTTATATATAAAAATGGATGGCTTTCTAAAATATATGTTCTAACATAAGGGGAAATAATGAACTACTTGAAGAATTTTATATTTTTTTGTTCAATAGTAATTCTGGTTTGTTCCGTTCAGTAGATTAAAAAAAATATTTTATTATTTACTACATGATGAAGGGGGGAAATAATACCTGCAATGGGACACCTTGTTTGTATTTTTTAATTTTTTTTTTAACCTATTTATTTTTCAGTTCTCTTTTACTTCCCTCCCCCCTTTTTGTGGTTGGATTGTTTTGGTTTTTTTCTCTGCTGAGGAGATAGAGGACTCCTACAGATATTTTCATGCAGAAAAAACTTTTCTTCTTTCAAAATAAAACTGCAAAATAACCCAACAAAACAAACAATATGTAATTGTTTGAATTATTCTTTTTATGATGAACCAGCACAAAATAATCCTTATACATAGCTGGTGGCTGACTGTGACCTCTTAAAAGTTTAGCCCAGAAACTTCAAGAAGAAATTATAAATGTGCAACTGCATCTACAGCAGGTCAAAAGAAAGGTGATCAGTAACATCTTTTTACAAGGGGTGGAGAGGAACTTTCCTATAACTAGTTAAGTTTTTTTGCATTATTATTTTTGGAAGGAAGGAATAATAAGGAGAGAGGTCAGGTTTTATGCGTGGTATTTTGCTGATTTTTTTTCATCATCTCACACAAAATTGTTCCAGTTAAGCATGCTTTTTGGAGAATTACCTTATATGTATAAAATGAACTAATTTAGTTTGTGTCTCCTCCTGTTGTGTTTAGAGATCTAGTAAATCAGCTTTTTCATTACAAGTGGTTTCCATTTTTTCTGATCCACAGTCCCTGAAGGGACCAATATGACTCTAGTGCAGACTTTTCAGGGCATTATTTTTTCATGGTAAATTTGGAGGTTGCTTCCTGCAAGAGGTATGTCTGCATATGAATCTCATGATGGTAACACCAGAAATTTCTGATAGGTAAACTATTCTGTCAGATGCATCAGAGAGACTAGGACTGCATGTGACACATATTTCACTACTTAATGGGTTCATATCCTGGGCAGAAAAGGATTTTTTTTTTCATTTCCAACTTTTGTCTCACTTATACATAGTATTGACTTTAATATGGATAAGGGCTTCTGTAAAAGGACATTCCTATGTGCAAATTACACTTTTCTTTATATAAATGGAAAAGACTGATAGAGTATATTTCCCCCAACACCACCTTTGAAGTGCCAATGCAAAATTTACAAAGTGTTTCTGTAAAAGAATTTTTTTTGGAATTTGGAGTGGTTCTTCATGCCCTTCTCTCATCTGAAGGGACTGAAGTTAAAGGACATCACTTTAACTGCAGTTTGAGATAACAATCTTCAAGTGCTGGGTATAGGGCAGCCAGGGTAACGCAGAGCTCTTAGCAGGTGGCTGGACCAGCTGGGCTAGAATTGCCACCTGCTACAACATTCACCATGAATTAACTAACTCATTAATTGCATGGCCTTTTAACTAAGATCATGTGCAATATGATACAGATATTGATAAAAGTATTCATTTTATTGGGGGGGAGTGTGATATTGATGGTTGGAGGCAGTGATTTTTAGAGGGCTTTTCCAACTGTGACGATTCTGTGATTCTGTGAATATCTGTATATTATCTAATAAAATCCTTACCTCAAAATGGTAAACTCTCAGGTAAACTGGTTGTAGCCTAACTGCAGACATCAGAGATATGTTCAGAAAGAAGGAAACATCCCAGAAGTGCTGAGTTCATAGAGTCAGATTTCAAGCTGTGGTGTTTGGCCCTCTGGAATCAGTAGATCAAAATAATTTTTTCTTCCTGAGAATCCCAGTCTGGAGGACTGTGTTGAATAAAGCTTCATCAAACCACGGATGATCTGCTTCTCTTGAGACAAAAGATGATTATCAACAAGATAAGGACCTCCATGTTCTGTAGTTCTCGACTGTAAATACTAAACAAAAGCAGCTCTGTTGTTTGCACCCAGGATCTGATATTTTGCTGTCAGCTAGGGGGCCATTTTTCTCATATAACCCATAGGCCAGATACTTAGGGTTCTCCTCCTTTTGTAAAAGGTGTCAATCATTTTGCAGAGCAACATGACTTAAAGAAGCAGGGATTAAACAATAAATATGGTTTTGAAGATCAAAAAAATCTGAAATTTTTAAGTTGGATTGTGAGATGTACTGATTTCTAACACAATTCCTTAAATTCCACCTAAAAAATAGAGAACCTACTTCTTAAATATTTGCTGGTGGAAGTACTGAAGAGACCTTCAGAAATCCATCTGCTGGAGCAGCATTTGTAGTTTGATGATACAATGTGTAATACTTTTATATTATTAAAAAGGAACATTTTTTGCACTTTAGCTTAGATAAAAAAGTCCAGTCAGTGCTCATCTGACACGTGAGGAGCTGGGGCTGCTTCTGTGCAGCTCCACTGAAAGAGAAAACCCAAGGAAGGGAATTTTGTCCTTTGTGCCTATTGAAATCTTACTACAGATATTATTAAAAGTGGAAATCTCTGCTAAATAAACCATCAGTGTAGCCCAGCATGTTTGGATCTTTTAAGGCTGTAATTTTTTTACATTGACTGTATGTGGTATCTAGAAGCATTTTCAGGTCTGGTTCTACTGCCTACATAAACCATGTTCACCTGCAATTGGGAAGCTGTTGGTAGGGACACTTTGTGTTTTGTGCTTATTGCTTTCTATGATCTTACCTGGCTCACCAGCAGATGAATGCTTTGCAGTTTCACTATTGTAAATAATATAACAATCCTGACAAGCTCTGAGAAATGGTAGATTTCTGTGTTTCAGTTCAATCTAAGGCCATTCTGTGTCCATTCTGATTCCTAACTAATGCTCTTGCTCTCATGCCAGATATAGGTGCTCAGGCTGATACAGTCAAACTTCTAGTTTTCTGATAATTAATGTAGTTCTGAAAATGGGTTCTTTTTATTTATATTGAATCACAATATTAAATAAAATTCAAAGGGGACACACTATCTTATTTATGGATTGAACAGTATTTAATAAGAAATTATTATGACTTTAAAATAGTGTTTACTTGGAAAATTTTTAAAAAATTACAGGTGCTTTGAGCAATTCTTTTGTTTTGGTGTGGAAGCTGTTATAAATGTGCAAATAATTGGAGAATTAAAATAACTTAGTTTTCATTTTCTGTCAAGATAAAACCAAAAAGAAAAAAGGAAACAGATAATAAATAAAATTAAATTAAAAAAAATAGAAGCACAAATTGAGTAGAAAATCCTCACAAATCTAGGACAGAGAAAAAAAAACCTGCATGGAAAAAAAACAACTTTATTTTTGCCTTTACTTAAATGTTCTTGAAATCTATAGTAAAGGACAATGTTGTTCCCTGCAGGACTGGTTTAAGGAAAACAGAAAAACACTTGTTTTGATCAACAGGATTTTGATGTACATTTCTACACCTTTTAGTTCTGATCTCAGTTAAGTCAACAAGTTTTGTTGTGCAGGCTACTGGAGGTGATTCAAAGTCTCTGAGAACAGGGACAAAAGAACAAGAATATTCTGATTTAAATACAGATTAGCCATTTGGACAAAAAATGATGTTTCGTAAAACATTGGAGCTTTTTCACTGAAAAATAGGGTTTTTTTCCTTTCTCAGGAACATGCAAATATCTTTGAAACAGTAGCAATACAGGTAAAATGTTTAAGAGGCAAGGAAGCCCAATGGCTGATATGTGTGTGGATTTGGGGTATTTTTGGTTTGTTTTTAAAATCAGTGAACTTTTCATGGAAGTGTGGAATGGCATTAGGTTGTTTTCTTCAGTCAGGCTTGAACGACATGACAGTCATAAATAGGAGAGCAGTGGAGATTCTTTTCAGAGAGAAGATTTTTATTCTTATATTACAATGCTCCAGAGTGAAATCACAGCAGCTTTGTATCATTTTAAAACTGTAAAGAAAAAATAATTTTAATACCATTTTGAAACTTTTTCTAAGAGTCAGTACAATTGCAGAACAGGCAATCCCTTTTACTAACTAACCTTTAACAGTCTGATCCTTTTTTCTTCAGGAAGGAGAAAAGAAAGAGGGTGGACACTTTGATTTTTTTTGAATTTGCCATTTATTACTTCACAGGGAATCTAGTGAGGTCTAAGTTTGGTGCCTGATTAGGTCCCAGATTGCCTTGTGTTTTCACCATGTTAAATCTTGTTATTTTGTTACAAAGCTTCCCTATTTTTCCTACCTGTACTTCATGATCCAGTCATTATATTATGGCATCTCCCACCCTTCACAAGGAAAGGAATCATTCCCCTGAAAATCAAGATGCGACCTTGACTGTGATACTTTTAAAGACTGAGGAGTAAATATTCTGGGACATGATCTAAAGATCTTTCTGGGTGAGGTTGCCCCCATCTAAAAGAAACCTCCCTCTTCTCTCCCCAAGATCCAAGCAGCACCCAGGAGGTAGCTGGTATTCTTGAGGACACTGTTTTATTATAATGATTTAACATTGCACGGCATCTCTACAAAGGATTTCTTTCCATCATCATATAGAGTTGACAGTTTGTTCCTTCCTTTAACACACTTAACTTTTTACTTCTCAGGAATATGAATAAGCATGTAAATTATAAGACAAAATGTTAATAGAAAAATAAAGGTTGTACAAACAATTTAGGATTAATTTATTCCATTAATTAGAGTGGTATTTTCTGCAGTTATTCAAAATAAGTATACATGCAAGTTATTGTATCACTTAATGAATTGCCATAAAGTCAACTCTAAATTTAATATCTTTAAAGTCCTCTAAGAATATGAATAACCTGATATCAGTGACTTAATCTTTTAATAACTTCCACACAGCAAACTTCACTTTGGCATAAACATAAGCCGTAATAGAGTTAATGGGAGGTGTTTTTCTGTACCAATTAAATTTGACCTTGAAGACCAGGCAGTGAATTGATATGAGGTGATGTATCCTGTTTTAGGACATGGTACAGGATTACACCCTATGATGATGTAAATTGAATCCAAGGAGAAATAATATTTTTACCTCTTTAAAAGCAGGTTGATATATAATTGTTTCCATGAATGCTACCTATAATTAATTTAAGAATTTCGTTCACTATCTTTGTTCTTTGTTTTCACAAAAAGAGACAATATACCTTGGTTAGATATTTTTCTCAAAATATTTTCCATTAAAATGAAATTTTAAGATTTTCTTTAAAAAAACTTGATGTTTTCAGAAAAAAAATTATTGGATTTCCACAAAACCTACTATTTTTGATCTAAAAAATTGCAGAAAAAGATTTCATTCTGTTCTGTAGAGCAGCTTCTTTTTAGAGCTTTATATACAATAACAGATTTAACTTTGATTTAACATCTCTTGCTGTGTCACGTCTTGAAATTCTGTCAGCAATATGTAAGTTATGACATAAGGGAAAAGAAATTCTACGTAGGAGATATTTTTAAAGGGACCTTTTTTGAAATGTCACATTTTTTGTAGATAGTTTTTATAATTTTTTTTCCTCAGATTCCTGCGATGTGCTTTTCTTGCCAATTTCACATGAAAATAAATCTTTGGAGCACTGAGATTTTTAGAAGGCAGGGGTTTGTTGCTTTGGTTTTTTGTTTTGTTTTTCTTTTTTGTCATTGTTGTGATGTTTTTAAATCATTCTGCAAAGTTATATAAGCTCATAAACCCATTTTGATGGTCAGTGTTAAAAAAGCACATAAATGTCAAATGCAGTGTTTTATACTGTCTAAACCTTATGCATAGGTGGTAGGATGGCTGCTTATTCTTCTTGGAATGTTCTGTATTCATTTGCTGCCCCAAAGCAAGTCTTAATTAGCATGGAAGTTGGCCTTATCTAGACTACACAGGCAGTGAATAAGTGGGTGTCTTCAGGTCCTTCTGAGCTCAGGTTTTCTCACTGCCCTCCTTTTCCTGGGTGGCCACAAGCACCAGCCTGATCTCTGCTGGTGTGAGTCTGAGATTTAACCGTCTGGCTCAAAAGGAAATGAAAAACATTTTAATATTTCACTGACATATAAATAAATTAATTTGTGACTCAACAACACTGCTTGGTGTTAAACATTGACCCAGCTATTTAGTAATTCAAAGCACTTTAACCTTTGTCATCTTATTAGTGGCAGCTGATTATTTTCTTCATTCAAAACCCATAAGCATTCAATCAGGCAAGCTAGGACTGCAGCACTGATTGGAGTAAACTCAGATGCTTCAACCTAGACATCACTTGTGTGCTGCATACATTCAAGCAGTATGAAAATAGTCAGGAATAGTAGTGGTTAATATACAAGCTTCTCAAAGTTCTGAAATAAATAATATCTCAATATTTTCACACAATATTTCTTGTGATAACATAATCTTTTTTTTTTCCTCTTGTCAAACCAAATTGTTCTTAAATGATTTATGGCTGTGGTGTAAGTAGTGTAAGTATTTAGAAATACTTTTGTATAGTACTTTCTCTTGTGCTAGTTTAATCTGAAAACTGATTCTGAAGAAATTTGAGTTCTTCAGAGGAAATAACACTTCCTGAAAAATATTGGATTCAGCAGACAGTATCAACTATATTGTTATCAATATTTCATTGGACTAATCACTTGTCTCTGAAGCAATACTGAGGACAGGTTTTTGAATTCAATAAACCTGTTAATTTAAAAATTAAATACTAACTCAAATCAAGACCGACTAATGTTATCAAAGAGCAGTACTTTTAATCTGGTTTAACATAGCTGACTGTGGAAGTCAATAAAGTTACGTTTAATTTCTTTGTTATTTTTCAGACATGGATGGACCTGTAAATACCAGGTCTCCAGTGACAATGCCTGATTAGATTCTCTGTAATTTTAACTAGCAAAGGAAATGGAAGGCAAAACAGAGGTGGGACAACATGTCCTGCCAGTGGAGGACCTTCCAGGCAAGACTTTATAGCTTTTCCTTTGATGTGTTCTTGGATGACAAACCTATACCTAGCTCTTCCTATAAATTTTGAGAGCAGTGGATTTAGGTAGTCCCTCTAATTCACTTAATGAATCAATGAAACAAGCTTTCTGAGACATGGGTTTCCTTCTCTAAAAACAGGTTGAATACTGGCAGAGTAGTTAAGTGAAGATGCTGCGTATGAAAGTAGAAATGGGAACAAAATATACATGATGGAGGCAGATGGCAAGTGGGGTTTGAGGGTGCTGTGAGGCTGATAGAAAAGGGATAGAGACAGATAAGAAGCAGCAGAGCTATAAATGTTCTTCCTGCCCAGCATAAACAGGTGGGGAGTTCTTTATTGAGAATAGCCAGAGAAGATTCAGTGATAAGAGTACTGAGTGATACATAGCTGCAGCACCAAAGACACTGAAATGGCAGTAGAAAATTTATGAAGAATTCAGAGCTAAGACTAAAATATTTTTCAACTTTTTTTTTTTTTCCTTTGGGATGGCGAATTTTTTAAGTGTGTGTGTGTATATACATCTATGTCCATACATTTTCTTCTGGAAATTTGAAGTAGATCTCAAACAGTAATATCATAGCTCAGGTTTTCCTTATTCCATTTTTGCCATTTTCCCTCTGCTTTCCTTCCTCACTTTTTTATGGCTGGAAAAATCAACCAGGAGAAAGATACTGAGACTGTGAGGGGTGAAACAAGGTAAAAGGCCAAATGCCAGATCTTGCACCTGGGTCATAACAACCCCATGGTAAGCTACAGGCTTGGGGAACTGTGGTTAGAGAGCTGTAAGTTAGAAAGGGACCTGGGGGTATTGATTAACAGTCAACTTGATGAGAGTCAGCAGTGTGTGAAGGTGGCCAAGAGACATCCTGGCTTGTATTAGGAACTCAGTGGCCAGCAGGAACAGGGAAGTGATTCTTCCCCTGTACTCAGCCCTGGTGAGGCTGCACCTTGAGTGCTGTCTTCAGTTCTGGGCACCTCACTATAGGAGGGACATGAAAGTGCTGGAGTGTGTCCAAAGAAGGGCAACAAAGCTCATGAAGAGCACAAGTCCTATGAGGAGTGGCTGAGGGAGCTGGGTTGTTTAGTCTGGAGAAGAGGAGGCTGAGAGGAGACCTTACAGCTCTATTCACCTACGTCAAAGGAGGTTGGGGTGAGGAGGAAAACAGCCTCTTTTCCTCAGTGGACTGTGAGGGAATGGATGGAAGCTGCACCAGGGGAGGTTTAGGCTGGATGTTAGGAAACATTTTTTCACTGAGAGGGTTGCCAGGCATTGGAATGTCCTGCCCAGGACAGTGGTGGAGTCACCATCCCTGGGGCTATTTAAAGGGTGTTTGGACCTGGTCCTTAAGGACATGGCTTAGTAGTAAGCTCCTGGTGCTGGTCAAAGGTTGGACTGGATGATGTCTTCCAATCTAAAACATTCTGTGATTCTACTAAGGAATCCTTTTTGCAATACAATTTTTTAAAAGTTAAAAGAATGCTAACAGTGTTAGAGTTTGATATTTATTCTTGGAGAAAAAAGCCTCCTAACTAATAAGAACAGCAGGGAATTAAATCCAGTCTAAATCAAATAAAAATGGAGAAAGAAAAAAGTCACAATTATAGAGATTTAGCTATTGTAAAACTACCAGAGGAAATTACAGATTTTGCAGATCTGGAGTCTGTAGATAAGGTTTGTTAACAGGGTTTTTGATTATCTGTTCTATAAACCTTTATTGTTTTAAAGTAATTGAATGTCTGAGTGTTCTGCAAAAGTTTTGGAAAGGAAACATTTTGGGTGCAATTAAAACCACCCCCGCAGCAGGAGGGGAGTGGTCAGGCAGCAAACAGGTTTTTGGATGTCTAGGGTGTTTTTTTGTTTGTTCCCCAGCAAATCTACCAATCCTCCTTCAAGATAAGACTGGATGTCTCTGGGTAAAAAATGAGTTTTAGTAATTTTCCCTCTTCAGCTCAGCATATGTTAGACAGGAAGGAAAACTTAATGAGCTAATGACCCCTACTAGCCTCAAATCCATGAATCTATTGCTGGCTTGACTTATCAAGATTAAATGTTTGTCTTCCTCTTCTTTCGCATAGCAAGAATAGCAAGGGAAATATTCATTGTGTTCATACTGCTGAGAGAAAAAGTTATATGGAACTGCGATATTAATTATCTTTTAATGTCTTTTATCCTAGTTTTCCTGGAGCAGCGTTTTGCTATTATTATAATTAATACCGCTCTGTATCAAAGAAGCATATAGCTGCAACAAGAATCCAGGAAACTGTACCAGTAAAAGCTTGTCAATGATTAATGCATGTGTGGCATTTAGGCTGGCACATTTTTATAACCTAAGTGGCACTGACAGTGGTGAATAGCAATCTCTCAAAGAATTGTTGAAGATGATTATAGATAGGGTCTCCACTGGTTACCATGATGGAAGGAACTGATTAATGACTTGCAACAGTAGCGAAAAACCAGAGATTAAAGTTGGCAAGGCAGTCAGCCTGTGCTGATGGAAGATGGATGATTTTGGTAACCTGAAGAAATATGTGGCTGAATATGTGCAATAACAAAACCAGAAAGAATTAGGTTTTCAGTATTATTGAATGGTCTGTATCACCACTATGAATCTAGTGAAAGATCAATGAAGATAATACAAACAAATGCTTCTTATTTAAGAAACTGCACTTTCTGAAAGTTCAGCTAGTACCCTTTATGAATCAAATGCTAACTTGGTGGAAATCAGTATAGTTTAGTGAGCTCACAGCATTGCAGAATCTCTGTCTGACACTTCAGGACTTCTTTTGCACTGGTATGCAGTTTTCTTGCCCTCCCAATGAAATCAGCATCCATGCCATAACAGGAGCTGCTTTCTGAAGGAACTGTAGAGTGTGAGTAATATAATCCTACAGCATCATAGTTTGTGAATTTATCAAAGACTGCAAATCTCACATTTGTTTAGCACTTGCTGCAAGCATGCAAACTTCTCTCTCCTTGTTAATTCAAGAAGGCTCAAATTTTGTCTTTGTACCAGAAAATGTTCATGGGCTTCCCTAGCTAAGACTAAAAAGAGCATTTATAAGAACTTCTCTGAGGCTTCTCTGATCTATTATGAATAACAACTTACCTAAATCATGTTTATTATGGTTATTACATCTAGCTACAAATATATGCTTATAGAAAGAACATGTGCAAATACTACTCTGCTTCCATGTTGCTTAAGATATTCTTTATTATTGTTACAAATTTAGGGCAGGTGATTGTTAAGCTTTGAAAAGGTAACTTCTGTGCATTTCAGTGGAAATGCCACAATGGAATGAGATCTTTGTTAGGAAAGTAATGTGTCAGGGACAATCTTTTCAATTTTCACATAGTCTTTGGTCTACCAATATCAAAAGAAATTACTGAGGAAGTGAAGAATTTTGAGCACCCCAGGAGTCCTTTGGTTTCCCTAGATCCAATTTTATCCAAGGTAAACAATTGACTGCTCTAGGCTTGCCTTCTGGTACTGGAAGAAGATGAAAGTCAAGCTTGTGGTTTCCCCTTGTGCCTTCAACATTGCAACGCTACCAAAGCTCTCGACTTCACTGGGAGTCATAAAAGAATTCCAATTTTGTCTATGAATCTTGAAATCCCTAAAAGCCCATTTAGTTAGGAAACAAAGATCAGCAGAACTAAAAAGTTTTCTGGAATTTAAAAAGAGCATGGCTTTCAAGACTTTCTTTTCTCTTTCCTAAAATATTATTGCTTGCTCTGTGGGATCATTATTACTTTGCTTTGCCTAAGGAGTTTGATATATCAGACTGCAATATTAACTCTGGTCAAATCCTGCTGAATGTGTGCATGTTTAATATCTGTTTGTAACCTCTGGTATTTGAATAAGGGTTATTTGGTTTTCCATATGACCCAAGATTTTATTGCTTTTCCAAATGCCTTTCCCTCACATAGACAGGAATAGTTAACTAATAAAACTTATGTTGGCATTTTAATAACGGAGGTTTACAGAGGAGGAAAAACAAAACATCAGCCTAATTGTAAAAGCAGTGACAACTCTAAGATTAAATCCAGGAGTTTACTTCTGAAAGATGGTATTAAGACAGCTGTTTTATGTTTGCTCCAGACACTGATTTGAACACCAGTACATGATTTATTTCTTGATAGTGAAGCTGTGGCTAAGTGTGTAAAAACATGAAAAAATAGCTACAAAAACTATGAAGAGTTTTGATTGTCTCCGAGTGGTAGATCCAAAGCTACAGGAGGTAAATTCCTATTACTCTTCTTTCTTTTGAGGATCAAGAAAAGGAGGTATTACAGGAGAGAATGGAGAAAGCAGTGTAATTTTTCAGTGTTAAATGGTATGGATTCAAGTGATTCAAAGATATTAAAAAAGAAATACATTGACCCATGTCAAAAGATGCAGTTGCATTCTGCCTCTAAAAATTCACTGATATACCTATGGACCAAAAGTAGGGATGTGCTTTTAGCAGTCTTAGTGACATTGGTTCATGTATGCTCCTTAATTCCCTAGGTTTTCAGTAAATAACTCACAAAAAAAGCTTGTATTCCAGTCTAAAGAGTGCAAGGGCTGCAGCCCTCGGGGATGATTCAGAACATGGTGGACATAGGCTTGGCCACATGGAATGATGGGCCAGTGTCTCCAGTAGTCTTTAGTCAATATTTCAGTGGATGGGGAAACAGGCAGGACAATTTTGGTGTAGAGGAAGAAAATAGTAAGAGCAGGACTTGGGGTGTACAGCATGGGATTGGAGAATCTTGTGTTTGAGACAGACTATCATAATTCTCTCTTTTCCACTTTGGAGTTTCACCTGGGACTTAGATTTCCATTTATTCAAAGTTCCTGGTTGCCTAGCAATGCGTCATCTGCCTCCAGTGCTTCTGTTGTATATTGACACTTTTCCAAGCACACACAAAGTAGTTATGTGACAATTCACAATTCAGTGTGGAAGATTTACCTCCAAGTGAACTCTTCAGTTGATTTACATTGGTGTAATCAATCTGATATTTCCCAAAAGATGTGGCATTATTGCATTTGTGTATGTGTATAGATCATATTTCTATTCACAGAAGGCACCACTTCTAAAGAAGACAGCATTTCACATTTCATCTGGTCCTAACCTTTGTAAGAATGTTCAGGCTCTAACAAAAAACTTAGTAAAAAAAAAAAAAATTCAGTCCATACATGGTGGTTCTAGCACGCCATAAATGAAAAGAGCAATGAAGCAACTAGTTTCTAATAGAAAGGACCTTACATGAGCTGCCAGCAGAAATTATTTTCTGGAGGTATCTACTTGAAATTGTTTCAGATAGGAAGGGATTCCTTGATCCAATGCTGAGCCCCTTCTAGTGGGTAATTTTGCAGAGTTCCTCCAACAAAAATATGAACAGAAATCTTAAAATAAGACATCAAAGGAGGTGATTTAATTAAAATATAAATAAATTTGGATGCACGACTTGCTTGAAGTATAGATTATAATGTATGTGAAAGTACTTTGCTTGCTCTGGGCTCTGGGGTGGGCTGGATACACTATTTCGGTTCAGATAATTTTACAGTAGGTAGTAAACCTACTGTAAAGCTACTGTAGATAGGTACTTAATCAGCAGATTTCATATGAAGGCTTTTGTGAGTCTTTTATACTTGTACAGACTTCTTTCTTTCTTGTATCTCAGATTTTTATTTTTTTTTTCAAACAGGCATGTCACACACAAAGCAGTTACTTTTTACTTAAAGAGAATAATGCCAAAACATTAGTGGATAGAAACAGGTCCAGAACACTTACTGAAATATCCTTTGAGACCTGTCTGCATATTTGTCTCTTTTTACTTGTTGTTTAGCATTTAAACAATTTATAAGAGAGTACTGTATAATTAAAATTGTTTTATTCCAATTAGAATAGGAGGCAGAGGTTGAAAAGGACTATCTGTCCTACCAAGTTACTAAACTGAAAGCATGTAGCCAGTCTAACCTCTTTTTTTTTTTTCTTTTCTAATGATGTCAGTTGACATCTGTAAGATCATGGAACTTACTTGTACTAGTGCCTACCTCTGAAAATTTCAACTAATAGAATTTACAGTTATGCAGACTATAAATCTGCAAGACCAGGCATCACTGCAATATTTAGTATGGTTTCAGCTGTTAGAAACTCAGGGTTGTTGGTCCTTTGCCAGGGGATATATTAGCAACAACTTCATGCATTAGGAGTTGGTAGCAAAACAATTCAAACTTGAAATGTATGGATCTTCCAAGAGGAAGCTTGTTATTTATGTAACTAACCTTTGCCATTTTGCTTTGTTGTTTGAGAAAGCATAGTCTCCATAAATAACAGAGGTAAAGTTCTAGGCTTGTAATCAATCAGCTATTATTTAAAGGAATTGAAAAGTGCTTGTTTCAAAATCAGACACAAAATAACTTTCAGTGCCTGACAAAGCTTCAAGATTTCCTCCAAAGAAAGATTTACTCTCTTAAGCTTGTGACTTCTGGAGCTATATAAAATAACGAGTTCTGGAAAACTCTAGGCAAAAATGAACTTTAAAAGACCTTAATGAAATTGTCATTGAACAGCAATACTCTCAAGACCTTCTTTCTCTTCTGACTGTAAGTCTATCAGGGTATGTCTTCAGCAGCTTTAAAATAACAATATTGTCATGGATTTAGAGCTAATTTGACCTTTTATTATGAAGTATTTCTGACATATGAGTGGAAATTGAATAATCTTTTTTGGTTCAATACAGGCAGCCTCATATAGCTGAGATGCTAGATGAGGACAGTGCAAAGCATTTGAAGATAGCTTATCATGGAAAAGCCTGGCATCAGAATAATTTCTGGTGATTAAATCAGACTTGATAAACTTCACAATTTCTCTTTTTGGTTTGTTTTAGTTGAGGTTTTGTTTTATTTTTAGGTTGGTTGGTTGTTTTATGTTTTTTCATGAACAAAACAGAAGAAATTATAGAGTTTCTACAGAGTTTGCTTCATAAACTAAATGCTTCAGTACAGTCTCAGAAGGGGATTTGCTATATGCCATAACTGCTGTGTCATTCCTATCAGTGCCATCCTTTCTGATCGAAGGAACTCCTTTTTTGCAGCAGCCAGAGACAGAAATTGTCATAATCAACCAACTGGGTGTCTCTGACACCCTGACACTCTTTGGTTTCCTTCCTTTGGGTTCTGTGCAGCTGCTGTCCCTGCTCCTCAGCCAGAGCTTTAGTTAATATTCCTGTGAGCTACCTGCAGTAACAGTTGCGCCCAAGCTGGCTGGGTTTGAGGGTATTTATCCATCATATTTGTGCTGTAAATTTTTTCTTAAAAACAAATTGATGCAAATTCAAATTTTTTTTCTGTACATTAATAACATTCAGGACAAAATGCAGATGCTGGACTGATTTCTGTGGAATCATTTAGGTAGAAGAGTACCTGTGGATGCTGTGGTGTTCACTTCAGCTCAGAGGAGGTACAACTAGGTCAGGTTGCTGAGGGCTTTGTCCATTTGAATTTTGGATATTCTAAAGAACAGAGTCTTCAAATTCTGTTTAATGACATACAAGGCTTCTGATTCACCCTGGCCTTTTATCTCCTGTAATTCCTGTTGCCTGTGCAAAAGTGGCTGTGAAATGCTTCAAGGCTGAAAGGCATTTTGTACATGTGCTTTTCAGAGGCATAAAAACCTGCACTTAATCAAATCCTCAACTCTTCCCTCAGCCTTACACTTTAGACACATCTACAGCATTTGACCAGTGTAAGCTCCTCAGGAGAAACATGGACTGAGAAGTTCCTGTACTCATCTTGAAAAATTCTTCTATACTTTTTTCCTAAAATTCTTCTCTGAGGAGTTGGTGGTGGCCTCTTGACCTGAAAATATCTTCCACTTCCATTTCAAGACCTATAATCTTTCTTCTAAGAAGCCCAGCTGTAAGGCATCTGCTTTCTCTGATAAAGGACCTGCCACTTATTTCATTACACTGCCTCTCTGTCCTGAAGGTTTCTAATCATCCTGGTGATATCAATGCAAATTCCATCAGAAAGCCTCAAACATAGAGATTTGTGGTAAGCAGGAAAAAGGTGAAAAAGAGATCACACTAAAACAGAGTCTATCTATGCCATGGCATAGGATTCTAAGAAAGCATTTTTGCAGTTTTTAGAGCAACAATGTAAGATGGCTAATCCATTGGGAAGATGTTAGTTTTCTCTTTGATATTAGTAAGAATTAAAGGTGCTAAGCACCTTGAGGGATGAAGTCTTTGCAAAATTACCTCTTATTACCTTTATTAACTTTAAAAGAAAGCTCTTGGTTTGTTTTATTGCTTTTTTTTATTTATTTTATGAATATAAAGAGTCATGATGGTTGGTGTCAGGGATGTCTGTAAAATATATCAGTATTTCCACTTTGATTTAAATTAAGATATACAAGAATAAAATTCACCATCTAAAAAAACACATTGAGAAAAACTACTGTCACCATCTGAATAAAAAATACTTTGCTTATGGTTCCTTTTTGAACTAAAATTAACATGTCACGTTATATCTGAAAATGTGATTCGGTAGTAGCACTATTTCTTCTCAGTCAGATATTTCTTAGCATCTTCACAGAATCACAGAATTATCCAGGCTGGAAAGGACTTCTGATATCATCAAGTCCAACCTTTAATCTACTACCCCTGTGGTTACCAGACCATGGCACTGAGTGCCACATCAGTCTCTTCTTAAAAACCTCCAGGGGTGGAGAATCCACCACCTCCCTGGGCAGCCCATTCTAATGCCTGATTACACTCTCTGTAAAGAATTTCTTCCTAATATCCAACCTAAACCTCCCCTGGCAGAGCTTAAGTCCATGCCCTCTTGTCTTACTGGGAGTTACTTGGGAGAAGAGATCGACCCTCCCTGGCTCCAACCTCCTTTCAGGGAGTTGCAGAGAGTATGCTTGGCTGTTGATGCTGGTCCATATATAATGTGTGGTCTCAAGCAGTGGATTGTGAGGGGCAGGGGATCCTACAGTGTGCTCCCTGCAAAGCCCCTTCCCTCCTACTACTCCTGTCTGCTCCTCCATGCCCCTTCCCAAAACTGCCTTGTTTACCTTTAGGAATGGAATAGGTTCTGGTAGCTGTGCTGTAAATTAGTATCTCGCAGGTTTACCTAAAAAACTTATTCTCAAAGGAATGTCTGGGATGTGGAATGAGCATTTTGGAGCAATTGGAGCTGGAGCAGGACTCCTATGATTTCTGAGGAAGAGCAGGACATTTATCTGGGAGCCTTTGGTTGTTTCTGTTGACTACATGCATCCAAGCAAGAGAGAAAGTTGACCATAGGATAAATATGTCCTGTTAGAAAACCCATGTTTCCTCTTTTATCTGCAACTGGAAGTCCACCCCCCTCCAACAGCCTCACTGCTGAAAGACATTGGCTCAGTTTAGCCCTGAAGGGGAGAGCAATGCAGACATTCCCCACTGTCAGCACAACCTTCAGTCCCATGTATTCAGACATGCTCGACCTTACTTTCTTAACAAAATATGGCAAAAGTCATGAGGATAATGTTGCAGGCTGAAAAATGAATATAGGCAGTACCTCATGCTGTCATTTTTTATTATCTCAAATGTCAGGTCAGTCTTCATTAGATATAAGACCAAACATACCCTTTTTTCCCTCCCTTCCTGGTAATTTCTCCTAGTCCCTATTATTTCTATATTTCTTTCTCTTTCTTCATTTCATGGTTCTCAGCAACTTTCATCCCATTCAGTGCAGTGATATACCCCATCTTCTGTAGTTTAGCAGGGCAAATGCATGATCCACAATTCCCAGATTTATTGTGCTTAAACCTGTGTCTGTATTAGAACAAAGACACTAGAAGCTGTTATGATATTATTGCTTGTAAGATGAATCAAACCCAAACTTTCTTTTCAGCTCTTCCAATTTGCCCCTTCTTAGATGACTCTTCCTAAAGAGGTACAAGGGATGCAACTTCGACTTCAACAGTTACTTTGCATCAATTTTCCAAGTTATTGGATCCTATATTTCAGTAATTATTTCTCCTGGTTTATTCTCCTGTACTTTATTAGTATCTCCAGTCTTCTAAGTGCTTAGGGATGCATAAAGCAATTTACAAATGCAATTAGATAGAGATAAACATGCACAATGAAATAAAGACATCATAAAATTTTAAAGAAATGCTTGGCTGTCTAGTGATTGGAGCTATAGGGCAACACTAGGATCTGATTCTATAACAACTTACCTTGGCAGGTTACTATGAAGCCATTTAGTTGAAGATTAATTATTCTGTGTTAAATTTCTGAACTGAGAGTTGGGACAGCAATGTTCACTGTCCAGATTTACCAGGTTTTGTTTGTTTTGTTTTATTTTGTTTTTTAAACCTATTTATTTGGACCAAAAGCTATTTGGCATAGAGATTTTTTCTTAATTATGAACAAAAAAAGGGAAGATGTAGATACTCAGTGAAGTTCTGTGTCTGATGGACTATGGACAGCTGAGAAAAGCAGCTCAGGATATGTTGTTTGTTAATAAGATCTCCAACAAGGCCCTGGGATGATGACAAGTACCTCTTCTGCTGTCCCCTTGGTCACACTCAAGATTTTGTGGCTTGAAATTATGTTGGTGTAAACTGGGGAGTGAGAAGTGTTTCGATTGGGTATATTTATATAATGCTGTCTTATTTTGCCAGTTCCTCATGAGGGATTTCTTTTTCTAGTATACATGCAGAAACCCCCCAGGCAGAGAGAACAATTTATCCAGCTGTCCTTCCTGCACCTGCCTCCTACAAACCTCTCCATCCCTCTTCTGTCACTTAACTGGAAGCTTGTCCAATTAAATTCAGGAGATGACTGCATTCTTGTCACATGCTGATTAAACTTTAGTTTACAAGATAAAGGAGTACTGATCTTCCAGGCCTCAGAGTAAAAGAATCTTGCCCTAATAAGTGGTTTTACTGAATTTCATTACCTGAATAACATGACCAATCTAAACTGAAAATCTAATTTTCTTTAATTAGTTGTAATCTCACGTTTATCCTGAATGGTTTGAGAATCCAAAGCAATCATTCTCAATATCACAGTGCAATGCCAGTTAGTGTTTGGATAGAGGAAATTTTTATAATTCCATAGTGGGGACTACAGACTTCACTTCTTTCATAAAATTGAATAGTTAGAATCTTGCCCTTCAGTTAATGTGTGCTGTATTAGCAGGGAGCCAATTTTTTGCCTGTTCCTACTCATTCTTTCTATAGTTCAATCCAGCTATATACAATCTCAAAATGGGTTATATCCATAATGACAAATGGAGGCATTTTTACTGATTTACTGGAATCACCTACTAATGATATAATTAGTATATTTATAGATTGTCTCAAACAGGAAGTTAAAAAATTAAAGAAGCAGTATAAAATTTTCCTTCTTACTTGCTGAAGAATACTTAGGAAAAAAAAATAAATTAGGAGATACTCACAGAATTATCAGAGTTGGAAGGGACCTTTAGAGATCATCTAGTCCAAAGACACTTCTACATAACAGTCTTTAAAAATGTTTACTATCTCTTTCTCTGTGGTTACTGATTCAGGTTTCAATTGTGCATCCTCATTCCTCATGTGGAGAGAGTTCTTTGACCCTCATCCAAGAAAGCACTTAGACACAAACACTGAGTGTTTGTGGTTGTTGCTTTTTTGACACCCAGTTCTCACATTCAGTTCAGACCACCTCCTTATCACAGCACAGTGCTAATGCATCTGTTGGCATGTTCTGCTTTGCTGGGACAAAAACATTTATCTATTTCCACTGTAAAATTTAGCAATTGCCATGGGGTCTAGCATCCCAGAGAACTGAGAAACTGGCACAGATGTTGACACTGAAGTTCTGGAAGCAGTACAGCTGTTCACATTCTTCTCTTGTGCTGATCTAATTTATTTGCAAGCTGCATGTCAGTAATATGAATCCTGACTCATGAGCTAATAATATGTGGCAAGAAAGAAAAGAAGAATGATTTTTTAAAAAGTAAAAAAAAAATAATGAGAGAAAAAAGGAAAAAAAAGACTCATAAATAGAGGAAAAGTAGCAAATTGAAATAATAATGCAAGTTTTTATTTTAGTCTTGAAAATGAATATTCCTTTTACTTTTTTCATGTACTAAAATAATTATTACCTCGGAGGTGATAAAGATAACCTTGAAGGTTTTGGAATGAAAAACTGAAGTTTATGCATGCCCTTAGGATATGTCTTAATAAAATGAATTCTTGAATCTTACATTCTTATTCTGAGCAAAAGGTGGTGATATTTTAACTCTTGTTATCATAACCTCATAATATAATTTTCCAGCTTAAAAAAATCAGTGGAAAGCATAGAAGAAAGTTACAATCAATCTTGATATGTAAATTCTGTCATTTTTTTTTTTTTAACTAAAAACATTTAACGGTTCTGAGAACATGTATCTTCTGTTCATAGCGCTGTCATCAGTTGATTTTGGTGATTAATATGAACTCAAAAAATGTAGAAGAAAATTCTCACAGTGCAGCATTCAAGTATGTTGAGAAACCAAAGATCAAGTATGTTGAGAAAACCAAAGTGGTCAGTGGCAAGAATTAAGACACTAGTGTCTACCAATTACCTAATTTGTATCTAAATGTGCCATAAAATGTAATCTCACGATACTCCTGAATTAGTCCTTTAAAACTTGTCTCCTTCAGAGGTCTGAGTTAGGGAGGAGAGATTGTAGCAAGTACAGAAATCTAAAACCAATTCACAAGTAGGTTTATGAGGAAAAGCATGTTTCAGAGATGAGAACCTCTGGAGAATTCGTTCTCCTTTTGCATAAAAATTCCTCGTACTTGTGTGCTTTTCTGACGTCTCTAGTATTGCCTGCTGTTTCATAAACATAATGAATGCTGTGTGCTGCATAGCACAAGACATCCTTATGGTGTGGTTTTCAGCACCATTAAACAGCTGGAGCCTGTACTTAGTGTTTGTAAATCATGGGGCTTTTTACCTAAGGATGCCAGTAATTAGCTCCTGCTCCCTTAAGGACAGTATCAGAAAGTCAGCACTTTTCAGGTGGAATAAAACTGAAGAGAAGGTGCTGGGAAAAGCCAAGTGAAGGTTCTGCTGTGCCTGCTGCAGGAGTGTTTTGGAGGTGCCACCCAAACCAACTGAGCAGGGTAACCTGGGATAGGAGGGAACCTTCTCTGAGTTGACATATTTTTCACCCCTCTCTTTCCTTGAACATCAATATTGCAAAGCAAAAAACAACTCGGAGTTTTTACTCTCTTCTTATCACACTATGCATCATGATTATATTCCTGATTTGGTGTGATTCTATTCTTCATGGGAATGACCATTTTGGCCCATTGTCATGCAAGAGGTACCTGTTCTCCTTAATCTCTCTGTCCTGTCTCTGGGCAAGAGGATGCACCCAGCATGAGGAGTACCTGAGGGTATGTTCAGAGTACTCTAGAGCTCTTACGGTGTGCAAAGTGGGGTTTTTTAGAAATGTTATCACAAGTCTATTGATTGGGAAGGGGAATTCTTTGGGTAGTTTGGAATTGTCACTGACCTGTATAAAAACGTCATCATCTATCACAAGTGTAACAAAAGCCAAGAACATCAAGATGACTTGTGTTGCCCTGCTCTTTTTCTGCATAATGAAATGAGGCCACCCCTAAAAATCTTTTTTCCCTGGCTTACAGGAAAGAACTGGTTTTAGTGCAAGCTGTCACTCTGTGGTTCAGGATTGGAGAGACTGGAGTCCAAAGAGAGGGACTGGAAGGTGAAGTTGGTGCCCCAGAGTAGTCAGGAAGTGAGGGGAACAGGAGAGAGAGCTGCAGGAGGGACAAAAACAGCCCAAAAGAGAATAGTGTCAAGAATCAGAAGAAAGTAATGTGTTATGAGGAACTGTAAGAGAAGAGAAAGAAAGCCCAGAAACCAGTGAATAACACACGTCACTAGATATGTTGAATTTTGCTCCTTTACAAGGGTGGGAAGAGATGGGACAAGTTTTAGTTAGTTGCTCTCTAAAGTGTCAAATGCCAAACAGTATATATACCTCTATTTTTGCCTCTGCTCATAGGTCTAGTATTTAAGCCACTACTGAATTTAGAAGCAGTAAGTTTGAAGGGAGACATTCTAACTCCTGATTTTTATAGGCAAATGGTGTGTGGATCATCAGTGTTTCCATGACCTCATGGGGAGGAGATATTTCTGACACTATCTGGCAAAGTTAGTGGTCTCATAAAGTTTCTGAGTTGTTGATGTCTTTTTGGTATGTACCTCAAAAGCTTCTGAGAGTTCCCTGTAAAAAAAGTGATTTTTCTTTTTTACCATTGTGCACAATTATTAGGCAGAACTCAGAGAAGTCTTTTAATAAAGACATCACTTTGAAGTAAGCTGTTAACATTTGTCTTCCCCCTAATTACAAACAAGAGAAAAAAGGGGGGGAGAGAAATATTTGCAATTGCATCATAGAGACAGCAAGGATAAAGAAGTGACATAAAGGTATCCAAGTCTCCAAATATGGCCTGCATCACTTATGTTGCTTTCATGATTCATATACAATAGAAGATGAAAGCATTTCCTTGTGAGAGGACAAGTTCCCAATGATACAGTGATTTGTATTCGGGATATCAGAAACTTAATCTGAAATGGCATGTCTGCAACAATATATACAAGTTCCTTCTCTTTTTATGTCAGTTACTTAGTCCTGGAGAAAGCCATAGATATGAGGAGTGTGGTTTTGAGTTAAAATAATAGATATGTTGTAAAAGATGATCTGGTAGGCAGTGGATTGAGACTCAGAAGAATTGAATTAAATTCCAGTTTATGTTCATTTCAATTAAAATAAACAACAATAGAGTTTCTAATTTCAAATGTAGCTCTGGATTTGTTGCTCTGTGAGATTTGCTTGCCTGCACTCATAAAACAGGAATAACAATGCCATATTGCATAGGAGTGTTGCCAGGATTCACTCAAGTTAATGTTTGGGAGTCAAGAAGGTTCTTGCCTGGCAGGAAGCAAAAACAGTGCTCTGAGATAGAAGACCTTTGATTTGGTTCCCTACAGCCTTTTCTGCAATGCTTATTGCACCAATAAATGCAATCTTCTCTGTAGTACTTGAACCTTTGAAACAAATATGGAGTAGGCTGACATCGAAAGATGCTCTGCAGTTCCTTAGTGGTGGTAAAACCACATATCCTTCTTCCTAAAGCTGCTGCCCTATGTAGTTCATGCTGCAGCAGTGGAACCAGCAAAATGTTCTGTGGTCATGTTAATTGTAGTCCTCAGCACGGGGAGGAGTGGCTAATCAAGGAAACAATGGCTACCTGAAGATACTTTCTTCATCTTGATTATCTCAGAGGTGTACAAGCTCTAAGCCTCTGTCTCTCTGTCTAAGCAGCTATGTTGATGCTTTTGGTTGGCAATTATGCACTGCCTTAAGCTGGGGAAATGCTGACCTCTTGCAGCAAATTCCTGCAGGTCCTGTAACATGTTTTTGTGCTCTACTCCTACTTATTTAAATTAGAAGATTTATCTTAAAGCATCTGAGCACACTGCACAAACTGAGCATGAACAAATTCACATTCAATGTAGGAAAGCAAAATTAAAAGGATGCAGCAAAAAGGATTCTTGGATTATGAATCCTTCTATTCAGGGAGAACCAGTGTGGATGGTCAAATCATTGTACACTCATGGGCATTGTCTTAATTATATTGGTGATTAAGTGACATGGAACTTGGTGTTCAAAGGCAGAAGAAATAAAGCTCTTCCTTTTTTCCCCCCAGATCTCCAGCTGGAGTCTGAAGGTTTGGAGACATAACATATGTGGTGTTGTCTAGCTGAGAACAGGTCCTTTTTTTATATAAAATATTGACAATGAAAAATAAAACAGAATTCTTTCTTTCACTCTTCTGTTTTCCCCTCCTCTCCAAATAGTAAAAGTGAACGAGACAGGTTGTTCCAAGACAGTGGCATCTACCTGTGTGTTCCAGTTATCAGGATATTTGCCACGCTGAGGACTTTACCAAAATCACAGCTATGTGTTTGAACAAAGGAACAAATAAACCCCAGACCTGCCCTAACCAGCAATAATTTTCTGCAAGCATAAGATGCAAGGGGATTTTAGCCATAGTGAATGCTCTCACATGCTTGTTTCAGTTAATGTCTCAGGCTCAGAAGGGATTGCAAGCCTGGATTTAATCATGTCTCTAAAACTAGCTGAATCCTTAGGCACTATGGGAATGCAAATAACTATTAAGTTTGAATCCCAGATGTAGAGCTCAGAAGGCTGTGTGCTCTTTCAATATATTTCTCTCTATGTAACTTTTGCAGATAAAAGATGGTCCATAAAACTTCTCAGCCAGCACACAAATATATATCTTTCCACTTTGCTTTTCAGTAAGAAAAAACTAAACTCCAGACACAGTCTTCCCAAGATATAATTACAAGGAAGCACTGAAAAAGTACTTACATTTGTAAATATGATTTTATTTTTTCATGACTAAAAGGCTTTCTGAGAAAAGGGTGGCCCAGAAGTGACAGTGTGAACCAGGCAGTATGCAACAAAAGATACTTGCATGTCTATGATCCCTCTTCATCCTCTGTTAGATCACTGCTGCATGAGGTTTATTTTCAGAGTTTAGCACAAGTCTGAAGTACCACAGAATATATGAAATTGGAAGGGATCTCTGGAGTGCACCTGCTTCAACACCCAGATATGGCTACACCCGGCTCTCTGGCTTTACATTCAGTGGAAGCGCTCAACATTTTGGCATGCATTGGAATTAAGGAAAAAGAGAGGAGTGGTTTTGCAGCACTTCTTAGACCCCCTTGCAAAAAAATGAGCTCTAATTCTTCCTTGTACCTTCCCTGAGACATTGTGCTGTCTCTCAGAAGGGATTGTCTAGTCTGAATATTAGTTTCATTTTATAACAAAGGTTCTTGATAGAGCTATGTGAGAAATATTCCTTTACCATAGCTGAGAAGCCTTCTCAGTCACCTAATTCCAAATGGACATTACAAGGTCAACCTGCTTCAAATAGAAGATGAAACTAGCATTGAAAATAAATGTAAATCTCATGTGATGCATCTATTTATGTGTTATATTTTTCTGAACTCATCAGACTGCAGTAAATCACCTTGAATTTGATTTCTGATTCTCTGCAAATATAGAACATAGTATTTGAGACAAATACTTCCAGGAGTCTCCTTTGAACAGATATTATGTGGCTAATTTAAAATATTTTGCTATTTCTCCAGTTCTGTTATAAAAGAGGGAGATATTTTTATATCTTTATGTGTAGCAATGAGCTTTGGTCAGTAGCGACACTAATACTACAAAACTAATTCAAAAGCCCACCTAGTAACCTTAGCAGCTTTTTTAATTCTAAGTGGTACATTAAATAGAATGGGAAAAGTTATTTTTTATTCATTATTTGGTTATATAAATTGTATAAAAGAACTTAGGTTCCGTACTCAACAGGACAACATTGTTGTTGTTGTTTTTATTGCTATTCCTTGTCAATACACTTGCAGAATCAGAAGAATTGTTTTCAATAAATTATTTCAAGATTGCTTTGAGTTTGCTCAGAAAACACCTGGAATTTTGAGTTTACTTGTGACAATCAAAATATTTCTATTCCTTTATTAAGGTTTATTAAATTCAAGGTTTATTTATTTTGATGCATATTAGTTGCTGAACATAGTTTAACATCAGAGAAAAAATGTTTCAAGGACAAAAGCTAAACATTCTTTATTTTTGTTGGATAAGCACAAATGTTAATATAATCAACGCATTTGCTTATGAGTTGGGTATATTCAAAAGGAAGTTATTAGCTTGAAAATTATTGAAGGGAAGAAAAGCATTTATTACTTAATAGAGCAGATCCATATGTGTATTCAAGTAATAATATATTTTCACTAGGGAGAGAGAAATAACATTTTTTTATTATTTATTTTTCTATTAGGTCTGCTCACTAGCTCATTTTGTATAAACTGTTTTCTAGTTCTCTGCACAAAAGCAAAGTAATCTCTCAAATGTCATCTACATTATGTCTTCACTTTCCGGGCTGCCTTAAGGCTCTGGGGAAACCACACAGACTCCATATACAGATAGTTTATATGAAACATTTTTGTAAATATAAATTTCTGTGCCTTATGCAGTCAGTTTTGATTCTTATGTATGGGAGTTTGAGTCATTTGCTGTTGTGAATTTGTGCTTGCTTTCCTCATTATACAGCAGTCATAAATGTAAAAAGAAGGTTGAATTTGGAGAGAGGACAAAGGAAAATGGAGAAGGGAAGATAAGAAAACTTTAGATGCAGGAAAGAGTATGCTCTAGGGATGGGCATATCTGTAAGAATAGCAAAATGAGTTTCTCCTCAAATATTTCTGCAAATACTTAATGGAATAGTAACAGCTGAAATAGTATCATTACAATGAAAATAAACTAAAATTGGAAGGATTCTAAGAAAAAATCCTAAGCTTTTTTAAAGAAAAAAACCAAAACACCACCTTTTCCTTCCCAACTTTCTCTAGCTGCTTGGCAAATAGAAGGTTGCTAATAGTTTTTCAGCTTCTCTTAGTATTTCTCGAACCCTCCAAAATTGACAAAAATAATTGCTCTCTAAATGGAGAAAGGTTGATGGTTTTAGTTTCATTACTTTATCTGTAATGAGAAAAAATCAGACTTTTGAAGTAAGAAAAGAGCTGTAAGTGATGGATATTGTCTCGTCTGACCAGCTGCAGAGGACAGCCTCAACATTTCATCAAGGTCTGGGAGGGAATGAAATGTCATGATCCTCTTCTCAGGTGCTCTGACACCTGAATGATTGTCTTTGAAAGTGTTCATGCCAATACTATTCCTTCCCCTCCTATGCTTCTCAAGTTCAGGAAGAAGAATAATAATTTTATTCTTAGATCCTGTTTCCTTTTTAATTAAGGGTTCTGCACTCTCAAAAAGATCCATGATAATTAATCACAGATGGAAGGAGGCATGCAGGCTTTTTACAGCAGGTGAAGATCAATATTTAAAGAATTTGCTTTGGGGAAAATCACCCAGGCACCTCTCCCAGCTTCCTACCTTCATCCTATGCATCAGTGAGCATTGCTGCAAATCAAGCCCTGGGGTATATTCATGGGCCAATCCCTCTGTTGGGCATTTTTTTATAAAGCTCGAGTATTTTTTATTTTTTTACTTCATAGTTCACATCTCAACATGATAATGAGAACCTCTTCTATTTCATCTGAGAAAGTCCAACAAGGAACTGAGAGATCAAACAAGCAGAAGAAGCTTTCATGTTTGGAAAGTTGAATGTTCTAATACATATCTTCACCATTTTTATTTTTTTTTTTTTTTTTTGGGGGGGGGGGAGAAAAAAGAAGCATTTGTCTTTACAAGAGGATTAATTTTATAAATGAAGCAGTTTCCATCCCAAGTTACAGGCTTAATGACATGAAATTAAATCTTGATCCCTGTTAAAGTCTTATTCAAGAGGAAATAAAACCGAGCATAACATAGGCCTGTTGGCAGAATGTTTTTAATAAAGAAGGAGAAGAGAGAGAAAAATTGACCAGGCACAAAAATTGAATAGAGAGTTTAAAAAAAAAAAAAAGCAAAAAACCCAAACTAGTTCTTGATGATGACTGAACATCCATATTGTCAGGGTGCTCCCAAAGGAAAATGCAGCTATTATTTGGAGTAGAAATAGTTTCTGAAGAATTGACACGCTGAATTGATTTAAGGGGCTCAGAATGAAACAGTTATTCAGCAAAAGCCTAACAATAGATGAAGGTTTTCTTAAGTCTTAAACAAAAATAACACAATCTCTTTCCTGAGGCGTGGTAAACATTTCTTTTCAAACTCATTTTCAGTGTTGCAGGGAAGAGACACAGAGTTCAGTTTCAGGCATCCCATTTACAACCACTTCCACTCCATCCTTCATTCCCACTTAAAGGCTGCATAGTGGCAAGTGGTCTGCGCCAGTGTCTATTTAGATCTTTCTTCTTAGGTGAGGAAGGGATGAACAGGTAACAGCAGTTTTTCTTTTAGAGAAAACTATAAACATAGTAATTCTGGGGAAAAAATGCTAATTCTGCAGGTTCATTCTGGGTCCTATTGGATCTACCTTAAAAACCCATTAAGAAATTCTCATTCAAATTCATGACTGCTTTACATAGCTTCAGTTCTGAAAATATATTCACATCCACTGTCATTAAAAAGAAGATAACTTGTGAGTATTGTGCTTATGGAGGTGTGCTAGGAAACATGAATCCTTAAGGTGCATAAACCAGGAGGATATATAATGAGAATGTTAAATATCTTTTATATCTGCTGAGGTCTAAATGATGCTTTTCAAGTCCTCATTTTTCTTTTCATGAGGGCCTGATCCTGTTGGAATGCATTAAACTTGATGTGGTGGGATCAGAGCAAAGTGTGCCTCTACCTACATGACTGCAATCCAGGGAGGTCTAGGCTGAGAAATTTCTGTATCCCTTCAGTGATTTGGGGCTGTTTCATAAAAGTGGTAGTTTGTAAAAGTTGTGAGGTTCATGGCTGTGCTGAGAGAGAAGATTTATCCAAGGGAGTAACTGTTGTGACCAAGGGAAGTAACTAACTGCAGCCATGGGAGGGTTAAATTCCTCTGGGATCACGAGCATTCTGGATTTTAACTTTCTACTAGAGGACTTTTTATAAAGGTTACTTCCCATTTGGATCCCCAACAAGACTTTCAGTATGAACTCAACAAAATTTCACTTTCTAGAATTTTTGCTCCTTACTCTTGCCATTTCTTAATTCCAGATGTTGTTTTCTTCCATTTTTATGAGTGGCCTAAGGAAACTGAGCTTTTCTTCCTCATTTTTTTGTAGTTTCTTTTTCAGGAGAAAGGTATAGAACAGTGAAACCAGAAAAGTTGCATAGTGTGCTTAATTGCATAGTTGACATAGTGACAAAACTGAGAACACCTTTCAACATTATTTCTATTTGGTTTTGGAGTTTTGTTTGTTTGTTTGTTTTTACCTCAGTCTGGCTGGTAACTCTACCTTCACCAATTAATTACCTTTAAAAAAAGCCTTTTTTTACATTCTGAAGCCTATCTTTAAGCCTCTTGATATCACTGTAAGAAAACCAGGAGTCAGCATTCCTTCCCACCGCATTGGGACAGATTCAGTGCCACTGTATCCCCTGCCAGCAGATCAGAATAAGTGTCTCCAGCTGGCTTAATGCTGCAGAGGATTTTTCTCCCCGTGTTATGATTGGCAGAGCCTTTCCAGCCTGGTTTATGTGAACAAAGCCAGAGAGTGAGAAGCAATAGGGCACAGATCCTCTGAGGCTTCAAAGCCACGCTTTTCCCACTTAAATGTCAGTCAACTACTGTTTGTCAGCAGCATGGAAAGCCCTGACAGAAGGAAATTGAGTCTTTTCTGCTTGTTTAATACCCTCATGGCAGCAGGGTCTGTGCGGTGCCACGCTGGGAAACCAAGCGTGCCTGGGAAGGTTCAGCAAGGTCAGGATGCTGCCCTGTGAGCATCCCACATTTTGTCTAGAAGGTGTCCCAGGCAGATTTTCCATACCTTACCAACCAGTTCTGGCTGTTTTAGTGCTTTTTGGAGTGTATAACCATGCATATAGAGCCAGGGGCTCATAGGCTCTCCTAGGGCAGCCTCTGACCTCATTTATGAGTTTGTTTTCTAGCCCAATACTGAATTAAACAATGCAGAAAACACCAGCCAGAGCCTTACTGGGTTTGGGGGGATTCACATACAAGAGGGCAGTAGGTTTAGGGTTTTAAAATAGAAGTCTGCAGACCTCGTTTGCCTCACTGACTTTTGGCGGGTTCTTTGGAAAACAAGGATGGTGTTTGTGTAAGATGTTTGGGAAGGAAAGGACGCAGACTCTGCTTGTTTATTGCTGTGCTGAAATCAGGAATAGTGGGTCTGTCATAAAAATACACGTTCTAGTCAAAAGGGTAACTCTGATGAGAATTAATATTTCATAGAGTTGTTCATAAGCCAAATGCTGCAGATGACTCACCACTGGGGAAGTTCATACCACAGGTATCACTGCCTCAGTAAATAATGCTATTAATTGTTTGCATTAAGTTCTGTTTGTTAATCTCTCTTGAACATGTTATTTGCTGTTGTCATCAAGATAAATTAGCATCCTGCCAAACTGCAAACAAGGACTGCCATCCCCACCAGTTTATTCATGCCAGTGGTTTCAATTAGCTGAACTCTGAAACACATCTGTCTTAGGGAGAGAAGTTATATACCTAACAAATAATTTTTTCTCAGTGTCAAAATAAGAGTATCACAATGAATATCTGATCTCAATGACTGGAATAAAACTATGAACAATAGTATTCAATCAAGATATTAATTAAAACTTGTAATATCATCTTAACAAGAACATGTTGCAAAGTTAAATTGTTTTTCCCCCCTTTTAAATTATCACAGTCAATTAGCAGGTGTTCTCCATATGTAATTATTTTCAGTGGAATGAAAAATGGAGTTAAATGTTACAGCTGTATAGGGGTAGATTGTGGCCAGGCACTTTGAGAGGATGAAGACAGAAAGGAGTAAAAATGTGGACCAGGATGCTCTTGGCTAAGTTCCAGTTTGCTAATCACATCCCAATTAGTCAAAGCTGCCTGGTTATTTCAATTAGAATCCATACTCTTCCCATATTTCCTTGGAGGGCTGGGTGCTTTGCAATATAAAATTGAAAAGCTGCTTTCTCCCATATGTGCCTGCCTTTAACTCTCAAGTGACAAAAATTTCAAATAGCAGATCTATTTTGACTTAATTTTCATATGCAGGAGAGGCTATTTAGTTTAGCTGTCTCTCTGTATACATACATACGTATGAACATACACGTGTATGTTTTCTTTCAAAGCCTGGCTGCAAACTGAGGCTGTGTGTAAAACACAAACATGGAACATGCCTGGATGAAAACTCAGAGTTTTTACTGAAAAGTCTTGTATATTTTCTAGCTTTCTAGTTGCACAGCTGATGTCCTTACAGGCTAGTTTAGCTCACCTAGACTGATTTTACTGGGTTGACAATGATGATTTAATATTGATCTTTCACAGCAAGCAAACTTTAAAATCAGTCCCTTTTGATGAGCTGGTGACAGAGCAGTTAAAGGCGCAATCTCTGGGTCTGAAAGCATGGGACTAGGGACAAAGCTGTGTTTGCTCAGAAAACATTTTTTTTTGTTTGTTTTGGTATATGTAAAATATACTATGGGTCATCTGTAGTAACCCACATGTAGAGGTCATCAGTGTGACTTGATCATAGGATTTATGTTCCATAATGCTGAAGGGATGGATCTACTGCTGGAATAAGACTGAAGGGACATTTCAGAATTAACTCTGTTTACTCTCTTGTAAAATTAATATTCCACATTTAGGTGAATGAAGTCTGTTTCATTCATCATCCAAAGCCTGCCAAAATCAATGGAAGACTTTCCATGAGCTTCAGTGAGCTTTAGTTTTAAGTGAAAAGAATTAATTTTGCAATAATAAGCATGTCTGGGCAGCCTTTACAAGTGAGTAGGAAATCATAGGAACAGTTTGCATTTATACAAAACTCTTCCCCTAAGGATTTCATTTTACTTTGAAAATGAAGTAATTGAATGACCTTTAACTCCATTTAAATAGTATCCATATAGAAAGAGTTTGTTTGATTTAAGAAGGTTTTCCTTTTTCCCAATCAAGCATAACTTCTTGATTGTGCATTCCACCCTTTTCTTTCTCATTTCTCAGTATTTTTCACCACCTCTAGCCAGACATTAGATTTCCTAAGACAGTCAAATCCCTGTCTTGACAGATTATTAATTATCACAGCTGGAGGTGGGGTGCTGTAGCTGTTCCTTGCTGTTTGTCATTTGACAGTAAAACTGGATGAAAACTAAGGCTTTGAAAGAAACAGGAATAAACCCCAACATTTGTATACAGTGCACAGTGGCTGAACAGATGCTGGGTTGTTTTTCAGCCCTACTCTGATATCTCTTTCTTATCCTTCTTTCTTGAACTCTTCTCTGAACTCAGAGATCTTAACACAGAGAATAACGTGATACCAGACCAGTACAGAAGGTAGCAATTTGCTGCTGAAAATATCTTGCCTTACTTAAAGATATTTCCCAGAAATCTGCAGAGGGAGGTAGGATGGTGATACATTAAAAAAAAAAGCAGAAGACTCCTTCCAGCAACAAGACCATTTTCCCTGGAGGATTCTGAATTACTTACATTTAGTCATTGTCCAAAATAATTTGAGGAGTAACTTGTTTGGTTTGGAGGGATGACAAAGGAATTGGTTTCAAGAATGCTTGCGATGATGGGTGTGATAGGCTGAGTAAAGCTGGTGTTTATAGAAGGATGTTGTTTGGGTTTGTCAGGAAGCTTTTCGGTGGGCATCTACACCACTTGTACTCTCAGATGAAGCAAGGCTCTCCCAGGGCCATGCATGGGCCATGAGGAAATTCAGCCTAGGGAAGGAGGGTTCTGGAATCAGGGCCTGGAGATCCAAAAGCAATGAAAAGGCACTGCTGAAAGCACAGACCCTACAGGAATTATCCTTTCCTTAGCTTCTGAAGCAACTCTGGGACTGATGTTGAGCCAAGGCTATACAAAAGGAGCTGGAGGAATTCATCCAGCCCATGCCAGGACAAAGCATCTTCTGATAAAAATTAATTCATATACGTGTGAAGATTCAGTTCTGCCTCCCCCCACCCTCCCAATATTCCTCAGGTTTAGCTGCTGTTGTAATGTAAGGCTCTAAAGAGCAGACAATATCCAGGAGAGGGCAGTGCTGTACTCACACATAATCTGGATCAGATTGGAAAGTGAGGACAGTTGTGGAAATACTGTGAGTGATGTGAAAATTTTCTTGTTTAATCAGTTAACTAGCAAGAGATTCTTTTGCCACATTTAAATTCATTCTATTTTTGTATCTGGTCTGTCTCTATCATGGAAGACACTGGATGTTGTCAAGGCAAGAATGAGATCTAGGAAGAAGTCAGGGCTGGTCATCCTAAACTGAAATTTAATAATGCTCAATAATGCTCAAAAGGAAAGACTTTATCACCTGAGGAACACATTGCAATATTTCCTGAAAATGAAAAAAATCTGTCTCCTTCTTCAGAAGTTTTGTTGCACCCAGATCCCCCAGCCTGGGATTCCATAACCTGTAACTCACACACTGCCAGGCTTCTCACTCATTCCATCCCAAAGGACCCAAGCAGCCTTGGCTACACTCAAATGTAGCTAAATCAGTTGAGAACAGGTACTTTCATTGCTTTGATGCATAGCATCAAGACCTTAAATAGTGGAAGGAGGTAGGGACTGACCTGATAACAAAACTCATAAACTACTGAAGAGCCAGACAGCATTTGGACTGATGGGAGCCAGACTGTGAACCTGGATGTGACAAATGCATGCCTCATCCTGGCCTCTGTCTGGGAAGAGAGGGGGAATGACAGATTCCTTGGCTCCCAGGGAAAGACATATGAGGATCTGTGAATTCAAGTGTCCCCAGAGACACAAGAAGTGTCTGGCCCTCCATGCTGGAAAAGAGGGTATTTATGCCCAGCAATCTGAAAACCTGGGACATCACCATGTCTGTATAAGGGCTTCTGGCAGCACCTACCATTTATCTGTTCTGTGCTTGCTTTCAGAAATAGCTGCTTCTTTCCTGTTTGAGTTTCTTTTGCTAGGTGTGCAGTCCTACCACTGCTTTTCTGCTGAAATGGAGACATCCACACTTAGCTCCTGCCTTACTGGACACCAGAGGTGCCCACCACACCACAGCCTCCCTCCTGCTTCCAAACTGATGAGAGCTGTTAGCATCACCACTGTTGCTCTGGGTATGCACATCTGCCACATGACTGTCACTCATCCTACTCCATCTATCTTAAATTTCAGGATTCAGGTAATTTGAAAAGGCTGGAGAAGGCAAATTTCCCACATGCAGCATTTTAATGCCTCTTGTGCAGTGAAAGCAAAAATTTAATCTCCCTCTTGCGTATCTGTGTCTCACAACAGAACAGATTTCCTTAAGGAAAAAGCACAAGGAAGACAAGGAACAGTGGCTGTCAAACAAAACTGGTGAAGGCCAAGCTTAAAATAAATAGGGTATGGTTCTTCACACAAAGCATAGTTAAGTTGTGAAAATGCTTGATGAAGGGTGTTGTGGAAATCATTCATTTATTTAGTTTTGGGGTAAAACTGGCCAAATTCTTGAAAAAAATCTCTCTCTTTCATCCCTGAAAAGACTCTATTTTACAAAAAAAAATACATCTTGGGAAGTGATGCTCTGAGCAGTCTCTATTTACCATCCTCTGAAAGTCTACTATTATATGGGCAGAAAAGAATGAAAAGGTTACCAACTACATGAATTTTCATCTTTACATGACCCAAACCTCTTAGTGCTAGTCCTCATCTTGCATATTAACATCAACATTCAAAGAAAACTTGTTTGCAAATTTGTCTTGAGGACAACCTAGAGAAGATATTCAGTGAATGTCCCTTTTTCAATTCACCCCCTCCCTGCAGACATTTTAGAGACACAACAAGCCTGAAGCCATGCTACTTGAATAATGATTTCAGACTTTGCAAGCTAAGCAGGGTCAGGCTGGGACATATTTCACTGGAGAAACCTCCAAGACTAATCCAGCAACCCACAGATGACATGAGAATTTCAGGGCTGAACCAATGTGGCTGGATGATGGGTGTTACTGATCTGCTGCTTTTTTTACAGAACTTCTCCCTTCAGTAATGCACTTACCTACTTGTGAGAATATTCAATGATGTATTTGTAATTAGGACTCACTCTCCTGACCAGGAAAAGCTTTCAGTCTTCTCTTTGGTTATTAGTCAGAAAGATCCCATCAAACCCAGTAAGAGGACCATATTATTTAAATGTTAATGTGGGGAGAGGTGAACATAAAGGAACAATTCACAGCCAATACGTTCTATTTGCCTGACATCTGCTGCAGGGTCTGAAGTGAAATTATGCCCAAACATATCTGGAGTGCAAATAGCTGGGATAGGAAATGGCCAAGTATTTCTTTAGCCAGTGACATATCCTTTCAAAGAAAAGGACTTACTTGGGGGCCTTATCATTTTGGTTCATGCTTTCTGAGAGTGATGGTCATTTGGGGATTGCTGAATTGTTGCTATTTTGAAAAATTTTTTCTCCTTGGGAGAGGAAAAGTGGAAATCTAAACAGTCATTGTCTGATTCCACCAGTTCCTCCTGAAATGTTAAGCATATATAATAATGCCTTTTCCTTACAGAGAGGAAGCTGATAATAGTCTTGCTGTTAAAATATCATATTGTGCAAGGGAAGAAGCACATGCTTTCTGCTGGGTAGTGAACTTCTTGTCAGTGAAATTTCTGTAAAACTGATGGACTCCTTCATATGTTATGTCCAGGAGACTCTGTCCCTAGTTTGAATATTTGCTCTTGGGTTCCAAGGTCAGATAGGTGCCTGTGCTTCAGGGAATACAAATCCCTCTCCAAATGTTGCTGGTTTGCTGAACTGGTTATCTTGGAGGAAAATACATTGCTGCCAGCCTCCTAATAACCATGAGAAAGGATCAGTCAGGGTATACATATATATATATATATATAGGGTATAGTCAGTACCCTATAAGTTTCAATTCTCTCACCATAACTGCTTCCCATATTGAAAGAAATATTTTTTACTCTCTGCCAATGTGTGTTCACCACATAGTTCATGTCATGGATTTCTCTTCTTGCTTGCTAGCATGTACACTTCTTAGCTTAACATCTGTTTCCTTCTACACTGCATGTGTGTTTGTGTGTGTGTATGGAATCATAGGATTTTAGAATGGTACGGGCTGGAAGGGATCTCTGGAAGTCCAGTCCAACCCCCTTGCTAAGGCAGGATCACCTAAGGAAAGTGACACAAACTCATCTGGACAGGTCTTGAAAGTCTCTAGGTAAGGGAACTCCACAGTCTCTCTGGGCAGCCCTGTTCCAGTGCTCTGTCACCCTTATAGTTAAGAAGTTTTTCCTCATATTGAGGTGGAACCTCCTGTATTTCATTTTGTGCTCTTTGCCCCTCGTCCTATCATGGGGCACCACTGAAGAGTAAAGAATAGTTGCAGACTTCAGTTTGACAGTCACTACTTACTGCTAGCCCCACAGATTCAGCTGCTTACGACTCAAAAGTGTGCTGCAGATGGTTTAATATGAAATAAATAAAACAAATTAACTTGCTTTGTATTGCAGGTTTTGGGGATAGCTTATTGAGCAGCAACATAATTCAGTTGCTTGGGTTTACTACTTCGTATCATCTTGTATCAATAAAATATGCTTGTGAAAAATCCCTCAGAAAGGAATAATCCATGAAAAGTGATTGAAATTTTATTACCCTGTTCATGTTGCAAAGTGAAGAGTCTGCCTTCAGACAGAAATCAACATTTTGTCAAAAAACCTAGATTTTTCTCCAAGAAAATAGCAAAATTTTCTGGGTGAATAATAAAGAAAACATTACTAGTGTGTAAGTGGAAAATCCTGTAGTGTACTATATGAGAAATAATAGGTTCCCATGATTAAAACTTGGAGACAGTATTCTCAGTGAAAATTGCACAGTTCAGGATCTAATACACACCAAATTTTCAGGCAGTCTCAGTGTGCTTGCAAACCAAGCCAAGGCAGCAACAAAAGCCTGTCCGAATATGTGCCAAGTCAGATTAGACTTAAAAATGTATATTTGTCTTTGCATAAAGCTGGACAATCTTGCTAATAACGAAAAAAAAAAAAGATAAAAAGTGGTCCTTGCAGCTCTGCTTTTTGTGCACCGCAGCAAACTGGTGCAGCATGGACCTTCCTGTGCTCAGTGCCCACGTTGCCTCCCACCCTGCCTCCCCATCTCCATTGGTGGATGCAGCAAGAACAAACGTGCCCATCACATTTGAAGGCCTAATTTTGTCATGTAAGCCCAGCTCCAAGGGTGGCTCAAGGTAACATGCTATTTTCTGATTTTGATGTCCAAACCATAAGCACACACTCTGTTACAGTGTCCAGGGATGATAAATGGGGACAAAAAGCAGAGAGGAATAGCTCCCAGCTATGCTCCCAGCTTGGATTTCAAAAGCATTTAGCCCCTCTGAACCTGTCTTCCACCTATTAAAGGAAGTTAGGAAGATAAATGTCTAAAGGCTTCCGTTGGGTGCCATATCGAGCATCAGAAATGTAAAAACAAAAACAGGTTCAGTAGATGAAATGAAAGTATAAGACAGCTTGGTTCCCAGCATTGAAAAAGGAGAGAATAAATTGAGTCTGTTATATTTTTCCTTGTTGTTTTTCTACAGATAGTGTACCAGATATGCAGCTTACTTAAAGCATCAGTAATTTATTCCACCATTCCCAGTGTTGAAATCCCTTGTGGATATGTTGACAAAACTTGGCTCAGTTGAAGAGTTTAATTAAGTGCACAGTATTTTAGGCACTTGGCTAAATTCAGGTGTCCGCTTTGACGCAGAGTAGTCTGACAAATATGGAAAGCCAGGTTTTCTGTGAGGGGAAAAAAAAAGATTATAAAATTAAATGGGAAAAAAATAAAAAAAAAAAAAGGTAAATAAAGGACAAGTTAAGTATATATTATGTATGTGTATAGAGGTACACATACATATATATATGTATGTATACATGTGCATATATGTGTAACATAAACAAAACTAGAGTGGTGTGATTGTCAGTATGAGTGATACCAAAACCCTTGGCTTCCATTTAAATAATAAAGATTAATCAGCACAGTGGCTTTCCAGAAAGTCCTCTCTTGTTTGGCAAATTCCTAAACCACAAAAGAATTGTTTTGAGTCTTAGCCAAATCTCTTCCCCATTGAGCTCACTGCCTTTTCCTGAATCAGTGCATAACATTGCCATGTGTGTTTATGGTAACAGATCCACAACCCCTTTTGGCTCAAAAATCAGTGAAACTGCCCATGTTGTTGATTAATTGCTGACTAATCAAATATCATCTAATATCCTGTTGCTTCAGAAAGAGACTGCTCATTAAGACTGAATTATAGAGCTGAGGGGTACAGTTTTCTTAGCCATCACTGAGCTGATTTTACTGTTGACCATTTTTATTTACCTGCTACCTTGGCATGAATTGTGTTTATTTGGCAGGCGGATACAATAGCTGTTGTTTTACAATGGATTTAATGCAGTTAAGATCTAAGCTGTTCCTGAAAAGGGAGTTGCTGCTTTTCCTTTCATCCCAGGCTTTTTGTTTCTTCATCTTCTTTTTGCCACAACTAAAGCTGGTGTAGGTCTCTTAGTAGTCAGACAATGGAGCTGCTCTGGCTGAAAATGAACTTTTAAGGGACTGGATGGAGGAACCACTGTAGTCCCCCCACCAGTCTCTTTTGGACTGGTCTGCAGGGAGCTGTGCCAAAGCACCTTTGCAAACCCCTGAATAAATCCTCATTAACATTCTCAAAGGCATTGCTGCAGAGGTAGAGGACAGTGATAAAGTTCTGCCTAGGGCTTTCATACCATAGAGATAAGGACTGGGGAGTGACATGGGCAGAGACCCACTCTGGTTGTTCGATCTGATATGTTCCTACCATGCTGACTAAGCCAAACAGCCTATAAAACGAGGGGCTGCTTTGGTGGGCTTCAGGAGTTTTATTGACACCAACCTTCCCACGTTGGATAGGCCAAAGATGGATCCCAGACCAGTGATTTTCTATAATCTCTCTTTTCTTCTACTCTCCAGTTTTGTTGGTTTGTTTTTTTTTAAATTATTAAGTAACCACAAATTTCTCCCAGGTTGTGCAGCATTAGCATCCACGTGTTGCAGTTTTCTGTGATCTAAATTATCAGTCTTTGTGACTGTGCAGCCTGAACATCAAAGGATCTGCTTTTGTGCTTTTATTATATCTATGAATACATACTTGTGGGTGATTTGTTTGCCCTGACCCCTCTCATTGCATATCAAGGGGTAGACCAGGGGAAAGGCAGGAATTCACAACCATAGTGATTATAAGCCATCCTATTGCTTAAAGGAAAGATGTGTTGTGTGTAGCATAGGTTTATGCCTGTCTTGTGTACACTCCCATTACACAGAGGAAAGGTGAAGTATTCTATGCTGCATATAACATAGTTTTAAAAAGTTCTTCAGAATCCAGAACTCATACTGATACAGAAATTACTCATTATATATACAGTCTCTCTATAAACATACTTAGTGTTAGATGCAGCTTTGGTGGGAACCAGTGCTCAGAAATACTCTGTGAACAGAGTAAGTTACCCAAGATGGAGATGGGTCTGGTTCTTCCCTGAATATCTTGATTCTGTATAATTAAATCTCACCTGTTAGTTTTGCAAATCCTCCAGAGATGAGCAAAATTATTTGCTATTAAGTCTTCCTAAATTAATTAGGTTATTTTGATGGACTAAATTTGGTTCATCTCAGAAGGAGCACTCCAGTTTCTGTCAAGTCACATCATCATTTTGAGGGCATAATAATATCTTTGATAACCTTCATTCCTTTCATGCAGATTTTTCTAGCCTAAATCCAGAGCTAAGAATAAAGCAAGTTTTTTTGTTCAGAAATGAAGATTTTTAGTTTGAGGGGTTTTTTTTGTTTTGTTCTTTTAGCATAAACCATTTCTAATTCTTGTATTATGTGTTGTGTAAGGAAGCTGGAATGAATGATTGACAACATATTCATTTGGTCATAGTCACTAGAGGACAAAAAGATTTTGTCTTTTTTACTTTTCTATCTGCAAAGTGGATATATATACAGTTTCTGTCTCAGAGGAGTTATGAAGATTTGTTGGTTAATGTTTGGACTACAGTTTTTGTCTGTGCTAAGATCCCTATAATTATTTAATGTCCCAGTTACAGATAGCTGACACCGTGTCACATCCTTGGAGCATTGTTCACTCTATTTTCCAAGACTCTGTAAATCTGAATTATACACTTCTTCTGAGCATAATGTATCAAACATAAAAGCAAAAATGTAATTTTTTTAATAATACTAAAAATAATACTTAGAATAATTTTTCTATCATTTTATACAACACTGACAGAAAAATCCTGCTATATTTCTTTGTAATGTCAAGACGACTCTTAGATATTTTCTTCTTTGTATGGCCTAGATTGTGACATCATTTTATTACAAAATTCACCTTTAGAGAGCAGAGCTATTTATATGACTAAATTTCAGGTGTGCTCAAAAACATGATTGCAGTGTTGAAGGATCTAATAAAAGCTCATCACTTCTTAATTGGAAACTAGTTTTAGTATATGCACCCAAGCAGAAAAAAAGAGCAACAATGAGTCATTGAAAGTTCTTGCAGAAGAAAGTCTGTCTGCTTTTTATACTGGTTTAATGGCTTCAGGTCTCAACACTCCACACTCTCTGTAACAACCACCCATAATGAGCAGTCAGTTTGAGAGGGTTACATTTGTTTGACTTCACTTGCTGGTGGCTCTAAGCAGAAAAGGCACCAGCCCAACACCAAGCAGCCCCGTTGCCAGTGGCTGGAGAGCAAAGCGAGCAAGAGCATGACTCACTAGTCTGGAAACTGAAAACACTTCACATTGAATTTTACTTGATTTATAAAAGAGATATAAATTAACAGAAACAATTTTTTAAATGCCTGAGTGACTATGTTGAACTGATATCCCCTCCTACATGTACTCTGACTACTGTGTTACAGAATTGTGCTTTTCCTTCAGTGCACTGTTGCTTTGATCTCATGTCCTGTTGAATTTGTCCCAGGATGTTAGATGACTTTCAGAGCCATGGTAGGACACACTCCAGGTGCAGGGGTCTGACTTCTTGCTGTAGGAGATGGCTTTGTAAAGTTGGTGCTTACTTTGTACTTAAGGGGTATCCAGTCTCTGACCTGGAAGATCTTAAAAGTCACTCCTTGAAACAGGGTCTGGTAAAGTTTATTTGCAGATCTCAGAAGGGCAGCCTTGCACAGGTTCCCTTTGCTTTTCTTGCACACAGAATGGAGAGCACACAAACATCCTCTATGGTCATGGCTTGTTAAAAACCTGGGAATTTTTGGATCAAAAATGCTTAGTGAGATCAGATGCTGCTACACTAAATAGCTAACTAGTGTTAGATTATAGTGTAAGACTTAGAAATGTAGAAAGTCCTGGTTTAGATGCCCAAAGTTTTTATAGTATGCCTGGTCCACTTGCACTGAAGATACCTGCCTCCTTCAACAGTTCAGCTCTGGTTGTGTCTGATACCCTTCTATCATCAGTCCTTGGACTTCCTATCTCCAAAGCTAAATCATTGGTGGCTGTCAGAAATACAGCCTATTGATCCAACAGGTCACCGAAAGACATGCTAAAATAGTGAGTCATAAGATATGAGGCATACTTGTCATGCATTTACCTTGATCCTTTTGAATAGAGTCTCAGTTTCTTGGAGGGCCAGACTGCACGTTTAAGGAAATCTTCACTTGGCTGAGATCTACCCCACACTTCACTCTCAGATGCTACATCCCTAAAAAACAACAGCCCAAACTTTTAACTCACCCACTATAAGCCCACATCTTCCCAAATCAGGGCTGTCACTGCATTTTTCTTTCTCACTTTCTCATTCTTCTGTGACACACCTTCACCTCTCCAAATCATATCTCTAACCACCCTTGCCTATGTGTTTTTTTGTCTTTCTGGAAAATGTTATAGCTTTTGAATGTATTCAGCCTAATGTCTGTGGTCTCCTCCAGCTTCCCAATTCTCTGCTGCCCACCCTGGAGGGCTGTCCAGCTTTCTAGTTGGTCACTGGCTCATCAATTTCTTGCAAGATGCTGTAAAACAGGCAGTACGAAAGCTGCAATAGACAGAAACTTATGTCTCCCATGGGCACCACCAGAGATCAACTGCTCTGAAATGTCTTATTCCTGCTTCAGACAGGAACTCCCAGCTCCTGAACTTTTCACTTCCTTTCCATACATATTGCTGTCCAAAATTAATGCCTTTTACATTCCAACATGCTAAAATATGCAGTCAGAAAATCAGCACATTTGATAAGCAAGCAGATCATGAACTGTCCATGAGCCACTTCCTGGCTATGACTGTTCTGCTCAATAAAAAGCTACAGAAAAAATGACTATACTATCTAAATATGAAACCTTTGAGAAAGGTATCAATGTTTTCTTAATTTCCTGAAGACACAATAGGATGTCTTTGTCTCTCCTGAAATTCTACCAGTGATACAGCAGGGACAAATCTGCTCCATAAAAACAAAATTACACAAAAGAAAATTAAACTAATAAAAAGAGAGAAAGAGAGATTACAATAACAATAAAAAACAATAGGCAAAAGCGAAAACAACTCCCTCTCCTTATTGTTATGCAACTAGAATCAGTGTCTTACTCATTTGTTAAACTTTTATGGCACTGGGAGCCTCAAATACTAATTTTCTTCAGTATGAAAGAGCCCTTTTTAATGGTATGAGTATGATGCTTCCAGGGCAGGCAAGAGCAGGCATCTGGGGAACACTAATATTCTACTCTGCTGGAGGTTTGTGGGCAAGACACCATTGCCTTGTTATTTCTCCTACCTTTTTTTACCCTAACCTGCCAATGCTGCAAGAACATCTGGTCAAAACCCATTTGCTAAAGCCAGCTATAACAGGATTTAAATGTTGCTGTGTTACAATTTTAATTGACAGTGAGGTTAAAAAAAATCACTTTCCCAGAAAGTAAATCTTCTGTCTCAAAACTGAAATGTTGTCCTTATAGAGATGAGGTGTGCATATCTCATGGGAAGAGCAGTCAGGTGTTGTATTGTCATGGCTGGCTGTGAGCCACCAGACTTCACTTCCATGGGGACATTATGATGGGAAGGTCTCTTTCATCCTGCTAAGTGAGGGTCTAATGAACCATAGGAAGGGTTATCCTAGGGACAAGAAGAGAAAGAGGCAGTACAGCAGCATTATTAATTTGCAATAATGGAAATTCCTGTCGGAAAAAGAATGTCCTTCATCCTTCTGTGAAAAATGAAAAATTAAAGTTTTACAAGTGACAAATAGAAAAACCTGTCTCTGCTTCAAGGTAATATGAGTAAGCATACAGCTGAACCCTATAGTACTGGAACTGCAGCACCTATAATAGAAATAATTAGCTGTACTGGTTTGTTTGTTGAGGTTTTCTTTATTTGCTGAGTTTTATTTTAGTGTCACTGGGTATATACTAACAACACACAGCTCTCCAGGACTTTTGAAAAAGTAGGCCATTTAAACAGGTGAATATCACAGGGTAGCCTTAACTATTGGTAAGAAGATGGACCAGAAATTATGTTCATGGCCATACTTGCAAGACTCTGATGATGATAATAATAATAATAATAAAAGAAGATATCACACCACTGACAAATAGAAACAATTTTGTATCTAATAGAATTTAAGTAATAAAGGCTGAAGGGCTGCAACAGCTGCAAAGAGATTAGATAGGTTATGTTTTCTCAGTGTAATAAAACTTGTCAAATAAAGCTGAATAAAATCTTCTTATCTGTTTCTCTGGCTTATTTTTCCTGCAGCCTCTTTCCTTTCAGCTGATTGCAGGAATCACCATTTCTCTAGAATTGTTACACAGAGACAGTTCAATTAGAGTCAAGTTAGTGAAAGTTATTGCTGTATTTGTTTTTGGTTTTGCCTTCTTTTTTAAGCAAAGGACATCTGCAGCATTTTGGAGCTATGAAGCAGATCAGAAAACCCACTCCACTAATCTGTCACCAGTCTCTGCTGATGTTCCTGGGGAACCGGGCTGGCCTGTGTATATCACTGGAGTACCATTAAATTTAGCACTGGTTTATACCAGATCTGGATCTGATTTAAAATAAAACACATCAAAACAACAGGACAGCCTTCTCCCATCACACCTGACTTGGTTACCTCTCTCTAAGGTTGCCCTTTTCTCATATCTGCTCTCACTTCTGATGTATCTCCAAACACTGTCTAGAGTCCTTTTCCATCTTTCTGCTAGTCCTGCCTCAGTTTCTCCCTGTCTCTAAAGAAAAACATTATCTTTGTAGGGCTAAGGGTGCCCATGATTGCTGAGCACTTTATGATATGCAGATGGTATTTCAGTTCAGAAGTGTGAGGTATTATTATTAATGTTAATAAAATGTGACAGGCTGACATTTTACCAACCTTTCAATATAATCCAAGGCCAAACCTTTGTCTGGGTTAAGAACTGCTTTGATTTGCCATATGGGTCTGTCCTTCCATCCTAGCCAGTGTTTCTGAACTGGTGTGTATATGATTTCAATTACATCAGCATCTAAAAGGGAGGTATTGTTTCAGATACTGAGTAGGAACAGCAAAGGACAATGTATGTTTGAGCAGCATTGCTGTTGCCTTCAACACATATTTGAGCAAACTATATTACCTTCCAAGAAGAACCAGTGAGCCTAGGAAAAGCCAAGGGATTCATCCAAGCTGATGTAATACATAAAGACACAAACACCAGTCATTAAATCAATAGCCATTGATTTAGGTAAATGAAAGCTTCGCCCTTAGGTAAGAAAAATTTTACTTATTTATGTGTATGTATTTAAAATGGTTCGTGCAAGATTTCTGGGGACACATATGCAATAATAAAATTTAAGTGTATTGTGTCAGTTCCCACAAACCCGTTACTTAAGATTTTTTTTTTCAGATTAAAGTTTTTATTTTAAATTTTTTTCTCTCCAGATAGAAAGCTCAGGAAACCAATGTATGGTGACAATATGACAACCAATTAGGGGAAAAAAAAAACCTGAAACCCATTGCTGGTGCTGAAAATACAGTCAAAATCTATGGTGTATCTGTATCTGAAACAATTTCTAGCCACTGTTTTAAGCATACCTGTCTCTTGGGATTGAGGGGGAAACAAAATTTCTCTATAAATTTTATGTAGCAATTTAATTTAGTCTCAGTCCTAATTGCATGGAACTGTGAAGACTCATAAGGTTAGGCCAGTCCAAACCCTGCACCACCCTGAAGAGAAGGTGCTGTGGTCAGCTCTGAGGGAGGCAGTGCAAATCCCAGGGAGATACCTGCAGTAACCAGAGTACTCCCAGACTCTAAAGCAGAGGCCATATTTGCAGGGTTATTGAAAGGAACAGAAGCATTAAGATAGTTCTCATAGCACAGGAAATCTGATGACTGGAAGTATGCATTATTCTGGATTTGAGGAATCTGAAGTGAGGAGGCCAGCCCAGCTGTCAGTAGGTGATACACACACATCATGCTCAGCATTTTGCTTGTCTGAGCACAACTGCAGCTCTGATATCCGTCGTGGCATGGCCAGACTTATTATGGAGCAGGCTGAAGTGTGTGTGCACCATCTCAGTCTGGTGGTCAGCATCTCTGGGGGGTTTGGGCTCTCTTTGTGAACTGCTTACTTCTCCACAGCCATGTTTCTCCTACTACAGCACTATTCTTCCCTCTTTACAATGTAAGGGAAGTCTTTTATTGGGAAATACACTCATAGGTATAAATCACCAATTAATCCTCTGATTTTAAGGAAGTTTGTTGAGTCTGTATCCAGCTAGAGCTGTGATGCATTTGTTCAGATGGAATTAGGTATAGCTGCTGAAAAAATATTGTGTTACCAGATGGACAGGTAAAATAACATTTCAGAATATGTACATCTTTTCAGAATATGTACATCTTTTTCTCTCCTGTGGAATCAAGTCATTCAAAGTGTATCAGGTATAAATAAACATAAGGAAGGGTCTATGTAGAGTTATTCTTTCCCTGGCCTGGCCAAAGGTTTTTACTAAAAATCCTTTCCCACTGAGGTGCAGTTTTCTCACTGTGATAGATTTAAAAATGCACCTGCATGGCTCAGCTTTCTGAACACAAAATTTTTCATGTTGCTACGTAGCCAACTTGTTTTTCTAGGAATATGAACGCAAGTCAAGAGAGCATAGAAAATGGAAAATTGCATCCTTTGCTTAAATTTCTCCACCTTCCTCTCTCCCTGCAAGTTTATGAAAAAATCCTGTGTGATAGCAGACACTTACTTTAGCTCTTGCTGAAAGTTCACATTTTAGTATTAGTTTCTTTCTATTTTGTCTGGGCTCTCTCCTTTTTTTTTTTTTTTGTTTTGTTTTGTTTTGTTTTGTTTTATTTTATTTTTCCCATTGGTAAGGACTTAATGAATGTTACTCTGACAGGAAATACTGGGATCCAAGCTGTGGATCATTTGTTGCCCCTGAAGTCCTTTGAGCCTTAAAGTTCATCTTTATCACTACTACTGAATATAACTGCATTGTCAGATTACTTTCTGGCATCAGTTTTCACACATGATTGACAAATATAACAAGCAGGTAGGCAAGAAGCTTCACTTGTTGTAGGGCAATTGATGTGCACTTTAGAAGCTTTCTGAAATGCAGAATGTTACTAAAGGCCATAACCTGATGCCAGATTAGCTGGCTGCAAACTACTAGTGCACTTCAGTTCTTCATTATTTTTTTTTTGTTTACCTCTTTTAATCAATCAGTGCTCATCCTTAAGGTATATCTTGCACAAAAGGAGTCCCCGAGACATGGGATCCAATTACATTGGTATCTTTGCTTCAACATTAACCTAGGGAAAGAATTGACAGGAGTTTCAAGTTCACTCTGCATGTAGGAGGTGGTTACAGTTTCCATGTGCCTTTTGAAGTGTCTTCATTCCCAGTGAAAACTCATGCTTAGGGAAGATTCATCAGACCTTAGGCACTATTCATTCCCAACAGTTTTTGATTCCCAGCAGAATGATTTATTGGAAACATTCTGCCTTTGTTGGAAACACTCACAGCCAGTCTGGGAGTTACTGAAATATGTCCCTAACATGTAGAACAGATTTTGAATGACAAAGCTCAAAGTAGCCATAGCAAGTGGTTGGACAAAGTGACTTGTCAGTGTCCTTGCTTCGGGTCCCAAATACACTCAAACTTTCAGTCACTTGTGGCATTTTAGGGATTTTGTTTGTTTATTTGTTTTGGCTTGGTTTTGTGTTGGGGTTTTTGTTTGGTTTTTTTGTTTGGGGGTTTTTCATTTGTTTTTTTCCTACATTGGACATTTAGAAGTCCTACTGCCAGAACAAGTTGGAATTCCTGTATTTGAGCTTTGCATAAGTGGCTTTTGTCATTTTCCATTTTACCAAACTGAACAGCTGCTGCTCATGTTCCCCAGCTGCTACTTTGTGAAATACTGTATGATGATGGCTGGAGAGGGGAAAGGAAAGGAGAAAGGGGAAAGAGGAAAAGAAAAGGAAATCCTTAAGGTCTAAAGAGGTGGTGATTTATATGATCTGCTCTTAGGTTCATGCTCAGTATTCTTTGCAGTCTGGCCATGTTCCTGGGCTCTGCTCAGGAGCATGATGCAAGCTTCAGCAAGGGGTTCTGAGCAGTTTTTCCTGCCTGAAAGTGGAAAGAAGCATAGTGCTATAGATGTGAGGGATTTCTGGAGCTTAGCTTGCCATTTCTGATTTGACTTGCCTCTTTTGCCCTCACCTGTAACTTGACAGTTATTTAACACACAAAGGATACATAAATATAAGTCCTGTATTCCTCAGGAGTAGCCTCGTGAATTAATAGAACAAAAATTATTTATAAACATCTCAGTCATCGTTTGCTGTGCATGAAAGGTCTAATAACTATTACAGAAGACAACCATGTGTAATTATGCTACTGTTTTACCTGTTCTTATTGCAGTGGCAAATCTCACTCCCAAACATTTTTGACAAAATAAAGGGAGGTACTCAGATAACTTTCAAGGTGAGTTCTTCGTTCAAGCCACCTTCTTCTTGTGTTGTTCACTCCAGATCTCTTTCCATTTCAGCCTTAGGCAAGTGAAAACTTCTGACTTGCTACCGTTTCACCAGCAGTTCCTACATATAGTTAAATGGCTGCAGTGTTTCTCTTCAAAAGCCATTGTGTTTCAGAGACAGGTGAAGTGGTGCTGGTTATACTGTAGTTTGTTTTTCACAATTGCCCTAAATCAGGGGATTAGGGATGTTTCTGATTAATATTACTGATGACTGCTGTCTGTGCAGCAGTAAAGTCTGACCTCCACTACTGTAAATGTAATGGGTGCATCTAATGAGAGTCCATGTCCATGAAGAGTGAGCAGGCAAGCATTCGTTTCCCTGACCCTGGCTATCTACTAGATACATGTCTAATCTGACCCTCTTTTCCAAGCTCCCTTTGCACATGGTAGAGAGGATGATAAATCCATCCAGTTCCAGACATCTCTCTAAGGCTGTGATTCATCACCTCAGAAGATAAGCTCTCTCTGTTGGCTCTAGTAGTAGCTGGTGTGACTAACATGGTTAAGATACCTACATTTTAGATTACTGATTTTCTGTTCCATTATGTCTGGTAGACTGGGCCCTTCTCTTCTGTAAAGGTGGGAAAGCAATACACAAAGACTTCATCCCATGATGATTGGTACCAGGTAATATCAATGTCAAATCCTCACACTTATCTTCATTTCTTGGGAGCAGGAATAAAATTGGATTATGATTCTTGCTCTCCTGTCATCTCCTCAAATAGCAGATTGATAAGTCAACACAAAATATTCACCTGTAATAAATACATACATATATATAAAAATAAAAAATCCATCATATAACAAACTATAAATAATAGATTCTTTTGATTGGGGTTTTCTTATGCTTAAAAGCAGCAAATAAATGTATTATGTCTGGTTGTGGTTGCTAAGGCTGAAGAAATACCTAGCTGATGATTTGCCTATTAATTGGACTGAAAAGCTTCTAACAGCATTGTGATATTACCACTTCCTCCTCCCTCACCCTGTGGAAGAATAATCAGAAAAGCAACAATAAATACTCAGAGGCTCAAGGTGAGATTATCTGTCTTTCTCCCTGGCGGCAGGAGCTGCACAGAATGTTAATCGATGCTGTTTCCAAGCTTGAAAATATCTTATTCTAGCAGCAAACACTTAAACTATTCAGTCCTTAATCAACTTATCCCAGTGGCACATCTTTCCCTCTCATTTCGCTTCTTGTACTCCTCCACTGCCCAGGTGTGTAAAGGGCTTCATAGCCCTTCTTCATCCCTATCCTTTTTTATGAGAAGACATCCTGCTCAAAAGCATCAACACAGAAAGGAAAAATTAGGAAGGGCCATTGCTTTGTTCTGCCTGGGAAGATGCTACTGTGTGTAGATATTGTGTTGTGTGCCTCCATACTGCAAAGTCTGGGTACATGATGCTCAAGATTCTTCTACATTACAGGTGACTTTAATCCATATTAGCAACAAATAACCAGTAGAAAGATCAGACTGAGACCTGCAGCCTGTAACAAGGAAGATCTTGTCAAATGTAGCTATTTTGGAATTCCATTTTGGACAGTGAGTGACTTGGTCCTTTTCCACATGGGGCTTTCAGAGACACCAGCAACTATAAAGATTCCCATACCTCTGTTGTGAGATTTTATCATTCCTGTCATAGTGATTGCTCCACTACTGCACTGAAAGAGCACAGGCTGACTCTCTCTTTCCAAAAAGCTTCCCCGGAATGGGGAAGAGCAGGGCAGGAAACCAGGAACTCATGGAAGGGGCAAAGGTGTGAAACTAGCAAGCTGCCATTTGCTGTCAGATTTACTTTGTAGTACAGTGTTTAAAGGAGGGAATTGACTTCACTCACAGGTAAGGCCCAACATAAAACTTTTTTCCTCGCTTTTAGACTTAAAGCCTGGCTTAAGAAATTTTAAGGAGGATTAAATTAGAGACCCTTCTCTGTCACAAAATGGTGTAGCTTCTCAATGACGACTGGAAATAAAAATGTTCTGATTGCCTATGGATGAAGTTAAGCAGAAGGACCATGGAAAACCTCACAAATAGAGCATTTTCCAACGTCATATATTTTTATGAAAAGTTACCTATTATTTTTTGGGGGACTGCAAGAATTTGTATATTCTGCTTGTAAACAGTACTCTGGGCACCTTGTCTTTGTAGATAAATTACAGTTTCCTTCTAGGTATTTTCTGAGTTTACCGAACAACAGATTTACACAGGTCAGAGGGCATCAAGATGCTAAAGTTGCATTTGTTTTTTTCCTTTTTATCTTATCGTCTTGTTTTCCTTGGTCTGGGTTTTCTGGCTTCCTAATGCCTTTGCTCCCTGACCTGGAACAAACCAAATCTCCACAGGGGAAAGGTGTACTTTTAAAATTTGTTTTGGTTTTCAATTCAGCAACAGCATGAATTCAGAGCACTTCTAACACAAATAACCTCAGTCTTTAACCTGTAGCATTGCTTTATGTAACATTCAGTGGTCTTTCCACCCATCAGGGAAAAAATTATATTTCTAAAATTTTCTTCTGTGGGGCAAATAAGAAATTGCTTATCAAGGAAAAGTATTTTAATGCCATTATTATGGTGTTTCTTTTTCATCTCTTCTATTTTGGTTACTTAAAGAAGATGCTCGGTTCAAAGTGTTGGAGTTTGAAAACAGTATTTTTAAATTTTATTTTATTTTTTAATTAATACATATTGCCTGGGAAACATCTGCAATGTGTATGAGTCCTATTGATATCCTGGTTGAAGATGCATTCATGTACATCATCTTTTGGCATCTTTCATGATGACTTTTTCCATCAAGACAGACAGAAGCTGCTCTTGGAGCAACCCAGGACTAGGGCCTGGGAAGAACCAGCACTGTACTGAATCTGAGGATGTTGCCTGCCTGCTACATATCCCTGTGTGGCCTTGGGCAAGTCATTTGAGAATGATCCAAAGCCACAGAATTCCATAACTTTGTAAATCTGCAGAGAGACAGTGTTGATCAGTTAGTATTTCCTGCTCCTCTTGGATTTCCCTGATTGAATTTCTGTTTAAGTTTAACCATGACTTTAAACAAAAATCATGTAAAGATGTCTTAACTTTAACATGCCCAGTAACACTACAGCTCTTGGTAATCATTCCCTTGGTTAATTACTATTCATAGCAAAGAAACCATGGTGTTCTTAAGGAAGCACAAAGCCTGGAGTTTACATATTTATTTTGCCTCTATAGAATCATTATATAAAGAATACAACAGAGGAATCAAGATTCAATTTCTAACTCATAATTTCATCCACCTCAGCAAGACAGAAGTACCTGAGCTAGTTAGATGCTGAAGAGTACAGATCCCAATGCACTTTAACTGGGTAAGCTGAGCATTAGCTCAGGCACAGATCAGATCTAGGTTGCTTCGGCACTTCAGTTTTGTGCTGCCTGAGCTGAGCTGAGTCACTGACCTTGAGGCTTCTCAGTCTCAGAAGCCAAGACACTGCTTCACAATTGCTGTAAGTTCTTACCATGCTCACAACACAGGGCTCTATAGGCAAGACAAGGTTACATGTAGGGCTAAAGGTTTGCTTTCAGAGCTCTGGAAGTTCTCTAGAATACTAATGCTGTACTGATTCCAGCCAGGTGTCCAGCCAGGTCCAACATGTGGCTAGATTTTAGGTACTGAGCACAAAAGATTTTTGCAAAGTCACACTCACATCAGAGATGCTGCAATATAATCAGATAAACAAGATTGTGACAGACTGATTCTGTGCACAGTCTGAGCATGACTAAGCTGTCTAAATACAAGCATCTAGGAGATCCAACCAGGTCTCCAACTGCAGTTTTAAGAGAGTGTTTCTGTTGGTGCAGCACAGTTGGCAATGTTGTTTGGAAGTGTCAGACCTCCAAGGGCATTGGAAATGCCACTAGACTGCAATGTATTGATGTTTCAACCATAGTACCATTAACACATAAAAAAACTAGCAAATTGATTTGGGTTTGATCTAGTAGTCCATAGACCTCATTGATCCATTAAAACACTTGCTCAGCAAAGCTAGGCTCTTCACGCTAAGACTAATCCACCCTAAACTTATGTGTTTAAGACTGGGTTAAGAACCTGTGTGCTATGAATTCCTTCCATAATTAGTAAAAACATAGTTATATTTAAGACTATGTAAGATTTAGCAGATTCTACACGGGATTATCCCAGGCTTTCTCACCTATCTGAGTTCTGGCCAGTGACTTTCTGCCTACATACTTGTTTTGACCCAAATGGGATGCATTTTTGCTTTGATACAGCAGTTTCCCAAGAATATAAGGTCTGGATGAGACCGAGCTTGTTGATGAGCTCAAGCTTGTGAATAAGTCCCCTGCAGCCCTTGAAAATGTGAGAGTAGATGCAAGTTCCTACACTGTGTTCAGAGGAACAATCTGAGTATCAGGTAGCATGCAGCACTTGTCTGCCTGAAAGTCTCTTCTGCAGCTGATGAAATGTACTCTGTAGCTAAGTCTTGTTAGCCTTCTGTCACACAGAAAAGGACTTTCTAGATTCAGAACAGCTCTCTTGGTGAAAGGGAGAGGGCGGCAGTGAAAAGGAAACCTAGCAATGTGTGAAATGACATTTCAATGAGAAGTTTGCCATTCAGCTGACAGATGAAATCTAAATTTCAGGAAGGTGAGGAGTGCAGAGTCACATGGGCAGAACTTACACACTGCAAGGACTTGAATTTTGAGGGATGGACTCTGTGGGTGTTTGAAAATTACATCTTACAGAGCATTGGATCCAAGTGGTGGAGGAATGGCCCAGCAAGGCCAATATCAATAGGTTGTTGCCATGTTTTGTTTTATGATGTTAAGGCTTTTGAATGCATTCATGTAATAAATAAGCTTAAATAAATGAAGTGCATCACTGTCACCAAGGGTGTTTTCTGATATTTATCAGAGAGACATGCAGATTTTTCCTTTTGAATAGTAATTCTTCTCAGTGCTGACAGATTCACGTAGGGGAATCTCAGAATCTTAAGAGAGAATTGAATAGGTTTTTCAGCAGAATTAAAACACAGTGGATGAAATATTACTGTGGTTTTGCAGACTTAGCAGCTTCAGTAAAATGAGAAAGTTTTATGCAGAGAGATCCAGTGTGTGTTTAAAAATCTTGCAAATCTAATTTTCATGACATAAGAATCAAAATACATTACCTCATTATCTGTATTTTAATTAGATACATGTCTTTTATGCCACTGAATAACTACTGAAATTGGTCTCATATTTACATCACTTTTTATGCCATTCTATTAGGTCTTACTACCGATCACTTAAAAGTACAGAAAATAGATCACCATGTTTTTTCATCTGGAGCATGGTCCAATCTGTAGTTTCAGATTATATTATTTCAAGAACGTAATCCTGAACAATTGCACATTTCTTCTGATATGTTATTTTGAAGTGACAATATCCTACTCTGGATAGGAGGCAGGGAACTGGTGCTGAGGATTGTGTAGCATTGTTTAACAGCTTGGTAGGTGCCGTAAATTAGTCCCTGCTCATTACTTCACACAGGTCTTCAGCACAACTCTACACTAGCTTTCCACCAGCAAATAGTCTGTATTCCTCAGCTTTGTCTGAAGACTTTTCTGCCCCTTGTTAATGTCAAAAAAATTATTGTTTTTGTTCTGCATTATTATTGTGCTTTCTGCCCTACAATAGCACTTTCATCTCAAAGAAACATTTCTCAGCCATTCAAGTGAGTTAGGGTTTGAGGTTTTTTCTTCTTTTCTCTTCTATTCTTCTTTTTCCAATGTGGGCTTAATGTATCACAAAATATTTGAATATTTCTGCCATCACAGAAAAATCATGTCAAGGATTTCATAACTGAAACTGAAGTGTAACATAGAGAAAAGAAAAAGGAAGGGGTGGAAGAGTAGCCGCTAAAAGATAGGACTTGTATTGAGCCTTTTTAGACCAGCCAGAATGAAAACAAATGGGAATATTCAACATTAAAGAATTTGGGAAAAATTTCCTTAACATGTTTCACCACTACTTTGGAAACTGATGTACAACTCTGGGCAAGTTGATCCTTCTTTTGTCTCTTTCTTTACTCCCCTTTGCCCTCTCTGTGCTTTTCAAGTTCTTACAAGAGATTTTAAGAAGTAGAGCTCCCCATTTAACAACTGTTAAATACATTTTCGTATCTGAAACAATGCAAGGATTTTTGGCTCCACTGTTGATGAGCCTATGAAGCTGAGCAAAGCACTTTCTTTTGTCTCCATTTCAGTGCTCTGTTCCCAATATTTCTAGGATTTACTTCTTGGTTGCAGTGTATCTTGTCTATCTGCTGCTACACTCCATGCCTGTGCAGTTCATAGGATCACTGTGTCCCAGTCCATTGCTACCTTTATAAAGCTAGTAATAAAAGTAATAAATCATATATAAGAACAACTGTTAGCAAAAGTAAGATGGAGGTTTTGTAAAACATGATACCACTTTCTAGGCTACTGATACTAAGCTGCGGTTTGACAAAGAGAAATCTAAACAATGCTATTAGATTTAACAAAGCTGCACCAGTCTACCAGTTTACATAATATTTAAGGTTATCCATTTAAAAGATCCTGAGAACACATCTTTTGCAACTTTTAATTTTTTTTCATTTTTTCTCCCAAAGAACTAGAAGAAAATGTACTGTCTACCAAGAAGAGATCTAACATATTATTAGATCATGGGCCAAATATATTAGATCAACATCTGTGCTCCCAGGAGAGGCTTGCTTCCTGGCAAAAGTACAACCTGACAGCTTTAGGATTAGTCATCTTATTAAAACTTTCTTTGCTTTTTCTTTTCTCTCTCTCATTCCTTGAAGGAGCTTGGCAAAGTTTGTTTGTTTGTTTGTGTGTTTTTTCTACTTCAGAATTTCTCTCATTTATACTTCCATAATAAATAGAATTGCTTCAAGTAACTCACGTTCATATGGGATACAATAATGAATAAATATTTTTAATAAATAATGCATAATGTCTAAATCTGATAATTATACTAATGATGACTGACATCTTCCTAGAACTCTCCAACCCCAAATCCCAAGGCACTTCATTGAATGACAAGAGATCTGGGGACTCAAGGAGGAGATGGGGAAAAATCCTGAGCTGCTGTAAGCTGTCCCAGCTTCTCTGATGTTGTCTCTTTTCCATGCATGAACTTGGCTTTTCTTTACAAAAAAGTTACAATTCACTAACAGCTATAAAATGGGATGCTTTCTGTTGTAAAAATTACTCCAGAAATGCCATGGTGATCTCCATGTACTGCAAGGACAGAGGCAGGGAGGGGACTAACAGAGAGCAGCCCAGAGAAGGAGGCAGCTGCTGCTGAGCCATGAGATAATCCTCTACTGTATCCATAGCACTTTGCTTCTGTGCTGAAGAATAGGAGGTAGCCAGCAAAATGCAGACATCTTGGATGAGGACCAGCAAATGCAACAGGATTCTGATGAGATTTCAGGTTTGTTTGGAGGGACAGCAAACCCTTGAAGGGTCCACAACCCTGGCACATTAGTGAAGATGTGTTGCGCCGTTCTACCTCACGTGACTTTGCATGCAGGGAGCAGTTCTTGCCACTGATGTCAGTACTCATGGGAGACAGGATTCAAACCTGAGTCTTTTCCAATCAGCTTTGTGCTGGACTTGATGTTTTTCAGATCCAAAGTGAAGTTTAGGGAGAAGGGGTAAAGGAGTTGCAAATGAAGGCATGCCCTAGAGGATGAAATTTCATAAAAACCAGCACTAGAAAGAAGTTTCTAGCTTTTAGTTAGGATTCCTAGGGTGATTTGGAGGACATTCCCAAAAGCAGTGGTCCATCTTTCTGCGAGAGCATCCCTCTGAGCTGCTGGCAGCTCTCACAAATAAACATATCTTGTATAAAGCTGGCAGGTGTTACAGTAGTGGCTACTTATCCAGATAACACCTGGACATCCCTTTCACAGATGCCTCTTCAGTGCTGTAAAGCTTGTGGACCTTCTACAAGTACCATGAAAAGGATTTTGGTTTAACTGTCAGGAACATGACAACCATTTTAAAAATTTGCTTTGGCCCTGATTGAATTCTATGTGTAAATTGAAAAGCTCTCAGGTATTACAGGGCAGACTCTGAATGTGTGTGTTCTGGAGCAGATCTATACAGAAGAATACAGCAGGGACTTCTTCAGGGAGATATACAGATTCATCCGTGGGGTCATAGCTTTTGACGAGCCATATACATTCTCCATTTCATAAATGCTTCAGTGGGACTATTCACAAGAGGAAAGATAATACAATGATTTGCCTATATAAGCATGGCAGACAGAAACACGATGTGCAGCTGGAGAGTGATAAAGGAGATTGATTTCTTTTTCTTATTCCTTTTAACTTTATTTCTCCTGGATGGCATCAGCAGTTCTGTGCATTGCCTTCTTCTGTATTAGTGCAAATTTTCCAATAAGCTTGAGGTAGATACATTGAATAAACTACCTCTTTTAAAAAGGGTCTAACTTTTCATTAAAATTTGCTCTGTGTTGGTCAAGTTTCTTGAATATTTTCCATTTTCCTTTATACTTTTCACCATGCTATAAGGGTTAGGACCATTGCTCTGAGTATCATGCAAATGTCCTAATCCATTGGTGATGTGGTGAGATACCTAAACTATTTTTTTTGCTGGCTTTTATTGCTGTTTTAGATATGGTATTAAATACATAACCACCCACAAGATTTCTGTGCAGACTCGTCTTGTTTTTAGGCTGCAGATGAAACAATGTCAACACAAGCATGAAAAATGGGAGGTTTCTTAGCCAGAGAGCTTGCACACACACAAGCAAACACTTTATTAGCAAGATGATAAACAAAGCAAAATCCACAGTGGTCCCCACAAAAGTCTCAGTAAATTGCTTCAGGGTTAGAAAACACCCTTTGCATCATCTTCAGGATACCAGGAAGACTGGGGAGATGATACCAGGCTGGAAGCATCTCCTGGGCTCTGAGTTGCCTCCCCCCACCCAAAGGGCAGATCCTGCTGGTTCCTGGCTGGCTGCTGCTGGGCTCCTGCAGCTCTCCACAATGTTGTGCTTTGCCTGAAAACCATTCTTGTGAAATTATACAAGATGAAGCAGCTGGAGGTTATACATTTTGCTGCCTATGGGCACGCTCTGAGGACTGCCTGTGTCTCCCTCCAATTTAACTGCAAGTTCTGCAATTCTACTACAGGGACCAATGGACCTCAGGGGGAAAGGAAACATTTGGGTTCTCCTAGGTGTAAGAAACAGTTGCAAATAGCAGTTTCAAAGCTGTTTATCTTTTTTTCAGTCAGTTTGGAGGGAAAAGCCTAGGAAGTATACACAAAAAAGTTCCATTAGGAAGTACTTTTATTCCAGATAATTTTTTTAAACCATTTTTTACTATAATTTAAAGTGTTAACATATTTAGTATTTTATACTAAAATATACCAGCAATTTTCACTACTGAGCACAACAGAAATAGTGATACCTATGGGATTCAGCTGCTGTTTGTTTCCTCCACTCACCTCTTTATGCAGCTGCCTTAACTTTGTAAAAGATAAGGCAAAGTCATTTTCTCTTTGTTGCCAAGGTGGCCTAAGATACATTTTCATTAACTTGAATATGTATATTTACATTAGCTTCGCCTGAGAATGTAACTCTTATTTAAAAGGATGTAAATCTAAAGAAAATTAAGTGGAAGAAAAGAGAATAAAGTACCCAGCTATGATGCTCATTCTTAAAGCAGAATTTGAAAGCTGAAAGGGACAGGGGGAAAAGTATTGAGGAGCACATATTTTAAAAAGGACAGAAAAAGAGGAAAACCAAATTATATATTAAACCTTGGGAGACAAAAATTATATAGTATCATTGGGTTGTAAATATATTTCTTTTAGGGAGATTTTGAAAAGATTGAGGATGGGCTGTTAGGGGAATAATTTTCTGTTATATGTTAACTTTACATAAAATAATGTTCATTTCCTCTAGAATCATGGAAGCCTAGGCTGTCTTCACTCATCACTTGCTGATTCAAATTACTTCATTAGGAGAATTCAGTGAAACTAAGTAAACTTCTTTCTCCAAAGAAGTCAATGAAACTTCTTTCCAAAGAAATCTGTTCTTCATAAGAACTTGAATAAACTTGCCACAACTAACAAATTTAAATGTTTTATGTTACACATTAGTTCTAAACCAGAACAACACAGTAGGAACAATGCCTTTCCTTGAAAGATAATCCACACCCATCTGTCTTCCTCCAGAAAGTTTGTTTCACCCACCTCTGCTGCATGATGGGATGAATCTGGCTCTTTAAATTGGTAGAGTTACAGATGGGGGCAATCATTGGTATTTTTTGGTGTGCTTAGGGGTTTTGTTTGTTTTTTTTTTTTTTTTTTTTTGGTTGATTGGTTGGTTTGGAGTTTTTGTTTTTTCCCCTTAATAGTAGCTGTATGACAGTGATGTGTGGCTCTCTCTCCCTGCTCCTCCACAGTGAGTATTCTGTTTTCCTTAATGTTTTTTGGTTTTGTTTTGTTTTGTTTTGTTTTTCATGGTGCTTCTGTGTTTCTCAGCATATTATTCCAGAATACATGCATGTCTGACTGAGTTTGTTGTGGAATGAAATAAGTATCTTTTTGAAGTATACTGGGGATTTGTTTGGATTTTTTTGTCTTTTTGAGAGGGGAAAAAACTTTTTTTAACATGAAAGGCAGCTAGTACATAGATTCTTTGTGTAGTATGGTTGTTTAAAACAGGCATTGAAATAAAAGGCATGGATTCCAGAAAGTTATATTGAGCTTGTAAAAGAATCCTACAAAAATGCAGCTGAATTGTTTGTCTTGATAGGCATGTTTTAGATATACTTGTGCTTCCTAGATAGTTTTTATACAGATGTAGGTGGTTTCAAAGACCTCCTCTGTATTTCAAAACTTCAGAGGTTTTGAAGATGTTCTTTATAGTATGTGATTCTACATCTGTGGTACTGTTCCTTTATTCTTTCCTGAACTAGATATTTTTTTTTCCTTCTTTAATTTGGATTTACAGAAGTTCATTCTTCCTATTACTCAAGCTTCTTATTTTTTCTTTATAAATTTTTTTTTAAAGTCCTATGTATGTAGTCCTGTGTGTGGGTAGGACTCCACAAGTGAGCAGCCTGAAGATCTGAGTTCTTAGTTACAAATATTCTTGCTTTTCAAGTAATTTTCTGTCTTTCATTCTTCTTTGATAAAAAGGATCAAGTATGAATTGAGAGTGATCTCACTTTTGTTTCCCATAAAAATATTTGGGAGGATCATGTGGGTTTCTTAAAAGGTTAACAAACAACATAACTGGAATGAATTGCAAAAACCAAAGAAGTTATCACATCAACAGTATCTACAGTTGTAACATTGTACTGGAGAATTTCAATATTTTGTGTTACTCCTTGTTTACTGTATAATTTATACTAAATCTAATGATTTTTCAGGCATTCAGTCTCTGCACGTGAGAAAATATCTGTTTCTTGGATTGTACATTCTAAAATACAGTCTCAGAACTGTTCATGTTAGGTTTTATGCTTTCTGACTGTTATTGCTGTTATTGTATTTATATCACAAATAATTATAAACTGAGGGTTTAGACAGAGGTATCTATGCCAGAAAACTCAATTCCACAATGTTTTCTGTTCCCTGTGTGGGCAGTATTTCACTGTCATTCTTTTTAATTTTTGCTTAGGCTTTACATTTTGTGTTTGCATTTGGCATGATGTTGGGTGTTCACACCATAGCACTCTACTTCCCACTCACCTCACAGAAATATGGTAGGATTTTTACAGTGATTTATTTAGCAGTTCACTAGCATTCTGACTCTTCAATTTTATCACTTGCTTTTCTTTCAGTTTAGTAAACTTTGTATTGCCTGAGTATAAAGAAGTTTCTTTGGCATTTAACATACAGAATACTGTGCTTGAAATACTATTACCACTGTAACAAACCAATAAACCCTGAAGAATTCACTTGAAAGGCTGAAATTATGCCCTTAATTTCCATACTTTTCCTTCTCCTTGTTAAGAACAGTGGTGATGAAGTGTCATCCTTAATTTTGGATTGCCCAGCATCTGCTGGTTTGTGGCACAGGCCAGCCCTAATGTTATTTAAATGTATTTTTGTGCATCTAGATATTTAAAGGTACACGGAGGATTTTAAAAAAATAATAAATATATATATATATAAAGCTGAAAAAAAAAATAATGGCTGAAATACTATGGAGGGTAGGGTTACCAACCTCTTTTTTATTCCTTTAAACTATCATTTTAACTTCCCAGAGCGAGGCTACTTCAATTTCTCACAGTACTTCATATCAGGTCTACAAGTCACAGGGAGTTCATCTGTTCTTAGATTTGTTTTGGTTTTCCTTACAAAATGAACAGCAAAAACATACTGCTATATAATATATACATAACATATGTCAGCTGAGGAACACTGAAAACAGATACTGGCTTCTATTGGAAGAAAAGGTTGAAACTAATCTGATAAGAAACCTGCTACAAATCATCTAAGTCTGCAAATGGAGACAGACTGCCTCTGTGTTAAAATTCCCTGTTCTTAGGCACTGCCATGATTTTTTTATGTGGTTTATACAGGTTCAAATTGTGACAAACTAACTGTTTTAAATGGAAAGTTTGGATTGAGTTAGCACTGCTGAAATTAGGATTTAAAATAGTATTAAATAATAGACCTTTTGAGAAAGTGGATTTAGATTTATCTGTAAGGTTGTGGTCATTTTTCAAATGAACCCAGGCAGTTTAACAGCTTATTAGCTTACTTAGATACCCTTTTTTTTTTTTAGAAAAACACTTCTGGTTTTGGCCATATGAGCTGTTTTAAAAAATAAATAAACCTGTAAAAAGTTATCATTTTGTTTTATCCCTAGATTTTGCATCTGTGACTCTACATAAGATTTTATTTTAATTTACAGACATCTAGAATCATCGGTGCTTTGGAAATATTGTTTACTTTTTCACTCTTGCGAATCAATTTTTTTTTTTAAATTTATTGCTAGGTAAATTTCTTTTAACACTTCAGGCATACAGGTTTAGGAAAAAGTGAATGCTGTTACAACATTGAAAGGAGTTAAAAAAACTGAGATTTTTCATTGCAAGTACTTCTTCCTTTGAATGCCTTTTCCTTTTTACTCACCAGGTAACATCAGCAGCCATCCTCTCAGGGCAACTTCTAGTTTTGTGAAGTGAAAGAATATGCCTTGCTAAGGCAAAGAAGTAAGAGCAATCACATTCTTTCCTCACATTCCCTGCACTTATTTATGTCTCTTCCTCCTTATTTTTCATCTTTCATATGTGTCCTGGAGCAGAATCTCTTCTATTTACAATAATGGGAAAAATATTGAAAAATAGTAGATTTTTTCCAAGCTCCATTAGCTAAGCAATATGATGCATGTTGATGAAAGGTTTTGACAGCCTCTCATAACTCAGGTCTGGAGAATGGTTCTAAACACAGTGTCAGCTCCATTGCTCAAAGCTCACCCTTAATGCTACCACTTAAGAGGGGCACATGAGGGACAGTGTTCTTTGGCTGGGCTAATTTTAACATGAAACCTCCAAGGAGCTTGATTACACACTTCTTTCTCTTGCACTGATTTCTTGTTTAAGTGGTGCTAGTGTCGTTGAAGGCAGAGAATACCTCAGGGATCTCCAAGTACCATCTTATCTTTAGGTTTCTTTGATGTTTCTAAGCAGCAATGATGTATGAACAAATCATAGTAAGAGGTAGAACTCCTTCAGGAGACCTGCAGTCTCTTAAGTCATCATGTATACCTTTGGGTCACCCCATATTGCTTTGACAGACTCAATTTCTTTGTGATTTGTTCTTTGGCTGATCTTGAGGAACCCCTTTCTGAGACCTGTCTGAGGCTTATTGGTTGCTGGTGGTGTCCCTGGCTGTCCAAGTGCATGCAATGTGTGCCTGGTTGAGATGAAAAAGAAAAATTGCAAATGCAATATATTTGCCTAAAATTCTGGAAGGGCAAACCAGTGATAGCCACTATAGTAAACAAGTATCAGAGCAAAACCAAATGTGAAAATAAGCTTTGGTTTCAAATCTCTTTACATACAGAAGAAATAGAGAAATAGACATGAACAACAGTATTTTTCATCCTACTTATGTTGTCGTTTTCTAGGGTGTTATTCTATTATGTGAAAATGATGTACATAGCTTGGCTGTCAAAACATCAAGGAACCACATCCAGGTAGTTGTTGAACACCTGCAAATCCCACTGAAGTTGGTGGAAGATGCAGCTGCTGAGCTGTAGCTCACTTCCTTGAAAGGACTGACTAAAGTGAGCAATAAAAAAAAACAACTAAAAGTCACAAATACTTTGCAATGTCTATTTTAGGGAGATGGGTTGTGTATCAGAGAAAATCAAGCTCGATTTCTTTACTGGAAATAAAATAAGCCTAATTAACTGTTGCACACCAGTGGCTATTCTGGTTGGTATCCAAAGCCTGTGTAAGTTTTCTGCTTTTTTGATTAATGGAACATCTGGTCTTGTTGTGTCCATAGCAGTTATGCCAAGTTTTAAGAGCCTGATAGAAGCTCTAATAAACTTTTTTTTTTTTTTTTTTTTTTTTTTTGAGAATTCAGAAGGATCATGCACAACTCTTAAATAAAAAGTAGGATTGCTGAACAAAATTAAATTGCCATACCTGATGCCAACAGGAGACTGTAGTCAATTTGAGTCTGAAAACCTGGGTCCTAAATGTAGGCCACTGTGCCTGTAGGAGGTTATCAAGTAGGCACCAAATTGAGATAATGAGTTTATGATTAAAAAAAAAAAATCACCTTACCTCAGAAAGAAGCTGCATGAGGGCCCTGAGGAACCCAGTGAAAGAGGTACGGTGTGTACTCTCGTTAAGTCTCACTAGTGACATCTACCTCTATTTGCCTTGGTGAATTTCAGAGATATTTGCAATATTTTGCAGTGAGCTGCTTTTTCTCCAAGACCAACTGGAGAAAATGACTGTAGGCTTCCAGTTCTTATACATTAAATATTTACTTAAAGAGGAAGACACAGCTTGATTCTTCTATAATTGCTTCATGTGTAGATATATTGAGTAGTTGATTGATTATATTCAGTTCAGATCATATTCTTTTGCATTTTGTTAAGTAAATCCCCAGTCATTTTAGCCATTTTTGTCTTTTGGAAAGATGTAAGTGGTGATTTTTGAGAAAACATAAATGTTTGTTCTTCTGGTCACTTTGTAAACCTTTCAGTGGGGCTTGGGTTTGTCATTCGCACAGGAAAACTTGGCTATGCAATATCAGTATTGGACTTCTCCTGTGGAGCAAAGGAGGACTGCATCAATCATGTTCTAATTTCATTCATTAATCTCCCCAAAGCATTTCAGTTTTACAGTGGCTTTGCATGAGTCTTGTTGTGTTTTCTTATAATGCTTTATTCTGCTAATTTTAAGACCACACTGCATAGAACAAAAAACATACTGCATCAGTTATTTTTGTGGTGGGTGCTGTGGACCTTCTGGAAACTTGGAAAACAGAACTTATCTTTTTAACTAACTTTCCCTTTGTATCTGTCTCTAAGACCAACCTCACAAAGCAGGCAACTTCAGGACCATTTGTATGAGCTTCAAACAGATAGAATCATCTTTGTGTTATATTTTCTTTGAACTGTCATCATGTCCTTGTCTCCTTTGAGGTTTTGTTGTTGTTTTCCTTTTTTTTTTTCTTTTCCTTGATTCTATTTTCTGTCTCAAGCCTTTTATATTCTTCAACTTTGAGTTAAAATGACCTTTGTGTGTAACTTGCAATGTGAATACAGAAATGCATTTATATTTAGCACTTAATCAACAGGGAGCAAAGCCCAATGTCATATTAACGCTACTTTGTGTATTAATGTGCACAGGGAAAGACAAAGTGTATCTTCTTTAAGTTTGTGTGTGAATCTTCTGCTCAGATGTGCCCAAAACTCTACGTATATGTGTGTTTGGAGGGCAGGCTGTCTTAATTTGATAAAAAATATGCCTTTTTTTTTTTTTTTTTTTTTTTTTTTTCTTTTTTTTTTAAAGTAATATTAAGGGCTAAGAGAAATACCCTCAGAACAAATGAAACTGTGAGTGTTCTGTGGTTGGTTTAACATCTTCTTTCTATGATGTCCTGACCCTATCTTACACAAGTAACTTGTTCTGAGCATTGCTTTGGCTTCAGGAAAGACGTGACAGTAACAGAGCTGCTGCTCTTAGGGGGCTGCAGTCGGGCTGCGTTCTCTTGCCTAAAGTGGCTTTGGGCACCAGACTAAAGGTTGGAAGCATATGCCACCTCCTTCTGTTAAAAATACAGCATATGTGCACAAGCACACACACATAAACACAGCACGAGAATGTCCTGATGGTTACCATGGGGATGCAGCAGTTTCCCTTGGCTTCTCTATACGGAGCCTTCAGGTGAAACAGTCTGGCAGCTCAGTAGCTCTGTAAAAGAAGAGGGGTTTTTCCATGTTGGGTATTTTGTCATATTTGACTGGAGAAGGGCTTTGAGTTTGGAGTTGTAAAATATGTAGAATCTGGTTTCATCTCTGTAGTTGTTTAGGCATGAATGTTAACTTCCCTGGAGCAGTGAGGCCCATGAGTAACCTTGGTGTGAAAGAAAACATTTCACTGCAAACCTGTCTGCTGGCCACAGGTGAGGGCTGAGGAAAGCTTGCTTTATATCCTAGAAACCTACACTGTAAGAAAACAAGGGAAAGACTAAGGGTGGTAGGAGACAACAGAGTGCATTCAATTATTAAAAACCTATGGGCATCATGGATGATGACTTTGCTTTTTAAAAAGTAGTGGAATTTTACAACTAAATTTCATATATGCTTTGGGAAAATACAGATGTTGATGTTTGTAAGAGATCAGTTATTTGATGAGACAGATCATGCTGGATTTTTCCAATTCCTTTCCTAGACTCCTGCTATATCAGAAAGTTGAAGCATTGATTAAACTAGATATTAACCATTTAAAATCTCAAAAGTGTTATTGTCTTAAAGAAGAACGATTCAGAGCTAATAAGATGGTTAAAAGGACTTTCTAGGATTAATAAACTCCAGAAAATAATATTGTTTTCAGTTACTTTCAGCATTGGAGGAGAAAGTTTACTGCTAAGTAACATAATCTTTGCTTTAGTGCATCTGTGTATTTTTACTTTATAATTTCTATTTGAGTTATGCCATGTACTTCAGTTAGCTTCTAGCCTCAATTCAGCAGTCACAGGTGATGAAGATTTTAACTGATCTCTGTTAAAAATGTGTTTATAACTTTACTGTGATGGTTTGGTTTTTTTTTTTTTTCCTGTGACAAGTTTCCAGCCATTGACTCACTTTATCTTAAAAACTTGACCTGTCAGTTGTGGGCAACTTGCTTTATAACATTGTATTGGTTAAGTGGTATCAAGAGTCTTTCTTTGTTTCTGCTCTTTTGTCTTCTAATAGCTCTTGCAGATCTTCTTGGGAATCCTTTCCATCCATGAGAGCCACTGTGGTTACACAATAGCCCTAGGCAGGACCACAACCCCTTCTGCTCCCCAGTGTATTTGCCATGGTATCGTATCAACCCATTTATCTATAGCATCATGCTGTGAAGTTTTTATTGTGGGGGTTTTTTCACCAAACTTTGCTCAGATAGCTAGTTGTCTGTGGGATTCTGATGTGTTGGGGTTCACTCAGATGCTTTCATAGGTCATGTGAAAACACCTGTTTGAAGAAGCAAAAAACTGTGATTCACTCCTTCCCAGGAAGGTTCAACATGAGGTTCAACCTCATAAGATTCAACAAGACCAAGTGTAGGGTCCTGCACCTGGGTTAGAATAATCTGCACTATCAGTACAGGCTGGGGGATGAGGTTCTAAGAATTAGGCCTGCAAAACAGGGCTTGGGGATGCTGATGGATGAAAAGCTGGATATGAGCCAACAGTGTATTGTTGCAGCCCAGAAGGCAAATCACATCCTGTGCTGCATCAAAAAAAGTGTGACCAGATCAAGAGAGGTGATGCTCTGGTAAGACCTCACCTGGAGTACTGCATCCAGCCCTGGAGCCCGCAACACAGGAAGAACATGGAGCTGATGGAGCAGTTCCAGAGGAGGGCTGCAAAAATGGGCAGGGAGCTACAACACCTCTCCTGTGAAGACAGGCTGAGGGAGCTGGGGTTGTTCAGCCTGGAGAAAAGAAGTGTCTGAGGAGACCTAATAGCAACCTCCTAGTTGCTGAAGGGAGCCTACAGGAAGGCTGAAAAGGGGAGAGGGACAGTTTGCAAGGGCCTGTAGTGATAGGATAGGGGGCAATGGTCTTAGAGATGAGTAGATGTAGACTGAATATTAGGAAAAAGTTTTTTACCATGAGAGCAGTGGAAAAATAGAACAGGTTGCCCAGGGAGGTATCTGAGGCCTCATCCTTGGAGATATTCAAGGTGAGGTTTGACAAGGCTGTGAGCAACCTGATCTAGTTGGGGTTGTCCCTGCTTACTGCAGGAGAGTTGGATTAGATGACCTTCAGAAGTCCCTTCCAACCCAAATCATTCTATGATTCCAAATGTAAAATGAGCATTATTAGACTTGGTGAAACACTCACCTTAGGGTACGCTGACCCAGTGATTCTGTGCATTTAAAACTATTAAATCTCAGCTAACATATCCATTAGAAATGAATGAAATAATGACGTGGATGAAGCTAAACCAAAGCACACAATTAATTAGGTTTCATTTTCTATGGTGATGGATTCCTGGAGCTCTGTAGGCACTGACCAAAGATACATTTGCTTTTCTCATGTAGGATAATTGGATTACTAGGTAGTACGAGTCTTTAATCTTTGCTGATAGAGTGAGATAAATGTCTGCTAAATACACTGAGCAAACAAGAGTGGCTTAAGGAAAGGGAGAAAATAGGTGTCATGAATATAGAAGCTTAAGCAGCGTGTCTTCTGTTGTCACTTGGATGGTTAAACTGTGACAACAGGGCTTGCTGCTTCTCTGGGCAATTTAATAATATCTTCTTGTATGCACTGAATCTTGAACTGGGGGGTCTGCATAAATATCTTTGCATTTCAAGGAATGAATGTCAGAAAATACTTGCAAGTTCTCTGTGAGGAACTCTGGAATATAAATTGGCAAAATTCAGGTGTCAGTAGTAATTTCTGGACTTGAAATTGGACTTTAGTTTTTCACCCTGTGATCAGGAATGAAAATACAGTGTGTGCTTTGGTATTTTGTGTGTACGTATTTACTTGTTAAGATTTGAAACACGGAAGGAAATATGAAAAAAATAAAATTACTTCACAACTCTGGTAATATATAGAACCAGTTCCCACCTTAAAAAAAACCCCAAAAGATCCTAAAAACCACCACACAAATGCCACTCATCTGTGACTAGTCATAGACCTGAAGTCAAGCAAACAAGAAAGTCAAGAAAATATTACAGGCTGTGATGTTTGGTGAGGGAAAATAAATAAATTAGGGGTGTGCTGCTTTGAGATTGGAAGCAATTTCCTGTGGAAGACCTTTCCTCTTGACCTGCAATTTATGCCCTGCTTGAATACTGAGGCAGAACCTGATCTTTGAATACCTGAGAAGTACAGGAGGAAGCACAGAAGTAATTCCCAGTTGTGGAAAATAGATGCTGAGATTCAAGTGGCTCTGCACAGCTTCAGGGCTGTCCTACATAGCTAGAGAGGGGACTTTCAAAGAGACAGCATGTGGCCACCTTCTGCCCACCTTCCCATCTGAGCTGTGCATCCATGATGCTTGGAAAACGTGGCCCTTCAAGAAGCAGCTCTGAAAGACTGAACAGCATGAATTCCAGTAAGTGGCCATCACACCTCCAGAAGTATTCATGTCTTGATGTCCTGTCCTGAAGGCAGCTTTGGGTTCTGAATGAGCTTGAGGTGGTTCACGTCCTGGGGGTTCAGGTGTCTGACACTTATAAATTCAAGATGGATTGTCAAATTCACATCTTAAAGCTTTCTTGAACATCTGAATAGCCTTTCCCTTTCCCTTTCCTTTTCCCTTTCCCTTTCCCTTTCCCTTTCCCTTTCCCTTTCCCTTTCCCTTTCCCTTTCCCTTTTACCTTTCCCTTTCCCTTTTACCTTTCCCTTTCCCTTTCCCTTTCCCTTTTGTGGCTGTAGGATTCTGGGAAACATGCAAATACATCCTGAACTGTTTCATAAATTCCAGAGAGGTCAACCTTCTTTCCTTGCTGTTTCATGAGGTAGTGATTGATGCTCAGCACTTCTGTGTAATAATAAAACATTTCCAAAGTTTATGGTCAATAAATTTATGTAATAAAAATGCATCCCAATGCTATTATAGTTCATACTTCCACTTCAACAACTTCACAGGCTAGGATAATGTAAGTTTTGGTCATGCTTTTTTCCTTTTCAAAGAGCAAAGACTTTGAAATTTCTTTTAAGATAGTGCATGTTAAGGTTAGTGTCTCCTTCAAGTAGCAATTTCTGCTGGAGCCAAAACTGTGCTTTTAGTTTGAATTTTCTATGAGCTTTGCAAAATAATGTGGTCTGGAACTCTGGCAAATATTATCATAATGGTTTGTTGGTTTGGATTTTGTGTTTGGTTTTTTTTCTGGACACTTCTGTACACACCTATGGTTTTTTTAGTGAAGTTCCCTATAAAACTGGCTCTCTGATAAAATATTTTTTAGCTAAATAATTTTACATCTGTAAGCTAACCTAAAGTACAGTGTAATCACTGAATAAGTCTTCCACTGCCTCTTCCAATATTTAAATAAAAGCTTCAGGTAAAAGGATGCTATGAAAACACCCATCTTTTTTCAAGGCATAGAATTCAGAGTTTTGGGGGTTGGGTTTTTTTTGGTTGTTTGTTGCTTGGTTTGGGATTTGGTTTTTTTTTTTTTTTGGTTGGTTGGTTGGTTTGGGTTTTTGTTCATTTGTTTTTCTTGGAAAAACATCAATAGGAAATGGGCTTGATGCAGGAGAGGAACCCAGTCTTATTTCCACTGAAATTGACATGGATTTGTGTTAAGAACCATGAAGGCTCCTAATTGTTCGTGTGAGGGATGTAAATAGAAGTTGGAGACCAGATTAATGTGATTTTCAGTCAGAAATCCCTACCTGTTCCAGACCCACATTTCAGCTAACTTTAGAAATTAGTCTAAAGTTTAAAGCTTTTTTTTTTCTTATAGAACCTCCTTTTTGTTTTGTTTTGGTTTGGTTTGGTTTTTTTTTGAGACTTTAGGATTTGTTAGGTAATGTTCTGTCTTTGCTGTTTTTCATGCAGCCATGATAGTTAGGCATCAATTCAGTTGCCAGAGCCTGAATATAGAGACAGTGGCATAACCAGGCTCCAGCCAGCACTGCAGAACAGGGGTGGTTATTCTGTAGGTCCCGTGCCTTACATGAGGTACCTCAAAGGGTCTGAAGTAGTACTCTACCTGCCTGTAAGCAGACAACCAAACTGACAGTTTTCTTTTGAAAATTTAAGAAAAAAATTTAATCTAGACTGAAAAAGACTGAGTTTTGCTTTGTTATGAATTTAAAAATTAACAAGGGGTTTTTTTGTTGTTGATTTTACCCTTCTTTTCTCCCAAAACTGAGCATTTTTATGATGAAAATGTTTAGAGTTAAACTACTAGAGAATAGAAGCTACTCACATTTAAAAAGCCCATCTTATGAAAAAATATTCTCCAAGAAGTCATTCAGAAAGTCATTCAGAAATCCTCTCCACAGAAGTTATCTGGGATACATGGTATTCTGGGATATTTGCCCATTTGGTTCTGTTCTCTGTTAGTTTTTGCAGAGTTGCTGGAGTGATGATGGGGAGACATGGGAGAAACACATGAAAATTAGAATTGAGAGAGGGGGAAGGTTTCAGTGGCCAGGATGTCAGACTTTGCTTGACCAGAGATTCATCTTGCCAGGAGGAGTTTAACCTAATTACCCAGGATTTTGGGAGACAAGAACAATGTCCAGAAATCAACTTCTCTCATCCTAAGAAAGGTGTCAACAAAACTGGAGACTGTGGGAAATTCATCCTAACCTCTCTTTGTCTTTCTCTCAAGTTGACTTTGTGCAATAAAAATTATCATTTAACACCTTTGCTTTCAGTTTTTGATAAAACTTGAAACATTTTTCTTCAGTCTTGTCTGGAGATGGTTATATGTACCCTCTTGTTTGTCCTCATACCTTCTTTCTCATTTCTGCTGTCCACAAGTATAATGATGACACATGATGTAGCTTTTTCTACCCAAAAAATGTATTATCACATTGCTAAGCCTATTCAGTCCTGCAGACAGCTTCTATCTCTAACTCCTGGTGTTTTCTCATTCCTTAAAGGCCAGGGCATTATTTTGTGCATTTAGGCAGTCCTTCAGCCTCGCTGCAGCTCTGCCACCCCAATTTATAATCTATTACCAGCTGCTGTCCCCCTTTTGAACTGTCACACAACAGCCGTCTACAGGGAAAATTGATGCCTCCAAATTCATCCATGAATTGCAGAGATTAATTTAGGCACAGAAAGATAGTTCATAAGGAGTCCTCAGTGTTCCTGTATGAAAATGTTCCAGTAGGTTGGCAGCATTTGAGGAGTGAATTTAAAAGAAGAAAATGCTGCAATTGATGGCCAGAAGGAGACTGCATGGGGGAGAAAATACATGGTCACTTCTGAACTGCGATCTGCTAAAACCCAGAGGGCTCTTTTAAGTTTGTCTGTTCTCTGATCTGTGTTTATTTATTCTAGCAGAACATGTTTTTGTCCGGAAGATATTTTGTGCCTCGAATAAAACATGCAGTTTTGCACAAAGAGCTCTCCATTTTAAACAAGTATCAACCATTTATGGAGCCATTGTGGAGACTGCACAAACAGAAATGTGAAAATTTCCTTCTTTAAGGAGAGGCTTTTCTCTTTGACTTGGGAGGTCATGGTAGCTCTCTCATCTCCTTGTAAAACTTGCATATTGCTAGTAAAAGATTCTGGGGCTTCTTTCTAGCAGAGAGCAAAGATGGGACAATTTTTACATCCCAGTATTTAAAACTACTTGTGACCTTGTTCCGTGAACTGTTACTTTCAGGTAAAGAACTTGGGCTTAAATTAGAAGTATTTTGCTTTGTATGGGCCCTTTCTGCTTCATTTATTCTGCTACAGTCAAACTGAGTATCACAACAGAAACAGAACCACACTGGGTGCAACATAATAAGCACACAAGAAGCTAAACTTTCTGTGCTGAAGAAGCGAGTAGACAAAAGAAACAAGAAGACAAAGAATAAAGAAAAATCAGCTCCTTTGTAAGTGCTGGAAACCTAAAGCTCAGAGCTTGTTCAAGGTCACTTAGAAGCTGTGCACCAGAGCTGAAATTTAACCAGGCTCTCCGATTCTGAGGCCAGCATTGTAATCACTAAAATATCTCTTCATCCAGAGGTTTGCAGTCACTTGACATTTGTGTTAACGTCTGACACTTAACTTCAGCATTTCAGCTTTAATAAGGCCACACTGGCTTCACTTAAGATGAGAAGAAAATTTTTTTTTAAGAAAAACAAGTAGGAGACTGTTGTGAAGGTTCCTCCGTGGTGTGTACGGAGAGCTCTACCAACTCACTTCCACTGAATTTGTACAAGAAATGATCCAAGTAAAACCTTACTATAAATATAGAGCCTCTGTTGACTAATACAATCAGTGGTAGCTTTTGTTGTTAGTTGAGCCAAAAGAGGCATCTTGTCTTTTCAGCACTAATAGCTTAAAGAAATATTTGCCAGCACAGTCAGGAGCTTTGCTACATTTTTTCTAGATTTATTTGTTTACAGTTTAAATCAGCTGTCCCTATGCTAATACCTAGTAAATGATAGGTCTGTAGAATCAGTCTGGAGAACATGGGACTTCACAGATGTTAAAAAAAAAAGTAACAGAGCAAGATGGATTAATCAAACCCAAAGATCCAGGTTGTTATTATTACTCATAGTATCACCAGTAGGGTCTGAGCATTTTCAAATAATTTTGGAATCATCTTCTATGGTTTTGATCTATAGGATATGCCACCACAGATTTTGGAGGGTCACTTTCTTTCAGTGATATTAATGTCTTTCTCATGTGCTAAGCAGTACTTTAGGGGGCCACGGGGAAAGAGGGTGGGGGGAAATGCAGTGTATAGCTGTAGAGACATAAAGCTTGTGCTGAGGTATCTGTGCTTGTTAAAGTTACTGGAAGAGGCCACCTTGTGGGAGTCAGTAACACAACTGCACATTTCTGCAAACCACTGGCTCATGAGCAGGGGGATTTTTCTTGTTTAGGAACTGCTTATTAGCTATTATTGATGGGAGAAGAGGGGGAGAGCCCCTTTTTTGAGACTTCTGTCAGTGCAGCTTCATGGGCTGACACATAGAGTGCTTAAATTGTAGCACTTAACCTAATGGAAGTAAACAGCTTTGCAATTTAAATGTTTTCAAGAATATATCCTTCACTCTCTTTCACTGCTTTCCCTTTTCTTGTAGGCAACTGCCAATTGCCCAATAACTACTGGGAACCTCTTTATTTATAATAACCTTTAGAGTGGCAGCTTGTCATAATATCAGTCTTGAATCTCCAGGTTTCTAATTTGTTCCTTGTTTTTTTAATAGTGCCTGCCTCTGCTTTTGCTCTTTTCAAATGCTCCCATGGTTGCTAATTGTCTGTTTGGATTATATTAAGAAAGTTGTTATTTTAAACTATGTACTCAAAGTCACTTCCTTGTTTCATAGAAGAAAGGAAAAAGGTTGGGATAAGCATTTTTAACCAAAAATAACTGCTATGTACCATAAATAACATGAAAAATAATGTCAATAGCAGGTCTTGTGAACAGGCAGCTCCTGCCAAGGTACATATGTACCCAGCTTAGGGTCAAAGCCACAACATGGAATCAGGGTGTGGGGTACACTGACAATCCAGGGTGTAGAGAGCTCCCATGTGTTTCAGAGGGGGATGAGTTTCATGAACCTCTTGTTTTCCTATAAAATTTTCTTTGTGTTACTATTTTGACACATCATGCATGCAAGTGTAACTGGTGGCCATGGTCTGGCTTGAACAGGCCAAAGCCAGAGAAAGCAAGCAGTTTATAGGACAACATTTTAAAAATAATGAATTGCAATGTTTGTGTTGGTTTTCTTTGTTAAAGTGGGAATGCAAAATACCCATAACCCTAATATGGGATGAGTGCCAGACTGTTTTCAGAACCTAAAAAAAATTAGAAACATGTGGCACAAAATGTATTAGTAATGTAGGTGCATGTTTTTCTAGCTGAAAGGAAAGATCAAAGAGAGAAGTCTTGTTAAAACTCAAAATCTTCTGCAAAATAGTTAAAATATTTTTAATTCTGAAATAATCAAATAGACTAGAAGAGAGGGACCACATTTTTCACTGGAGGGGAAACACTTCAAATGAACTGTGAAGAAGCTTGGTGATTTTTCCATTTGGGGAGGCAGAGACAAGTAATTTTTAAAGTACCTAAATGAGGGTTGAGTGGTTATATGACATCTAATAAATTAAAGGAGTGACAGCCTGTCTCTTGAGTGAGACAGTAACCCCTGTTGGGATTCTAGGGGGAAAAGAAAGTTCATAGTCATTCGTCTGCCTGGAATAGCAGCAAAATCTTAGAGCAGAACCCAGAAAAACAGAGCAGTAATGTGGTTGAGCTTCCAGAAAAAAGTAAAAATAAACAAAAGATACACTCAGTCAAGGAATTTGATGGGTAATGGCAAATAATACTTCATCATTGTATAAAGAGGACCAAGAGTTTTTTCTGAAAATACACTGTGTTACCACAGCTTGCAAATCAGTGTGCTTGCAGTGAAAGGGGTGGTGGGTAAGCTGGTGTTAATGTCAGATTTATGTTTACATGCACTTAGGAAATCAATACCAAGCAACACTGTTTGCATAGGGTAAACAGATTTCTGCCATTCTTGCTGCTTTTGATTATCCAAAATCACGTATGCAGAGCTGTGAGTTTGTACTGCATTGTACAAACCAGAGGGTAGTTCTCCTGTGCAGAGAAACCAACACATTTCAATAAAGCACCAGAAACAAAGCCAATTTTCACTGCTGCTTGGCACAGAGGTAGAGAATGCCCTTTACAGAAGTGTTTCTTTGGTCTGAATCTTATTCCCTTGCATATCAGCCTGCTCCTAGGGCAGTTTTTTTAACTCTACTAGGAAAGTGTAAAGTGCATTCTTTGTATGCAGGAAGGAGTGCATGGGAAATCAGACACAGCCAAAATAAAGGACTTATGGAACCTGTTTTTAAGACAAAAGGAACATGTAAGGGTGCCCAAAATGTTCCTTTCTTTGTTGTGCAGCTAGATCTGAAAGGCAGCACGCAAATCTAATCAGAAATATTATTTGACCCCCCAAATGGACTGATTTTAAATGCTTTTTGAAATCCTAATCTGTTCTTAGTGGCTGAAATTTTCATCAGCTCCAAGCTACAGCATATTTAATAGAAAGTTGGTAGAATTTGCAGTTCTAATTTTTCCCTCTCATACTGTGGGTACTACCTGTTTTATACCTTTAATATCCAGTTGTTAGTTTAGTGTAATTTTTTCCTAAGAGAGCTGTTAGAGTGCTTGGTCTCTCACCTCTTAATGAAACATGGATTGTTTACAGCTAATGAAGCTCACAGCAGCCCATTTTAAATTGAGGCTAATTTTCCTGAGCTCAACCAAAACCTATAAACCATAAGAGCATAAGTGGAGCCTGACTGAAGGCCTGAGGCTGCTCAGTCCTCAGTTCCCCCTTCTGCCCACATGCTGCTAGAAGGTATTTCTCTCCATAACAAACTGAGGAAATTGCATTCCTGGCAGGATGGAGCCATAGGGAAGCAGGGAGGTTTTGCCAGCCTTTGGCTGCCACTGCTCAACCAGGTGTGATGGACTGGGGCTTTGGCCTCTGAGAAAGTCTTTGTACCTCAGAGGTAAAGCACACCAAGCTCCATCTACCAGTTCTTATTTTCCAGGAGTGTAAGCTTATTTTCCTCTCCCCAAGTGAGGAGCTTTCTCCAATTTGGAGTTTGTTGCATCTAATCCTTTGACCTCTTTGAGACCAGTTTCATTAAATCAAAACCTTTCTCATTGAGAAAGATATAAAACAACTTCACCAATGAGTGAATTTTTTTATATCCCTCTCTTACTCTGAAAGAACAGGTTAGTTTTGTACAGGGAATACTTGGGATCTTTGGGATCCCAAAGGTATTCCAGGCCTTTTTGAAGTGGTAAACAGCTACACAGATTCTTCTTTAGGTAAGAAAGTAAGAAAAAGACAAATAAAACCTTGGTCTTTGATACAACTTCATTCCAGACACAACAACATCTGTAATACCTATTTCCAGACAGGCTTCCATACTATAGGATTGAAGACTGATTTTCTTACTGTTTCTCCCAAACCCATCAGTACTGGTAATCCAAATAATAAATCTAAAAAGGGTTTCACAACTCCCTCCCTTACAAGAATAGGCTGCGTGTGTTGTATTTTAGTTGATATAATATTTCTGCTTTGTGTAATTCAGAAGCATTTATTTTTCTTTCCATCACTCATTTTACCGCATTAAGTTAGTGGTTCTGTGGGGATTCAGTTGATTAATGACTAATTTCCATCCTAGGCACACTCAGGAGGAGCCTGCTCTCATGGTACCTCTCTCCAAAATAATATAATTTTAAAAGAAGGGGGGAGTTTAGGACTGAAAAACATTCATGTGAAAACAAAAATGCAGTAGAAATGCAGTGTGCAAACTGGTGTGCTGAAAATACTTGTATTTCAGTAGTCCTCAGCACAAGGGAACTTCTGCGGAACTGGATGCCTGTATTGACACATCCCCTTTTGACTGCCCCTGCAGCTGAAGATGTCACTGTCACCAACAAGTTGGTGTTATGACCCCTTTGGAGGTCAAACCACTTCTGCCTTCACTAGCAGTTTCCTTCTCAGAGTTAGAAAAGGATAGCTAAATACAGAATCATGATCTTTACTCCACTGAGAGGGAACAGAAGCAGGGACAGCCAGAGCCTTGCTCTAGGTCTGAAATTGTTGCAGGTTGGTGGCAGAGTCAAGAATTGCTCCCAAAGCCAATTGCTTGCTTAGGTCTTCATATTCACAGTTGTGCATCCCAGTTCTAGTCTGAGATTCTCCAAAATAGCCCATAAGTGCTTCCTGAACTGCTAAATGCATCCTCTGAGACATTAAAAAATAGGAGATGAGTGACTGGCTCTCAGTGATGGCTGCATACCTCCCAAATCCCACGCAATGTTTGGAAGTGGGAAACAATTCCAAGTCATCTGTCTTTGCAGAGAGCAAGATGTGATTTGTAAATTAATTAAACCTCAAAGGATGGAGTAAAATTCCATCAGGTGGTGATAGTAATGACTGATTTGGAAGGAAGAACAGTTTTTCTCTGGAGTATCACATTCTTTTACTTGCAATATTTTAAGCATTATATGATGTTAATACACACAATGCAACAATATATGACAAGCATTTTGGCAACTGTCTTTTTTCAAGCAAATAACTATTTAAACTAGTGTTTCAGCAAGTGAACTGAAATATAGGCAGATATTACAGACATTAGATCTGAATTTTGCTGTTTCACACATCACAGGAACTGTAGGCATCTGGCAAAGAACATCCATGAAATGACCTTCAGTTACTTCCTTCTGCTTCTGCCACAATCTTTTAATGGGTATTTCAATGCAATCATAGATCCTTCTTCTTTATTTTTTTTTTCTTGTTGGAGATGAACCAGAGGCAGAGTTCCATTGCTAAATCAATTAGAAAGAAAACTACAGGTGCTCTTGTAATGCTGTTTTCAGGAAGACAGATTTCCTGATAAATCAGTTCCTCTGACACACTGCTAATGAGAAATTAAGAACCATGTTGTACTCTGTGTCTGGGTCTGACTGACTTAAATGTCTTTTCTTTCTTCTTTGAGTGTAAGATATATTGGAGATTTAAAAAAAAAACAACACAAAATAATAGTTCCTAGGACAAAATATCTATGTAGAATTTTTTTTCTAATAGGCACATTTATATAAGAATCTAGACAGAGATGGATTTTTAATATACCAATAGGGTTTTTCCAGCTTCAAGGAAGCATAGAAAAATTCTCTGTTTAGTAATAACTAAACCATCTTGTCAAAATATTATGAAGCAAATTGTGAAGTAAGATGACAGAAATAAGTACGTAACATCTTACCAGCAAATCAGAAGACAGAAGAGCTGCAACATGAGGTAAGTCCCAAAGCACAGCATATCTATTTTTGGACTGTCATCTTGTCCTATCAGACTTTGACCACATGCCCGTGGGGTGTTATGTCAATGAAGTTTTAATCATTTGTGTCATGGGCTGATGTATAGTTTTTGATCCTGCTAAGTATGAAATCCCTTGTGAAAGGTGTACAGTGTCCAGTGTCAGCTGTGATGGGAAGTGAAAATGTTCAAATTCTGTATCTCCATGCTTGTGAATATAAACTATAAGTTTTGGCACCAAAATTGTTCTGTTATGCTCTTATAGACTACATCAAGTGGAAAACAGTCTCAGTCTCCAACCCGAAAAATTGTGCACTTGTCTTGCCTGGTTAACTAGGAAGTTGCCATCCATATTAGGACTGGAAAAGGAGAAGCAAGACCCCTCAGTTGTCACAGCTCATATTCACAGTGCAAATCTGCCTTCCCCAGCCCTAGACTTAAAATGGCAGTCTGAAGTGTAACAGAAGTTGGTACCTGTTCCATTTTGCTGTGCATGATCAGTGGAGGGTAAACTCCAGGCAGCAGAGGAAGCTTGCAGGTGGAGCTGATAAGATATTAAACTACAGCAACAAAAATTTCTAAGCTTCCTCCCTGTTAGTGCATCAGGGACTTTCACTGATTTTTTTTTTTTCCCTAGGTTTTTTTCATTTTTTGGGGCAGGAGGATTTGGTGTTCATAGTATTTTTCTTACTACCAAGGGTAGTGAGCAGGCTGTGTGTCCCTAGTTAGCTGGACTTTCTCTCAGGAGAAGACAGACTCCACACTAGGCTAACCCATGATAGTTATGTGTCATCATTTTATGACAGCAGCTGAAATTTTTAGCTGTTCATACACTGACTGCTTTTGCAAGATCAACTTTTTGCTACAGGTAATTACTTTCCCCATGAGATCTCACAAAGGCAGTGCATATGGAAACACACACATATTCTATTTAAAAAAAAATGATCTTCTATTTGCTGTTTCATTTGGATACGGATAGATAGTCTGCATGTCTTTAGTGATATATTCTGCCTTTGTTTTCAGACTGTGGATCTCATGGTTTGCTGTTGGTCTTTCATTTTCTTGCTAAGTCACTTTGAAAAGTTGGTTGTTTTTTTTTTTTTTGTGTTAGATTTGGAGTTGAACGGGATTTTTTTCTCAGTGCGGTAGATCAGTAGTTAAGGGTCTTCATTTCCTGCTAATGTAGATTAGAAGAGCTCTGCTGAAGCCAGAAAAACTGAATCAGTTTGTATCAGATGGGGATGTGGTTAAAACTTTTGAGGATACAGTGGTTGCTTTTAAAATGTAAGTTCATTGTTTTGTTTTTTTCTGGTGATTATTTCAGTTGGTCACACCTCTTGTGCAGTTATTGTTGTATTCAAGATGGTCTAAACTATACCCAGTTACCTCTCAGGTCTACATGGACCTTCATAGGAATGCCAAGCTTATGAATATTAAGCATTCTCTTGTTATTGTTACTGAAGTCTATGTTAGAGGCTGAATTGCTAGATGAATAGACCATCCTTTAAATAAGTTCCAAACTACAGCTTGCTTGTCAGAGTAGTTGATCAGTTAAGGTAAATTGGACTCTACCAGAAATTGTGGTTTTATTTCATAATTTTTGTAAGTCTGAAATTGTCTGTCTGACTTATATTCAAGTCACAAGGCAAAATCACAGACAAGTGGGACCCTGTGTCCCCATCAGCTGCTGTAAGCTTCTATTTCTTGTCAGTGGGCATTGGTTTGTGCAGTGCTAAGGATGAGAATATCCTGAGATGATCTGAGAGAGGTGGTGGCTTGAGGAGGTTTGATGGCTTGAGAGATGATAGAAGTCTCCTCTCCATAAAAATTGCTGTGGAAAATAGAAAAGGAACATAAATAAAGAATCATAAAATAGCTAAGTTTGGAAGGGACCTTAAAGATCATCTAGTTCCAATGGGCCCTGCCATTGGCAGGGAACCCTTCCACTAAACCAGGTTGCTTAAGGTGCCATCCAACCTGGCCTTGAGCACTTCCAGGGAGGAAGCAGACACAAATTCCCTGGGCAACCTGTTCCAATATCTTGCCCTCACAGCAAAGCATTTCCTCCTAATATCTTATTTAAATCTCCTCTCTTCAAGTTTTAAACCATTTCCCCTTTTCCTGTTGCTACAAGCTTAATACTCAAAGTCCTATCCCAGCTTCCTTGTAGGCCCCTGAAGGTATCAGAAAGCTGCTATTAGGTCACCTCGAAGCCTACTTTTCTCCAGCCTTCCCCAAATTCCTCATCCTATCTTCGCAGGGGAGGTGCTCCAGTGTTCTGATCATTTTTGCAGCTCTCCTCTGGACATGCTCAAGGAGCTCTATGTCCTTCTAAGATGATACTTTAATCTCACTGGGTGTTTAGATGAATGTTCTATGAAGAAACATCTAGATCAGCCCTTCTTGGCAATGGATGTAGGAATTGTTAAGTAAGATCAACCTTTGTGCTCAGAGGCCTGAGGTGGTATCATAGCATTCCTGCTTGGTTGATAAAGCCTGCCACTCTTCCTATTCTTCTGAATATGTATAATTTGCATTATTGAAGAGTCTGGACACCTCAGTCATCACTTGACTGAGCTCACTGTGTAATGTCTGTTGATATCAGCAGTATCATAAAAATCCAAATAATTCCATGCATTACAATAAACTGCCTAAGATCTCTTCTCAGGGTGCTGCTTGAAGGAGTTCTGTTGACAAGTTCCGTGTCACAACAAGAAGGTCTTACCAGTTCTCATATCTTGTGCTGACCACATTCATCTGCATCTAGTGATGGTGCACATCTAGTGTTTTGCAAGAAAGCCTGCTTCCTTTTCCACCATGGGGAATGTTCGATGTTGATTTCTTGTATCTTTTCTCCTTTTTATCTGCTGACACACATCCTTCCTTACAAATGAACAACCTCGCATAATACTGAGGCATAGCTTCCAATTAAGTAACCTAGCTTCAAGCCATCAGAAATAGCATATGGTCACAAAGATCATAATGTTATATAAAGCAAAACACTAGAGAAAGAAAATCGTATCAAAGAAGAAGCAAAGCAAGGAAAATCAGAATGTGTGTTAAAGAGAAATCTTATGTCATGACCTTAAAAAATCCAGCTGGGATTCTGCTCTCCAGAATAGCCCTTGGAAATTATTTTCAAAGGTTACCTGCATGTGAAAAGGAAGAAAATAAAGATTGATCACCTAGGTATTTGCAAACATGTTTGTGGGAACCGCCAGAAGGCCCTGTACAGATGACCTGAAGGAAGGAAGAAATATTTGAGCTTTCCACCTAAGCAAGCAGGAGTGAATGTTCTATAAACATTTGAATATCAAAGGAGGCCCTTTAAAACCAAAGGTCTACTTGGCAGGAAACCAATCTGATGAACATACAGCAGAAAAAAAGGGATTACAGGGCTGGAATACATTACTCAGTGAGGTCCCACCATTTTGAGTCCTGTCATTTTCTAAAGACTTTTATGTGATGATGAAGGAGCAAGATCTGAACTGAACCTTATGGTATGGGTAGCAGGGTATGAGAAAGAAGCTTACATGCAGGAAGGACCTGAATTAAGGTGTAAAATTTGAGGATTCACCTGAAGGTAGCTGCTGCTAGAAAAACAGTAGACACTTGGTGCTGAATAATCCTTTCAGCAGGTTTAATGAAGATTTTTCTCACAGATAGTCCCTTCTGGCTTTTAATTTCTAATTGATCTATGTCCTTGCTGACTTGCTTATTGATGAACAAACAGAACCATTAGAATATTTAAAAGCTATATTGAAGTTTGGGCTTGGGTTTTGATGCAAACATACAGAGAAAGCTTAAAAAGCAGTCTCGTATGGGCAGTCTTTGGAGTGGAACAGTTCCAGTCTGGTGAGGTGAAATTACGTTCCCATCAGTTATGCACCACATAGTCCTGTGTACCAACAACTCCCACTTACCTCCAATAAATTAAATATAAAAGTATGAGGAAAACCAGACTTTATTAATTTCACCTTTTTAGTTTTCTCCTTTCTGGAATTCCTTTCAAAGTAGTAGGACTATTTCCAACCCTTTGGAGTTTCACTTTGTAAAAGGCAACTTCAGATACCCTCATTTTGGGGCAAGCAGTGAAACACTAGTGCCCATGACTCCTCTCCAAGGTTTTTGCACAACTTACTGGCAGACTAAAGCAAAGCCTTTTTTTTTTTTTTTTTTTTTTTCTTTTCCATGTCAAATGTACAGATGGGTTCACTGCTGGGTTAGATAAATTCATGCCTCTTAATAGTAGCCTGGTCATTACTTCCAACTCCAGATGTCTCTGTACCACTAATAACAATAAATCAGGAAACTGTGCTAAGGAAAAAATTGTTCGCAATATGCCCTCATTATTATATTTCTTAATTAGCTTTAGACCCCTGCTTAAGCTGGAAGGCTGAGCTACATGGGCACAGCTCCACCTCAGTGCAATGCTTTTCTTAACCATGCATGTAAAAACCTTTATAAAAATAATCTGGTTTTGATATAGAGAGCCTGACACAGGCAGGAACAATGCAACTAAGGAGGAAATACAGGAGAAGAATCACAAGTATGATGGTAGATAAAGATGAAAAAGAGTTATGTCGGTATAGATCCACTGACAGCAATGAAAATGTGATGATTTACACAAACTGTAGCCTTTACTAAGGTAACTGTAAAAGTATCACTGGGAGTATAGCAAATGTTTCTTTCTAGACGCAATGGATTGCAGCCAGCCATGACTGTGAGTTCCATGTGCTTACACTGGGGTCTAATTTGGCACAATGATATAAAACATGACATAGTTTAGCAAAGGATTTATATGCTGGCTTTACAATGGCAGCTGACAGCAGAGATCTTCTGATAAAAGTGTATCAGTGAGGTACAGGATGAGAAGTGAGTGGCATCTCAACTGGCATGGCCTCCCAAATCTGTAAAATCATATTTATGTTCTCTCAGCTGATCTGCATGAGGAAAGGACAGAGAAGAAATGCACGAGCAGAGCCATAAAGTTCCTCTGATCAGGGATAGGCAGGTTATTTTGTCTTGTGGTTATCTGTTTACCCATGGAGTGTATTGGAAGGGATACTTCAGGTTTTGTCAGGCAGGGATGTTGTCCCTGCATAGGCCACTGGATGTGGCAAAGAGATCAGAGTGTTCCTAGCCTGGTTCCTCTTTCCTGCAACTATACTGGGACTGGGTTTGTCCTTACCTTAGCAGCTTAAGTAGACAAGCTACAGAAATTTCATTCTTCTAGAAAAAAGATGGTGCAAATTCATATTGCTGTGGTTTCCCCTGGGATGTCTGGAAATGCACCACCAAATCTGAGCTATTTGGTCATACTGGCTAATTGATATCATGTGAGTTGTAGCAGCTTGGGCAAATCAGAGAAGTAGCTCTTGCCTAGGGAAAAGTAATGAAAATGGAGTATGCCAGAGCTATTGTGATGGAGTCAGTAAATTTTGTTCAAAATAATAACTCATATCCATCACTTATTTTAAAAAGCGTATAGCAAAAATGAACCAGATGATTGTTGCATGTCTTGTGACCTGGATCTTCTACACAGAACTGACTCTGTTTGCAAGCAACAAGACTGACTTGGAAAACAGGTTATTTTTCAGATTTTAAATTAACCAGTTATGCAAATATTTAAAAGACAATTATTTAGAAAGAATCATGTTTCAAAGTTGTTGTCAAAGTTGTTTCAGGTAATATTGAAAAAAAACCCATACTAATAAAAGCAAGCATCTGGCACATGCCATTGACAGATATAGGACTATGGTTTAGATGAACTGTGTGTTCCTGGATTAGTTGTTCTTCCTGTGATGCTTTGCCTCTGAATGACGCAGCCAGGGCAAGACTGATGACAGAATTGGCCATCAGAAGCCCAAAGTAGACATAAATGTGATCTGGAGAACTACAGCTGAAGCATGTGCTTGCATGAGCTAGGCACACAGAAAATTTAAGGCAGTTAGCTTTAAGCACAAAACATGTAGATACTAGTTATCTAAATATAATTATTATTAATACAAGAAGGTAAAGAGGAATATATACTGGTAATATTTCCATCATTAGAGTATGCACTGGACTAGACAGTGGTGCTGTGGCTGGCACACTGTGAGCTTCCCACGTTTTATTTCTGAAACTATTTGAGATCACCCATCTGCTTCTGCTCTGCAAGCTGTCTGCTTCTTGCAAAAGAAATTGCTTTGTGTATCCCATTAGGACACAGCTTGAAATATTATCTTGCATTGTTGACTTTATCTTTAGCATAGACTATATGAGTCAACACCACCAAAGGATGCATGCATGGCCTAATGTGCTGTGGCACAGGAATATGCCCAGAACAAGTTTTCATGCTGTGAATGTGAGGAAACATATTCAACAACAGGAGCAGGAGTTAGACTTTTTTTTTTCTTTTCATTTCTCATTTTTAATTTCTGCTTTTTTAGTTGAGAGAACAAGGGAGTAAGAAAGAAAATGGATGAGTTAGACAAGGCTTAGTACAGACTCCTTGCTTTTGACATGTGTTTGTCTCATTTCTGTCTCTCTTTTGTGTGTGGAATTTCTCCAAACATCTCAACAGTGATGTTTGCTAAAGACTTTCTCACATATGATTCTATTCTTCCCATCTAATCTATAAAACATGACCTTTTCCATGCCAAATTATGTCTGCCTTAGGCTGAATTGTTAAAGGTTTTTTGGGGGATAAAGCAGGGGAAGCATAACTGTTATTATAGATAAAGAAGAAAAAATAGTTTGTTTTATTTTTAGCAATGAAAAAATGAGTCTTCTCACCATGTTGAACAAAGTAGCAAGACCAGCATCTTCTACATAAATTCATCCTCTTGTGTACAAATTCAAGGGCAGTTACAAAAGTGAAGAATTAGCAGGCCCAACATGAATGTGGGGGGTTTTGGGTTTTGTTGGTTGGTTTTGTGCGAGTGTGTGTGTGTGTTTTTTGTTGAGGTTTTTTTTCATTCATTTTTTCATTCTATCTTTGTGGGTATGAGACAAAATAAGTGATACCGATGGCAGGGGGGAAGGGGAGGAAAGCCTGTGAATCATGCAATAAGAGAAATTACTCCCTGGACAAAAGTTTCTAAATCTTTCTGTAGTCTTAGACCCTTCCCTGTGTCCCCTGCTACTTCAGCACCCCCCCCCCTCCTCTTCCTTCTTCCCCTTCACTGATCTCCTGTGCTGAGATGAACAAGTTCAGAAGGCCACGACTCTACAGATCTGGGTAAATGATTTTACAGTGCTTGCACTATTTGTGTTAACAATTATGGTATCTCTAGAGCAGATGTTCCCATGACATTTGGTGAGGAAGCCAGCAGTTGAGGAGAGAATAAAGATCACTCTTCCACATTTCTGATTATAAATGAGGACTGAAACAATGACCCTGCCATCAGCACAATAGCAGAGTGGTTCTTGGCTTGGGTGACAAGAAACTGAGGGTTTGTGGTTTCAAATAGGAACCTCAGGGTACATTTAGAGTTCAGTTCAAATGTTATTGTGTTGATGGGCATCTGTCGAGGGACAAGCTGGAATTCAATAAGTCACATAAGTCTTGTACCATATGTCCTGCACTGGAAGAGAAAAGTATGCTTATACAACACCATTTTTACTTTTCTTATACTTTCCCACTCTCAGCTAAAGATATTAATGTTATTCTCACAGTATTTATTTATAAGGAAAATTTATTCTGGTTGGGGGGTGACATTTATGCTGATTTTACCACAGCCTTTTCACTGCCTGTGTCTTTTATTATAGCTGTATTTCTTTTGTTGCCTGCTGTTCATCCCCTCTTGTAAGTAAAATATTTTACCAAGCTGACCATCTGATGAAATATTTTTTTTTTTTCTGCAAGGTTCAGAATATATTTACAAAGCAGCATTGGAGCAGTGAAGGCATATAATATTTTCAGAGAGATTGTGCCACAGCATAAGGGTGATAGAGGTTTATAAGAGAAAGGAGGGAATCACTTCCTTAGGGTGATTAAGTAGATCTTATTTACAGCACAAACATGACACATGCAAATTGTGTATCCATTAAACACAACACTGCTTTAGATTTCAGGCAGCTGGAGAGGAATACTTTGGTATTAATTTTCACCTAGCATATAAATGTTAGATCAAGTTAAGGCTTAGTATATATCAAGTATTCTTAATGTGTTTTGTTTCTTTTTTTAAAATGGAGCATGAAAGGCAGCAGTGTTGCAATTACCCCTAAGGAAACCACTGAAAGTACAATGAAATGAAAATACAAACTCAGATTTCCTAGACAAACCATGTAAGAGAAGGTAGTGCAAAGCTGAACCATATTTAAGTTCTGCCATCTAGTTTTCTTCATAATTCTTTCACATCATTACAGGAACTGGTGAGAACTGACAGAAGTCTTTGCCTGCATCTTGTCTTCCCCCTTCATCCTCAATCTTGCTCCTCACTGCTGTGCAGGAGAAGGGGAACAATTTGGGTTCACAATCTTGGAAGGGCAGGCATCCAAAAACTTCTGCAGCACAGCCTAGGAAGGAGGAACACACACCAAAAGGCCTGACAGAAGTCTCAGGAGGTGCAAAGCGGCTGAGACCATTCCTGGATCTGGCACAGAAACTGCTAATTGGAGTGACTGAGAGAAATGAACAAAAGCAAGAAAATGAAGGAAAGCCAGATGGGGCTGGACCCAGTGATCAGTGAGCAGTCGTGGTGCCATTCAGTCTCCCAGACATATTGCAAAACTGCCTTTTGCTCACTTCAAACGAAATATGGAAAACCCAGCATATGATTGTGGCTTTGGAGTGAATTTTCTTGACTGATAGTAGGACAGGGACTAACAAAAACTATTCTCTGGTGATCTCGGAGCTACCCCAAACTCATAGGATTTCCTGTGCATCATCCCCTTGTCATCAGCTTGAGCTGCTGCTTTTCTTAAGGTTCAGATCCTGTGAGCAGCAGCAACAGAACCAATCCCTTTCTTGAGCATACATAAATCAGGGGCATTTCTTGAGAGCTAGACCCATGCTTCTGAGAACAAATAGGCAAATGTGAAGCAGGCTTTATCTTTTACTCAGTTCCTTGTGCTTTGTACATATTTCCCCTTACTCTCATCCCAATGTTTTTTACAGGAAGGAAAGAGGAAATGCTGAAGTGTAGCAGATAAAAAAAATCTCATCAGCTTTACAAGCTTCAATTAAACACACCTATTAATGATAGTCTCATGTGCTTATTTACAAACATAATTTATTCTTTTCTGCAAGTCATTCATGCAGCTGCTGCTATGTGAGTGCTTTTGTGGACTGCACATTTTATTATCAGCAGATTTCTTTAGCTACTTTCCATTTGTCCTAACTAAGAAATAAAATACTTCCTTGAAATGTCCATTTGATAAAATATTGCACTTTAGGCATATATTTACTAAAAGAGTACCTGAAAATTAAATTTGTATGATATTTAAGGTAGAAAATGGTGCCAGCAGCAATAAATCAGTGGCAGGGTAACCTGCAGGTTTGTAGGCATTCCCTTCCTGCAATGATATACAGTATGTCATTGCTAGGAGTGATACACATACGCCTGTAGATCCCAGTTCAAGAAAGACTTATGAACATGATTGGAACAGTCAAGTTATTCAGTTATCCAAACAGGAAGAAGCTTTATGTATATGTCTGAAATACAGAGTAAAGCTTTCCCGTGAAGTTTTGGGGCTCAGAAAGCCATGTCCCTTATGAGTTCCCAAATTGAAAGAGCAGAAGAGCTTGTTACATGTAGAGTATTTATTATGTAGAAGCACGGCACTCATTGCAGATTCGAGCATGGATTTTAATTTGGAACAGACTGCATTTTCATTCAGAGTTCCAGTGCATTGCAAAACTCTCAGCAGAATCCCCAGTCAACCCATGGGATTTCCAGCAAGGTCTGAAGCCAATTCACTGCCAGTGCCTGTGGTTAAGCTACCAGTGCTGGGAGTGAGTTATCCTTCCCTTTGCCTGTATCACAGAGCCCAAATCCTGGCTTGTTCCCACTCACTGCTGAAGTATGAAAGAGCCAAAACACACCTGTAGCTGAGGGCAGAGAAGCTGCTAGGGGTTCACTTTACACAGCTCTGCAGTGCACAGATTCCTGCTCCAATTTATTAATCTGCTGTCAAGCTTCTTGCTGTAGCACCAGCTACATGTTCACGTGATACAAACTGGTATTTGCCCCACGTGGCTCAAGTGGGGCAAGTTCTGCTCCATGAAATTCTGTAATGAGACTTCAGTGTGGCTGAACTCAAAACCCATGAGCACTCCAAAATCCTGAGTGTGATATACATCATGAATTATACAGGGGAGAAAATAATGCAAGGCTTTACCTTAGTATACATAAGCCCATTTCCACAATCTCCTGCTTAATGCATTATAATTTTTCTGGCCAGGGAAGCCTGAAAACACAAGGGGATTGAAAGCAGAGAAAAGCCCCTATTGCTGTGCTGTTTGCTCTCAGGGCTGCTGTTCTGGGTGCTTTGGGAGCTGGGGACTGTATGTGTATTACAACAGACGAGGGACTCTTCTGTGTCTGACTAGCATTTGTAAAAGGTAAACTGTGTATTATTTCAGCCCTTTAGTTGACTCATTACACAGTAAATAAAATCTCTTGAAGCTGGAAGAGGACAATACAGATGGATTTGAAGGCAAATAACACACATGCACTGCTGTTTTCTAAAATCCTTGTTACACTGGCAGAGCATAGAAAGAGGCTTTTCTTTTTATACAGAAATTTTTCGTCTACAGTCTTTTTAAATTTTTTTTCTCTTTTTCTCTAATGTATTCCGAGTTAGGCTTTCCCAGAGTGTGCACAGAAGGATTAAAGAGGTTTTGCCTCTCATATAAGCCGGGTGCCACCCATTATCTCTCTAGGGCTCTGTTGCACTTAGCAGCTGCCAGTCCCTGTGCATTTGAGAACTGCTGCCTCTCATGGGCATTTTATGGGGGATCCCATGGATCCTTTGCTCTTTGCTGTGGCTGATCAGTGGGATTTCTCTCTCTCTGTACAGTTGGACAATGGTGCAGTGTCCCTCCTTAGCAAGTGTTAATAGAACTGAGAGATGGAGACTTTAAAAACCAGATTTGTGTGGTACCACTCAGTGTGGATGTGATAGCTCAGGGTTTGCGTTAGCTCAGAGATCATGTTTTCTCACATCACTTTTCTTTTCTCTATAATAACCTCAATGTATGCTTTAGAATCTAAACCATCCTGGAGTGCTTAACATTGTCTTTGTTTTGTTTTGTTTTGTTTTGTTTTGTTTTTCTTTTTCTTTATTCTGATTGTGCAAACTCTGCTCTTGTATAATCACAGCAAACGAGGAGATGCTGGGTTAGATGTGCATGCCATGGAACTCCCTTCCCAGGGGGATGCCCCATTCAGCTGTCTGTGCCCCTGCCAAATGTGTAATCCTCTGCTTCTGACAAATTAATCTTTTCCATGAGCAAGCACCAACTGTGACATTACAAACAGAGGATTACGCTTGCATGCAGTGAATTGGTAGCAGAGGAATGTGGACTTTGCACAAGAAACAGGGACTAGAATGATTGTTTATCTCTAGAAATAAAGATCTATGAAAGGATGAAAAATGAGAATGCCTATGAGTAATGTAAATTAGTACATACAAAGGTGCATTTGGGAGGCCTCATGAAGTCTTTTTGTTTCCATGCAAAGCCATCAAGTAAATGAAGATTGCTTCTTTGAAAATCTGGTTTGGGATGTCTCACTGCACCAGATTTTGAACTTTGAATGAAGTTTTAGATTAAAAACATATATTTGAGACTAGTATCAGAAATTTTAGTATCAGAAATGTAAATTTTATTGGGTTTTTCCAGTGTCTGTTTTCCAGTGGTTAGCCAGACTGACCCAGACACCTTGTCTGCCGACAAGGTACCTGCTTCCCTGTCAGTGGCCTCAGATGGCATGGCCAGGTATGACCTGGTGTAGATGGGGACACTGGACAGATTCAGAGCACCTCCTCACATTTTCAGTCCTTTTCATCACTGCTTCCCAATCATGCCTGTCAACATGCATCTAGTATTAAACTCAAATCAAGTGTGGCTCCTGGGGGCATTAAAGCTGTGGTTTGTGACACTGATTCAGGTGCGAAATTTCAGATGTTCACCATAGAAGGGAGCCAAAGCATGTCTCCAGCCAATCTCTCCTCCTCCTCTCCCCTGGGCTTTTTGAACACAAGATTAGCAGGAGTTGCTGCAAGATGCTTGCTGCTCCTACCATAATTTCTGTAGTTCTCATTAACTTTGTGAAAGCCCTGTTTTGTCTTGCAGCAGTTCATGGAGCGTGGAAGCAGGAGTTCCCTGAAGTGAAACTTACTGTCTTAGAAAGAAGCTCTATGGCAGTGGAGTGTTCAGGCCACAGATATTTTTAGCTATTTCCTTTATGTACATTGGTGCACTACATGTGCATTTGATATTACAATACCCAGAGTTCAGACTGCAGTGTGAAGCAGCATGGTGCAGATGTTACTAATTTTTCATCTTTGGCCTTTGTTTTTCTCATTAATTGTCCCAGAATGAAAAAAAAATCATTTATTTAGTACTCATCCAATAACTTCTATTGAAAAGGGGAATTTTACTTTATTTTGAAGTAAAACACACACATCCTGTTTTCTCCCTATTGCAATGTCAATAACCACTTGTCTTTTGTCTGGTAGGGTGAAAGAAAGAATAAATATTGAACAAGCATGGACATTATCTAATTGGTAAAAATATTTGGTTCTTGGACATAGCTGGACAAAATATAGGATAAGGTTGGGGTACTTAAAATGAGGTAAAGTATTCCTGCTGGTGATGCCAATGGTGCACAACACAGTGCAGTGTCTGTAATGACTGACATAGGCAGTGAGTATACTGGAAAAGCATTTCCAGTTCAAAAGTCTGTTCTAAAATTTTCTATAACATCTATTGTCTGGGATGGCATATTTCAATGAAACCTGGGAAAAATTCCTGTACTATATTTTAAGATACATTTTAATTAATATCTGCTTTTGAAATGAAAACCTTTGTCTTCAAGCAGTGAAAGAAAGAAAAAGAACAATCACAGATTGCAAATATTTTTGAAATGCTATGGTGCATTAATATATTCAGGTTTTTTTTAATAGAGATTTTGATTATTAAAAATACAAATTGCCTGATTAATTATAAATTATAATTTGATTTATAAGCTGGTGTTGCATATTAAATAATGCCAGATGGTGCCGTGAGGGCATTAGCTCTCTGTAATAGATTCTGGATGACAAGGGAATTAAAAAGGGACAGAGTCCGGGAATGAAATTAAACAAGCAGTGAAAACTCTGCCAGAATAAAAATAGTTTCCAAAGCATTTCTCTCTCTCTCTTTCTTTTTTTTTTTTTTTTTTTTTTTTAATACTTAAACATTTAAAAAGCACCCCAAAACACCTCTTTTTTATTTTGTTGGGTTGGGTTTTTTTTCTCTCATGCTTTCAGCACTTATGATTACAGTAGGACTCCAAAGGCAATACAGAATGGATTAAATTTCCTATAAGTTCCTGTGTCTTACAAGCTTGCTTCAGTATGTTGGTTAGTAAAAAAAGTCTGGTTTTATGTAACACCATTTGAAAAATGTTTCTGGATGTTAAACAAACAGCCAGGTTTGTTGCTTGTAGTACTCCTAGGCAAGACAGATCTCTTTTCCAACCTCAGCACTTGTGGATAAGCTACAGGCCCTGAAGTGCAGTTTCCCTTCCTCTGCAGAATGAAACGTTGGCTTTACTGATAAATAGGAGTGACAAAAGCCAACATAGATTCTCGTAAACAGAATGGTCCAAGTACTACCAAATGAAATGAAACAATTTCCTCTACAAAGGTGTGAACCAGGGAAGGAAAGAAGTACGCAAATACAAAGGCTAAAACTCCTGTTACATAGACATTGCTAGTACTGTACCATAGTTGTTTGGGTTTTCTTTTTTTAATTTAAATGTTGATTTTTTTCTCTTCTGGCCCTCAGCTCTGACTTCTTGTCGGTTTAGTGTATTTAAAAATCTACCTCTTTCTTTGCTTTGTTTAACATGGTTATTTGCACTACATATTGCATCTTAAAGGATATTCCAGGGTCAGCTAAAACATGCATCTTATCATCTTAGCAGCTCTCGTCTGAGTATTCATTTTTTTTTGTCTCTTCATTTTTTTTGTCTCCATTTTTTTTGTCTCTTCTTTTTTTTTGTCTCTTCTTTTTTATTTTTATCTCTTAAATTCCCTGTTTAAAGTGTTCTGGTCTTCAACATAAGATGATGCAAATAAGTGCTGAGCCTGGACATTTGTCTTAAAATTGGAATTTCCACTATTGGTAATTCCAGTGTTTCCTTTTTTTTTTTTTTTTTTAATAGAAAAAGTTATATTATCATACGTTTTATGAAGGAAAGAAGGATTTTTTTTTTTTTTTTTTTAACTTCGTCAGTTCTTCCTTTCTGATAAGGTTAAAGTTTTTATTTCAGTGTTTCATGTATACTTTCATTCTATGGTATAGTTTTAACATAATAAATAGTCAATTTAAAGATTAAATTAAGAATTTCAGTGCATACAATTTCTTCTATCCATTCCACTAATTCCACTAATTCTGGTATAAAGGTAGAAAAAATTGATCCTCATTTCAGCTCCAGTATTATGCTGCTTCAGAAGTATATACTATAAAAATAACTTCTTCCCCCAGGTCATTTATAAGAAGTATGTGTTTGCAAGTTCTTAAGTGGTGGTTTTCATTTAACATCCAAAATTCATAGAAAATGTGTTCAGGCTACTGTACCAAAGACAGTAGCAAGAACTCTTTGAATTTCATACAACACAGCTTTTAGCAACTTAAAATATATATATATGTGTGTGTGTCTGTGTGTATATAATATTTAACAAATTACTCATGATACGACTAAGTTCCAAGTAAATACAATTCATTTGCCATACTTCAGAGGTGTTTTCTGGAACTACCCAGCATAAAACTGTGATCTTGTCATATCTGATAAGAATAAGATATTATATAGTGTAGTCTGGAGGCAAAAGTTGTTCTCAGGAGACCTCAGAAGCATGTCTGTGTACTTCTATATATGTTTAATCCATATTGCTCAGGTAATCAGTACTTTTAAACAGTCCTCTCACCAAAATAACCTGTCATATATCGACAACAAAGAGAGATGGAGTCTATCATGCTGAAGGAAGCTTAACCCAAAGTTTCCTTCCCTCTTGCAGCTTCATGTCTGTGCTTTTTCCTTCTACAACTTTCTGCTTATAATTTCATGAGATGTAGAGTGTCTGAGACTTATTTCTTATTTTCAAATATCTACATATATATAAATGAGTCTAAGTCAACTGGGAAAAAAAAAATACAAAACCCCCCAAAAAATACAACCCATAAGTACGAAGAAAATACAATGTTGGTGACCCATCACTGGGCATTCTGATCCTGACCTATATTACTGAGCAAATGCTCCTGCCCAGTGGAAGCTGCACTGCTCCAGACACAGCAGGGAACAGGTTAACATCTGCTGTGCAGTTCAAAGGGACCTGAGCCTTTGATTTACCTCCTCCTGGGTGTGTGGTTTTATCTCTGGAGAAGAGGCAGCCCATGTAGCATAGACTGACATGGGTCAGGAAGATAAAATGAACTGGAAAAGACCTCTGCCTGGTATATTGCCTGTGCATTTCCAGTTGCTCTTCTAAGGCTATTACAGCAGTAGGGGGTAAGAGGAAGGGAAATAAAAAAGATAGAAAGTATAAGAAGGATTAAATATAAAAGTCTGAAAGCTTGGAGAAGTGAAGCTAAAAGAAAAACTGAGGGAAAATGATAAGTTTCTGAATGAAAGTTACCCCTTTGCTCCTGGTTCCATTTTCTTGTAGTATGTAATCAAGGAATAATTAAGCTCTCCAAAAGTATATTAAAACAGACTAAAGGAAATGTATATCTTATGTTTTGTTTTATTGAAATAACCATTATATAACAAGCTTATAGAATGCCATCCTGGAGGGAAGGAAATTTTATCTGAATCATTTGAAACAGTTTTGTTGTACACAACCACCTCTCAAAATGATCAAATTTTTAGTTTTCAGGACTACTCTTTTAGCTCAGGTTAGGAAAGACTGTTGTGGTAACTCACAGAGGTACCTTTTACAGGAGTGTCTGTGAATAAATTGATTCTGGTTACCAGATGAGGAAGACTAATCTGCTGGTTTTGTATCACAAGTAGTAATGTCCAAAAGGATTTCTCCGCTCCCTTGTTGGTTTAAGACCTCCTCCTAAAAGTGGTCTTTAGAAAAGGACAATTTAAAAGATTTTTAAAAAGAAAAAAAGGTGATAATTAGATTTCTCATATTTAGCGTTCATTAGTTGTTATTTAAAATATTAAGTAGTTACACTGAAAACAGCCCCGTGCTCTTATTCTTACTTTGGTCTTTTTTGTTTGTGAATATTTTCAGTCAGTAATCACAAGTATGAACTTAGGAGTATGTTTCATATTGCCATTTCTTTAAACAACAAGAAAATCTATTGGTGTCTACTTCCAAAGGCATGGTTTTGATAGGCAGGTAAGATGCAAGCTAGTTAGAAGTTAGGAGACCAGAGAATTCACTCTGATGTGCAGTTGAATTGCCTTTTTTCTTATTTCTACATATCATTCAAAGGGATGAAGCACCTCTGAACAGTTTTGCTTAGGTGCATAATTTTATTAAGAGCATTGTTCTTACATAAAGACTAATCTAGAGAATTTAAAAACAGAAATTTGGCAAAATGTGAAAGATTGTTGAAATAAATGTGCAATTAACTTAATTTGTATTTCTAACACATACAATACCAGGAATAATTTTTTTTAACCTCCCCTGCTTTCCCTTTGTATTCATCACACATTTAACTTCATAACGGAAAAAAATTAAGAAAAAAATTTCCTGATAGTTACTTTTATGATAAAACACCTTTTCCAATTAGTCTTGGCACCTCACTATAATCACGATGAATGTTATTCATTCAGCAGTCTACATCCTATTAAGGGTTTCATCATAACAATGTGTTCAGGGAACTTAATGGATTTTGCATATTAATTCTGCAGCCTCTGGTCTTGTGTCCATTAGTGCTGTGTCACATTATGGGTTTGCACTCATACATGTATAGAGAAGCATATGATTACATACAAATCTTAGCTGGGTGAATGTAAGGCTATGAAACTGTGTTTTGACTTTATTTAAGCAATTATTTTATCTAAGATTATTGTAGATTCAAAATATTCTCCACATAATAAAATATGTAATGCCATTATAAATCAGTAGGATACCAGTACAAGGCCATACAAGAGAAGACAACAGTAGTTGTTTGAGAGGCATGGTGCACAGGCACCTCTTTGAGGTTATGATGAAAGTACACTTTACCTATATGATATTATTGTGAGGCTATTCAAAATAAAAGAGTTAGTTAAACCAAGGACAAGATGCTTTGTGAGAAATTTTGAAGGTTGATAATTTTTGTGGCAAAAAGTTTTTATTACTACTGGGCTATCACAACCAGTCTGGCAGTTTACCTGGCTTTCTGTTGGCAGCAAAATTATGAAAATGTTTGAGCTCTCCAGCTGAGTTCAAATTTTGGTGAAAACTATTTTTTTTTCCTTCTTGTTACAGATTTAATCTAAGATTAGTTCTGTTCCTTGAATGTCTAAGGGTTCCAGTTTAGGGAAGGACTTTATCTTATCATTTAGCTTCATCCCCACTTCCATATAATACTGATGGTAGTCCTTATTTCACTTTCCAGCAGTAAGCCTGTAGCTTCTCTTCAATCTTTTTGAAGGCAATCTAGATGTATTTTTTAAAATTTAAATGATGGTCAGTCAATCAATCACAATCCAAATGGTCCCACTAATAAGCAGCAGTGTTAATAATTAATATTAATATTTTAATAATGAATGGACAATAATTAATTGTCCCATTAATTACCAGCAGTTATAGCCAGTTTGTATCTTAGAATTTTCTCTGGTTTTTTCCTCCCAGCTATCCCACATATTTTTAATTTATTCAGACTTGCTCCTATCTTCAGATTTTAAATATCTGGAACATCTCATGCAAATTATTCCTCACCTAAATCTCCTGAACGTTCTTAGCACTTTGGCACTCCTCAAGAGCACTCTTTTTTTGCAGATCTTGCTAAAGATCCAGCAGCACATACCAAAATCTTCACCTGAACTTGGTATTTGCTTTAAATTGTTTAGGGTGTCCAGCTTGTGTGACCCCAAAGCCTTCATAGAGGCAGATCCAGCCACAACACTCCTTTTTGTGATGTTTTCTAAAAGATTCCCCTGGTAATACAACTTCTGCAAGTCACCTAGTCTTGGGCAAGCCTTTGACTTGGAGGGAATGGCCCTCTTGCTTCAAACATGAGCTCTTCCTCTGTCTTCCAAAAGGAACATTACACAAGATGTATTTAGATATTATGCCCTCATCAGAAAGCACATTTAGAGCCAAGCAATGAAGTAGTCCTTGTATCAGTAATTAAAATTCAGTGGTGAGGTTGTTTAATTACTCCTTCCACTGAAAATTCTTGCTTTACTTTTCACATTTATTCTGGTAATAATGTGCTGAAGAGCTCATCGGCCTCTGAAGGAAGGCAATAATTTTTCTTGTGTACATAAACATTAAACTGACAAATAGGCACAGCACTATACAGTTATCAATATTAGCACAGCAGCCCCATCACTATTAAAACTCTTTGCAGGGGATTAAAGTGCAGAATGGTGGAAAAATGGTGGAAAGAACTAAATTTGAGATCCTTCCCTTTTGCCCTCCTAGCAGCCACCTCGAATGAATTCATACTGAAAATCTTCCCTCCTCTACAAAAGCAAGATAACTGAGTGCATTTGATTCTGTAAAATATTAATGGTCCTATTTGCTCTTTTTCTGTGGGTTAGGCTAAAATTATTTTCTTTATTTTTCTTCCTTTTTCTCTCTCTCTCTTTTTTTTGTTTGTTTGTTTGTTTTTTCCATTCATGATTGTAAGATCTTAAAAGTTGATGGATGAGTATAACCTCTTGCTGCAGACTGCTTTCAAATCCAGTTACCAGCAATGAAATAAGTGGGGTGGAGGGGAGGATTTCCAAATTACCTTGTTGAATCTCGACTTGTATGAAATACCTGGTTTGAAGCTCCTCAGCCATTTTTTCTGGCTTCAGAGAATTGGAGTGCAGAGGAGAGGCTACCCGGTTGCACAGGAACAGGCTTGCCAGCCATAGCCTGCTTCTGTGAGCTCTACGAATAGCCCCTATAATTCAGTGAAGTTTTCAGGAATCTCTGGCCTTGCTGTATTGGAAAGAAGCAGAACTGCAGCAACAGGAAATTAAAAAAAACTCCACAGTTCTGTTGGTTGCTGGTGAAGTCAATGTCTCATGGCAGGTCTAGAGAACAGGGGGAAGATAACGTGGATTTGGAAATTCTGGTTTGGCACTTTTGAAGCAAACAAGTACAAGTTGATAACAAGGTAAAAACTGCATTTCAAAGCAACGTTAGAACTTGAAATAAAAGGTAATTCTTCACTTACTGTGCTGAGGATCTAAGAGGCTTGCTAAGCTGCAAGTACAAAAAAATAAAAATAAAAATAGTGTATCATGGAGTAGAAGATAAATTATTGTGATTAACACCAAGGGAAATCCAGATTCTGTTTCTCTTTTTGGTTATGGTAGGTTTAGCTCCAGCTTTCAGTTTTCATTCCAAGAAGAATAAATTAACACCAAAGGCTTTTTTGGTGCTCTCTGTAGCATATTTTTAGATCTGCTTCCTCAGAAAGCAGAGTTTTAGCTCAGACTTTGTAGGCTACGGAAGCAACAGCACAAATCATGATCTCACCATGATCATATTTCATGAAAAAAAATTTCTCCCATTACTGACTGAGCAGCTTCTCTATATTCCAGACTGTAGTGATCAGCTCATACTCATATGCCTCAAAGTGAGGAGAGGGCAGTCCCCCACACGGCTATTTTACACTAAAGTTGTCAATTTTGCATATGAGGTTGCAATCTGGAAAGATGTTATAAGTACCATCTGGTACAGGCAGCTATATCCCATCCCATTATTTGGCAAATGAGGGTGGTATGGTTGGATACTCTCTTGGGAGAAATTGTGTCCCTGATGGATTGTGCACCATTATTGTCACCTTGCCAAAAAAACAAACAAACAAAAGAAAAAAACACCCCAAAACCAGCAAAAATGAAATAATCCATAAAAATTTGTGTAATATGAGGGATGCATAATTAGGAGAGTGTCATTGCATTTCATTCATTCTCTGTTGGAAGGAGGCTGACTGAAACGTCCCAAAATTTACTGCCACCAGGATAACCTGCTAGGAAATGAAAGTCCTAAAGATCTCCTGGATTTTCATGACCATTCTTTCAAGGCATCAGGCAATAATGTGCCCTGTGAAGGGATGTGTAGTGTGATGCTGCCACCAGCTCTTCCTCACATTGTCTGGTGTGGTGCCCTGTATCCAGATATTCCTAGGCATGGCAGCACTGCCAAGCTGGGTGTTTTACTACACTAAAAATCACTTGGAATAAACAAGAAAACAGTAGCATATTCATCTACTCAAGAAAATAGCATCATGATAAATAATGCATGGAAATGGGATGTTTCTTTAAGAGATGAAGGAAGGAATACTGAAGTTTTTTTGAGCAGTTAATGTACACTCTTTATTTATTATTTTTGGAGTTTTTAAACCTTTTTGGCAGTCAGACATGTTCAAATGGAAGAATTAATCTCTTCTACCTTGGAAGAGAGAGATGAGGAATTTGATTTGACCTGAAGTTCCAGGATGTTAATTTCATTTGGCAGAGTTTGATGTTTTCTCTTTTGTGTTCTTGATATTATTTTTTCTATGGGTCTACAAGCAAGAAGGTAGAAATTCAATATAAGTACCTGGGGTGTGATGCGTACCTTTCATAGGTAGTTTTGCCTTGGAAATGCAAATATTTCCTATGGCATAAAGATTCTCCATTTCCAAGTTTGGTGGCGATGGGGCAGGTGAAGCAAAATTCATCACTTGTAGGAATTTTATTGAGGCTGCAGTTTTTGAACTTCAAACATTTTCTTACTGTGATGACTTTGGACTATTATTAACTCAACTTTATTTTCCACTCCTTTGAGGTGTGCAAAGGAATAATTAAATGGTAGAATACCCACATAGTTTATATATTTTTGGCAGCATTGCCAAATCTTTTGATGCAGTCTTACAGATAAATGTGTAGTGTTTGCTCTGTATCTGAATTTCCTCACTGTACCATGAGCTATTCAAAGGCAGTGCTAAGACAGTTGATTTATATCAGGCCTCTGAAAAGCTAAGAGCAAATTCTATGGTCTTTATTTTGTATGCACTGCTAGAAAAGAAACTTACAATGGAATCTGAGGGGAATAGATTTCAGGTAATGGAAGATATGCTTTGTTTTGGTACCTCCAATTACTTTTCATTTGATTGAAGACTATCAGAATCACGATTGGATGAGCTTCCTGAGAGGGGGAGGTGGCAGCTTTCCTGATTTGAATTATGAAAAAAAATATATCTCATTCTTCAAGCAAAATTCATGGTATCTAAACAGGTAATGAAGCAACATTGTATGAGTGCAGAAAGCCCAGATTTAACTGATCACTCTTACCTCTTTGTCTCTTACTCTGAGTTACTTTTGTAACATTTAATGGAGTTGAGGAAAGCAACATACTCAGAGGCATGACTTAGACGAGTTCCTGGACAACTTCTGCCCAGCAGAGCACAATTCAGATTTATATTTTCATTTCAGGAGATGATCTATCCAAAAATCAATAGTGTACTGGATCTTTCATGTAGCAATTATACAGTGCTTTATGCTTTCAAATCAAGAGATAACTTTGCTATTCTTAACCTTTGTGACATTTTTTAGAGGGTAAGTCAAGTAAAAGCTATTTTCCCAAAACTATATGTTGGGATAGCAAGCTAAAGAAGCATAGGGATCATTAAATGAATGTAGTTGGTTGTAATGTAGTTGGCTATTTATGAAATTATTCTGTTCAAAAATTATGTAGCAGCTCACATCCCCAAACCTGACTGGGCTTAGGGTTTTCAGAGGTCCCAAACTCTAATTTGTTGCACTGGGTAACCTAGGATCCCAAGAATGATTATACTCCAGGGGATTTGCTATGGTGTAATCTTGCTAAGAGATATTTTCTCTTTATATGTCTCTCAATAAATACTACTCAGAATGCAAAAGGTTTTGTATTTTTTTGCTCCTTGCCTTAAAAAACCAAACACACACAAAAAACCAAACCAAAACAAAACCCAAGAACAACCAACCAAAAAAAACCCAAAACCAAACCACACACACCCCACACAAACAAAAGCCAAAACAACTCTGAGCAGGAATCTAGCCTATTTACACTGACAAAGCACAGCTTTTTTAAAAGGACATGATTACCTTTCGTATTTTTCATCTTCAGATGTCAATGACCGCATGCAAAGCTTCCTCCATCTGAAAAGAGCCTGCTCTCTGAAAGTAAATTGAAATATTTAATTTGGAAGGACAGTGCTGTAATCAGTGACCTCTCAAAATGGAATAAATGGAAGTGACATTGTACCTGCACTCTGATATCTGTCTAATGAAAAAAAGTATTGATGGCTCTATTTCCCAAATTACACCATTTGTAAAAACTCCACTTGGGAAATCACTTGTTGAAAAGACACTGAAAATTCAAGGTGTAAAGAGACAAAATACACACAAGCTCTGTGTATTTTTCACACACAGCTCCTATGTGAAAAATAATGTGTCTTGTTGTCAATTTTTATTTGTTTTTTAACAGTGGAATATTACTACCTTTTCTGTGTCATTTCTGAAGCAAGAAATATGTCACTACAAAATACTTAGCTATTGAGTTAGCTCTGAGAAAAGCCCTGTGACTAAAGAATGGGAGGAATTATGAGCTCAGCAGCTGAAACCATAAGTGATATTATTCATCTGTCCCTGAAACTGGAGACGTGATGCCTCATCTCCCATGCCAACTTCTTTTTTTTCAGTATTGTACGTATCATCAGCATTCATAAGCAGATGATGAGAGAAATTTCCTCAATAGAGTATAAATTGTACTGAAAGCCCAGGAAAGTAAGGTAAAGCTCAGAGAAGTCCATGTGCTGATTAGGTAAATATTCTGCTTGATCAGTAAGGGGTTACTGAAAAATTAATGCCTGAAGAAGATCTGAGGGCTTCAGTGTAATAAACATGTGTAGCGGTAATATGTAAAGAACTCTTCTAATTTACTTAAGTACTAAGTCTCCTACTGTTACAAGCAAAATCTATAGGAACTGAGCTATATACTTGTCCACATTTTAGAGCACTGCAGGAATATTCTTAAAAACAACTGCTTGAGATGTTTTTTCCTTGGGAACACGAGACAAAATGCCATGTATATATTTTTAATGGCAAGTAATGGTTTTCAACTGATGAAACTTAACTGTGACTTGCTCTTCTTCAGCGGAGCTGATGATCACAAAAAACTCTATGTAAATGCAGATCCCAAAACTGCCAAGTATACCAAGCAAGTATGCCAAGTATGCCTTCCTAATAAAGGAAGGTTTCCATGGGTTTGATTATAGTGTCCAACTATTCTGCTCCCTAATAAGCCTTGAGATGTTTTTTAAGTATCATTCAGCTACTTGCTGTATTGCTTTTTGTCTTTCCTGTGGATTTGCTGCCATCTAATAACATCTGAACTCATCGCAGGTTTCTGGGCTTGGAGATTTGGTTCTTTGGTGTTTGGTTTGGGGTGGTTTTTTGTTATTGTTGTTATTGTTCTTTTTCCTCTAGGCCAGCTAGAAGATATTAATTTTAATGTGAGAACTTTCCATTATGCAGCCTAATTTCCTGTTGTCAAATCTGATTGATAGTTACCAAAGAATTAAAAAAAAATTTTAGAGAAGAAAGTCACATGCACAGACAGTATTGGAAACATCTGAAGAAACAGGACTGAATAATTGGTTCTGGTTCCTGAATACCCTGAGTACCAGTGTCTGAGTAGCATTGGATTTAAAATGGGGAAAAAAAAAATTAAAAAAATTATTAAAAATGTTCCCATCTCTTCTCCCAGTCCTTCCATATCACACTGCTTTTCCTTAAAAAGAAAAAAAATGTCTGTCCAGTATTTTGAGTGTGTGCATGTGCATTTTTCCTTTTATGATTGTAGTTTATTGACTTAAAGTGTATCCAGATTTCCAGGCACCAAATGTTTTACTGGGTCACCAACTGAGTCTGCAGTTTTATAAGCAGTCTTGTTGCCAGGTTGCTCTCAGCAGATATAACACTGTCAAGTGTGAGGTTATAAGGATGAAATAGAGAAAAGAAATAAATAGCAGAGAAGTAAAGAAAGTGAGAAGACAGAGGGGAATGAGCCAGTGGTTAAGTGGAAGAGGATAATGGTCTCTGGGGAGGGCATTTGTACAGTGCCCTGCACAGTGAGGCTTCCCTGAACCCTGGCAAGGTACCAGTATAGGACTGGGGGTTCAGCTGGATGTTGCTGCTTGTGAAATAATTCAGGTGTTTTCACCTTTGCTTCTTTGCCAAAGGTGCAACTGGCCTTTCTTTTGTTACCCTCCTATAACACAGAAAAATTTTTGCAGTTCCTTCCTTCTATCTGTTTCCCTGGTGGATAACTGTATTATCAGCTTGCCATGTCATTTTTTGAATTGAATCTCTTTTGTATTTTATTTGCGCTTTTTGGCAATCTGTTCAGAATCTTTTGTTATTTCTGTCTTGAGTGGGTTTTGCAGCTTTTCCTAAATTTAAATCATGTGTGAATTTAAATAACATGAAGTTTGTTCCTTCTGGAATGTTAATTACTACATTAGACTTCAGATACATTAGACTTCAGATACTCCATATAGACTCTTTTCTTTTTCTGCATTACATTATATTAAAGCACAGTGGTAATTAGTTAATGAACCCTTTAATTTTTTCATTCTTAGACCAGATCTGAAAATTAACATCAACACATTCCCTTGGCTTGGCCTCTGTGCAGTTAGGGCAAAATGCATGCACTGGATCACTGGGGGCTGCTATCTATATGTGAAGGGAAAACTTAATGTGGATCCCTGAAAGGAAATAATCTGCCTGATAAAACTAGAGACCACACTCTCTCACCACAGATAAAAGAAGACAACACCACTTTGTATTCTCCTTAGTGGGGATTTTACCAGGTTTAGTCACAAATTAGACTCCTGCAAAGCAGGGGGGATGATTGGCAAGAATTTATTCTATTTGTTTTCTCCTTTTTTCTTTGAAACTCCTTTTGATTTCACCAACATAAAGAACAGGCAGCCACATCAAATTAAAGGTTTGGATAGGGAGGATGAAACAACTCTTATCAGGCTGTAGGACAGAAAAGACATTATTTGAAAAGTCAAGATGTTCATATAATTTTCTCTCCTGATTTTCCACAAAACTGGTAAAGCGATTGCTAAAGTTACGGAAGAATTTTGAGGCCTTCTCTAGCAAAAAGTAGGACTTCATGTTTTTGAGAGTTTTAGCCTCACAACAGCCTTGTGCCAGTGAGAAACTGAGGCACAAACAAACACAGTAATCTGACTGTGGTTATTACAGGCAGAAGGCTCCAAATCTCTCCACAGCCCCTTCTTTTCGTGAACTAATCCCATATGAGGTTATGGGGTGGGGGGTCAAATATGTACCATTTTCTTATAAGAATATTAAATACACTGAACTTTTTCTGAACCAGATGACTTTCTTTATAGGTATGTTGTGACAGCTTTGTTTCTCCTAGCTTGAGCTAAGAGGATGTTTTTCCAAACTTTCAAGCTTAATTGTTGAAAAAAGACTAGGGGTTACATTATTGATCTATTTAGGGGCATCTGGTATTACCCATTTTTGAGGGAAAAAAACCTAGATTGTCTATTCACTTCCATCTACAAAGAGAATATACTTGCACCCGGACCATCTTTTATGTTTGTATTTTAACATAAATATTGCAAAAATGTAATATGCAGACTGACAAATGTTATAGTTTTTCTGTGATATATTTTGATGATCTGTCTGCAACTTCAAAGCATTCAGTCTCTGAATTATTTGTGAAGAAAGAAATGTATGGTAACAGCTCATAATCTGTTTGCATAAGTCCCTCATGGTCTGTTTATTGCTGCACAGGATGTGTTGTGTATGAAATATTGTTTTGTCACACTGGCAAAGAGATATGAAATGGACTAGATTGGTCTGAGAAAGGCATTTCATACTGACCCTGTGCAAGAATAGTCTCTTTAGCTTTGTCCAAAATGATTATAAAAATCCTGGGGGAATGTTGACAATGCCTTTTAAAAGTGATGCTATCTATGAAGGTTTGCTTTCTAGTTATATTTTATGAAATAAAAGAGAACAATTTGGGGAAATTACTCAGATGCTTTGGTGCCTCTTTCTAGATGAAATGTGGGTAGTTTTGTTTTTATTGAAAACACCATAATATCTTGTCAAATTTCTGTTTAAAAATCAACAAGAGACAATAAATTACATTAATGGTCAAGGGAATAACATCAGAATGATTCAGTTTTCAAGTCCTGGACATGCTTGCCTCTGCTTTTTAGCTTGGTGTTTTCTCCAGTGGCTTACAGTAAATACCCATTTGATTGTATATCAAGACTAATGGCGACCACCAAATCCTTATGGACAAACCAGAGGTCTTTTCCCTTTGGTATCATATTCTGGTTTTTTAGTGGTTTTGTTTGGGGTTTTTTTGGGGGTGATGGTGATGGGGGAGGTGGGCAGGGCTCATGGTGTTTATTTGGGTGGGGGGGAGCATTATTGTTGGATTTTTTTCTGTCTTTTCTTACACCAGCTGATACTGGACTGCCAGTCCAAAGCTGAATCTGTTTATCACCAAAAGATGTCCAAGTAGAATACTTTACCTGATATAAGATCAATTGTGTTAAAAGGTCTATTGCTCACTCGGGGATCTCAAAGTCCCAAGGTGAAATGAAATCTGTTGACTCAATCTCAGTAATGTTGTACCTTGTTTGGTTTTTTTGTTTCACTTTTTTTTTAATTTTTTTTTTTCCTTGCTTAATTGCTTCCTGTGTGTTTCTCCTCTGTGGGAGAGTTAGAGAGATTCTGAACAAGGAGGATGTCATATTTATTCTGTAGGCATTAAGAGTTCTAATTACTCCCTGACGATTCCCATTCACAAAGCATTTTATTTATGATGCATTTTCTTAAATGATTAAACATTTATTGGTTAAATGTTTGCTAAATGTAAGGGTATCACATCCTTGATGCTGGTTCCCAGTAGGAAAATAAGAATAAGAAAATAGTAGGTAGCTGTTACAGGAAAGTCTTTTGCAATAGACAGTAGCTATTTATCAGAAAGATACAAGCTGCCCTGTTTTTAAAAATATGTATATAATTATACCACATCTTTTTTTAATATGTGGTTCCATCTAAATGGCTTTGTTTTTGTTGTTGTTGTTTATCATTGTTCCTGTTTCACAGCTGTTCTGTCTGCTCTTCATCATGTAAATAAAACCTTTAGAGGTTTGACTTTGTAGAAATATCTCTCAGGTAGCTCATTAGAGTCACTGCTTTGTTTCCAAATTGGAAACAGCATCTTTTTAAAGTTTTCACCTTCGGCCCGTTTAGAGATGGAATGAAGAGTATGTAAAGAAACAAAATCAAAGGGCAAAGAGTGGAAGTTAACGAGGGAAAAGCACTCAGTGGTGCCCTAGGGATGTGGGCCTCATAAATGCTACCTCTGCATTTTAATTTGGTTTGGAAGCCTTCCTTGCCTGCTGCTTTTTCTTACTTCTTCCCTCATTTCATATTGACTCTTAGGGACTCCAATCTTCTAATTTGTTCTTCCCTTAATTGACACAATTTCCCTATCTCCTACCTTAGCAGCTCTGCTTTCTCATCAGCTCTCCCTACTTTTCACACACAGGCTGCATGTTGAGTTCAGTCCTCGTCCTGTTGTGCAGCATTTTCAGAGAATTATTTCCTATTCTCAAAGCACCATCACTGGGAGAGGCCACACTGGCATCTCATACCAAATACCTGAAAAATGGTGGTACCTGCACATCAGCTCTCCTCTTCTCTTCAAAATCTGGTTGCTACAAGCCTTGAATGACACTTTGTGTGTGTGTGGTTGTGTGTGTGTGTGTGTGCGCTCCCTGGGAAGAGCACTGGGAAGAGCTGGTAGAAAATCATACTAGAACTTGGCATTGTTGGGGGGTGAACTAGTGCTAACTGCTCAGGCAAATCCTTATTCCAGCTCTCATTTTTTCTGCTGCATCTGACCACCCTTGGCAGGTTTGTCATATTCTGAATTTTCGGCACCCTGATCTGTGCACTTGATGTGAAACACATGCCCACCCTAAAATGATGCTATTTTAATCTTGATGGAAATAAGGAGGAAATGATGGATCCTGCTGTCATCATTATAACTTTTTCCATGAAACCAATAACTTTGAAGAAAAAGAATTAATACCAGAAGCAGCCAGGTAAATTACTCTTGGTAGTGAATAAACTATGTGGGGTGAAACATCCACAATCATCAAGGATATTTTATTGTTCTAACAGAACATGTGAAAAAGGAGAAGGAGGAAGCACTTACGTTGTATCTATGTAATGAGGATGGAGTGAAGCATTGTGACCTGCATGGATGTGGGACTTGCGATCATGTAGGTGCTGTATTGAGGCCAAGCAAACAGTCCTTTAAGACATGTTATACCTTTTAAGGTTGTGCAGAAAGGCACTCAGAAGAGCTGCAGCAACAGTTATGTATGTCAATAAAGGAATGAAAATAAGTACTCTGGGCAGGCAGTGAATCTTCACCATGGCATTGAAGGCTGAAGGGATAAATTGTTCTGGGGAGGCTCAGAAAACTGTGGCTAGCTGGGGTGCTAGCTTTACTCCTTGCAGCATGGACTGAGTAAACCACATTATTGTGGGATGTAATGTTTCAGTCCTCCAGTTTTTATCAGCTCCTGAGAGTTGATCATCACCAAGAAAAGCATTTTTCAGTGGTGAGTGATCAGTAGGTTTGGAAAGCCTTAAACGTCCAGATCTTTGTATGTAAGGAGCAGGCTGTGTGTGGGGTTGTGGATAAAAAACCATGGCAGAATTGAGTTCTTCAAAGACCTTTTATTCCCTGGGCCTGGTGTACTGCATAGCGTGTAAATTCATAACAGTTCTGCCAAATCCAGGGATGGAAGGTGTTTACAGCGGGTGAGATGAGAGTGAGGTTGGAAGATGTATGCATTTTAGTGCCTGTAAGATTATGTATTATGCACATAACCCTACAATTCCTGAGCTCAGTTCCTGCTGCTAAGCGCCTTCTTCACAACCTGCAAAGGCAGATTCTTTAATTAACCTTTAAATGATAATTATTCCACTGGCAGTGCACCCAGCCAGAATCAAAGTAACTTAGTTGATACTGTACCAGACTAGTCCCCTGAAGATATGTTAGATTACCTGGAGTAACAGTGAGGATGAAGGCTGATTCATATCTTTGTGCTGTATCCTAGCTAATGTGTGGGAAGATAGGATAGGGATGGGGGGATATACAAAGTGGGACAGGTTATTTGCTTTCCTGAGGGACTTACTGAATGGAAAAGGCAGCTAATGCAGTCAGGAGTCATTGGGGAAGCAACACAAAAATATACTGGGAAGTTCAAAGAGTACTGTGGCCAGCTGCTGAGACCTTAGAAATGACCTAAGCAGACCTTACTGTGACAAGCACTGCTGTGTAGGTAGGAAAACATTTGCTGTGACAGTTGAGGGACATACACCCATACAGAATTAAATTAGTGATATCACTTGCAGTCACTTTTATGAGCTGAGCCTAGAGTCATTTTATTGCATAGGTAGCTTGTTGATATGCTTGGCCTCTTGGAGCTTCAGAGAGCAATCGAGCAAGTCCTCTCAAAACAAAGGAAGTAAACTGATTTCCCAGACATTTAACATGTTTAATTTCTACACCATTTCCTCACTCCTCAGTGTATTTTATGCAGTGATTCCATGCTACATTCTGAAAGTTCTGTACCATCACCTGAACAAAACACATGAATAGGTGCTAAGTAAGCAAGGAGATAAAGGCAGACTTTGGTCTTTTGTGTTGTGGCCATAAAAGCTGTGGTAAAGGTGATCCCCTTGCCTGGCAAATAGATGCTAGAGAGATGAAAGTATGTATCTTGGTGTGCTGATTATTCATTGTAGATCCATCTTTTCAGGGAAGGTAATGTCAGGGAAAGTACCTTCCCTTTTCCCCACAGGCTTACTCATTTCCTCCAAGTCTTACAAGAAGCAGCTACCATGGGATAAAGATAGGAAGGTGACAGATAAACCAACCCTCTGCTTTTAGGACACTTTCCAGATCTGATTGCAAATCTCTTTGAGAGTGATGGTGCTGCCTTTTGTTAAAGCCAAACTATCCCAAAAAGCTAGATGCTGCCACCTTCTCTGCCTTTTTGATTCTCTTGGCACAAGGTCTCCGTGAAGGCATGGTTTACCCTTCACTATAGCCACACTGGGGCTTTACACACAATTCACTGATTCTTGTTTATTCCCACGTGCTCATCAGCAAGTCTCTCCTCATCTGAATGACTGGAATATACAGCTGTCTCCAGGCTAGTAAAGTAAGAATAAATGGATGAGACCACATTCCTTATCTGCAGACTGCAGAAACTTTTGTCAATCCCTGAGATAGACCAGACAGAAGCTGAATGCATAACAAGATGATTTGGGGTCATGGTACAATGATTAGATTCCTACAGCCTGTGTTACTGTAGATTAGTACTCTGACTCCCTGGAGGAAAAAACAAATTTGAAATTCAACACTACAGCCAGATGCCAGACAGGCCATCATAAACAGCACACGGACCTGAGAAAAGCACATATCCTTTTAAGGTACTGGGATAATTTCCCCAGCAAACCCCAAGCTCGGTCCTAAAGGGAAAGCTCAGTTCAGCTTGCAAAGCTGTGCTGCCAATGGGACATCTCTGGGTACTTGAGGGGATCGCAGCTGTGGTTTGGTGAGCTTCAGGCAGTGGTACTTTTTCTTGAAAGACAGAAAGGTCAGAAATACACAAAAGCTCAGTGACAGAAAGTTTCAAAAGCTTTGTGGTGAGGCTCAGACAAGACAGACAAGGGACTGCCTTTGTGTCATGGAATCAGTTATATCATCCCCTGAATACATGTGTGAGGGGCCACGATGTACAGCCTAGAAATGAATGAGAGCGGAACATGAGATAGTCCTGGGAGATGATCTTTATTCAGCACTAGCTAAGGAAAATTTTTTCAGTTTTTTGGCTGTCTGACTGTAGTTTCATACTTCTCATTACACTGTAAAATGTATTCTGCAGGTCAAAGCTCACATTCGTTTCTAGTTTGTGTATTCGCTCCTGGGACAGGGGTTTATCAGTTTTCTTCTATCGTGTAGCTTTTGCAGTATGGTATCTGCTTTAGATATGCCTGGGCTTATACAGAAAATAGGCTTAATCCTGTGTTACAGGCAGCCCCTTAGAGTGCTTGAGAGCAAGTGGTTTTGTCCAGAGTCTTGGCATCATGTAATGAGAGAAGTTCAGATTTCTCTAGAAACACTGCATGCCTTCCATGGAGAAATACAGTTGTGGGAAGCTGAATTTCTAATACAAGAATCAAGCTGAGAAATATAATTAAGCTCCACATCATAAGAAGAATAAAATCATTCTCATAACAGGGGAGAAACCCAAACATCTCCCTATTCCTTTCTTTTTATGTGGCAAAAGGAAAAAAAAGCATTTCATGCTGCCAAAAAACCAAAAACAACAACAAAAAAGGTGTTAGCAAATGTGATCTTATTCCAGCAATGCCCAACCTAAGAGAACAATTTGTGCTTCTGCCAGTAGATACTGCAATTGGATACTATTTTGTAGCAGCAGAATTGTTGTAACTGCTGTGGAGGCACAGCATGCTGCTAAAAACCTGGCGACTTTTATGAAAGCCGTTTATATTACTGTAGGCTTTCTATAAACAGTGGCAATAAAAAGCTAAACTGTTCAGGAATAAGATGCAGATATTAGAGATGAGTTTTTCTGCAACAGTAATGCCTTTTGGCAAACATGCTGCATTTAAAGGGAAAAAAAAAAGTATCTATTAGAAATAGAGATGATGTCACTGCAGCCTCCACAGCAAGTAGAATCTCTTTTCCAAGGCAGAGAGCACTGGTTGCAGAAATTACATGGAACTGATTTTCTTAGTAACCTTGCGTGAGAACGGGCAGGGTGCTCCTCTAAGGTTATGAAGGCATCTTTTTTAGTCATATAAGTGTAAGAAAAGAACTGTAGGATTACTGAGTTCAACTGTTAACCTAACACTGCCAAGTCCACCATCCAATCATGTTCCTAACCACCACATCTACATGTCTTTTAAATATCTCCATGGATGGGGACTTCACCACTTCCCTGGAAAGCTTGTTGCCTAGTGTCTGGCAACCCTTTTGGTGAAGAAATTTTTCCTAATATCCAGTCTAAACCTTTCCTGGCACCATTCAAGGCCTTTTCCTATTCTTCTATCCTTTGTTACTTGGAATAAAGAGACTAACAACCAACAGCAACCTCCTTTCGCATAGCTGTATAGAGCAGTAAGGTCTCCCCTTAGTCTTGTCTTCTCCTGGCTAAACAACCCCAGTTAACTCAGCCACTTCTCATAAGACTCATGTTCTTGACCCTTCACCAGCTTCTTTGTCTTTCTTCAGCCATGCTCCAGCACCTCAGTGTCTGTGTGGTGTGGGGCCCAAAACTGAATACAGTGCTCAAGATGCAGCCTCAGTGCCAACTACAGGGGAACAATCTCTGCCCTGGTTCTCCTGCCCACACTCTTTCTGATACCAGCCAGCATCCCATTGGCCTTCTTGGACATCTGGGCACACACTGGCTCATATTCAACAGGCTGTCAACCAACATCCCCTGGCAGCTTTCCAGCCACTCATCTCCCAGCCTGTAGTGTAGCCTGCAGTGGTTGTGACACAAGTGCAGGACCTGACACTGGCTCTTCTTGACTATCATACAACTGGCCCTGGCCCATCAATCCAGCCTGCGGAGGTACCTCTGTAGAGCACTCCTGCATGAATATTCAGAGGGGAAGGAGCGAGTCTCAGCTACGCTCTGATCCATGGCTCCACTGGGTAGAACACAGCTTTCCAGAATATTTATGTTTACCCATTTGAACTCAAATATTAGGAGTTTAAGATGGATTTGTTTGTATATTTGTTTCTGGAGCTGTTGAAGCTTAGGCTTTACCTTTGGGTTCTAGTGGATTTTCCAGTGAAGACCTTGGAAGTTGTTGTTTATAGGCCTCACTATATCAGGCCACATCTGATGTTAAGGACATACATTTGAATGCCTTGAACAACATTAGTTTTGTTAGTTTTCACTCTAGGCATAATTTATATTGGTTTCTGGATTTAAAAAGCTTTTCTTTCCATCAGGTTCAGAACAAACTGTCCCCAGAAAAATCCCTGAATTGAAAATGGCTGGAGTCTAAGAACTGTGCCTGGTCTAGTTTTATCCCTTCACCAGGCACACCTCCTTTTGGTTTGGTCTGAGCTACTGAAGCTGTTCTCCTATTCTTGTTTTCTTGTGTACTGGGGAAGCTTTCTAGCCAAACAGCTGCAGGGCAAAAAAGAAGGGAACATAATGGGAACTATCCTGCTATTTTAAGCTCTAAGGTCCATTCATACAAGAACAGCTGTATACTGGGAAATCAGTCATGTAGACTGGTACATCTGGCAAGAATCATCCCTCTATCCCAGAAGTCCTCCGATTTAAAGGTGTTATGTATAAGTAGTCTGCTTTATGCTTTCCTGTATGATTTAAAATATTAATACAATCCCACATAAGAGCAACAGCATAGAATTTAGAATAATCAATCTTGCTAATTTATGGGAGACTTACAGTAATTTACACTTAATCATGGACTAATGGAGAAGCGTGGGAACTGTGTGAAGTGTATGGACATTTTCCCAACAGAAAGCTGCTGCAAATTCATTGGGCACCTGTTCCTCAGCCCAGCAGTACTGCCAGGCTTCACAGAACTGTGTCTGTGATTAGATTTTTGTCCATTGTCTGCAGCACTAAAATTATGCTTACCTCAGCTGTGTTCAGTGCCTACTACTTACCCTACCTGGAGCAAGATAAGGAGAGACTATGATATCTGTGCCCACTCTCTTAATCTCTAGTGATTATTTCTCCCACATTGTAGGAGTCTGTGAATATAAACATGGTTAAATATAGTTTTCCCCCTATTTCATTATTGTTCCACAGAAGCTTGAATTCTACTTGCTGCATTTAGTATTAGTGATCTTGCAGAGCTGGGTACAGTGTATAGCTTGTTTTATTTTGAAAATAGGACCTTTTCCCTTCTGTTTGTGGATTGCTGATGAACAGATCACTGTCTTTTCAAAGTTTTTCAGTACGAGAATAATTAGGGACATTGAAGGATGAAGTATGAGGGGAAAATGGAAGACGAAGGATGGTTTGCTAGCTGTCTATAGCTTCTTTAGGGATTTTGTTTACTGAGCACTGAGATTCAACATTCAAGCTCTTTGCATTAGATTCTCTAACTTCAAGGCTCTGTTTCTCCTGTCTGCGTGGTAAGCAACCAGGAATCAGCACTGCTGAGCTTCTTTAAAAAATAATTGCTCTCTACATTAAATCCAAAATATATTTTCTTACAATTGAATATTTGAGTAAAAGTTTAAACCCATACATGCATTTATGAAAATAGAGTTATGCAGCTTCTAGAGGTTTATGAATATATCTTAAGGAACCTTACTTAAGTGTTTGCTGAAAAATGTGCAGAAATTATTTTTTCCAGACTAATCCCCAGTTTATTACTTAAATAAGTATTTCTGCAATTTTCAGTTGCTGAGGAAACAAATCCAAAAACCAGTCAGGAGTCAGTCTGCTGTTAGTAGTATCAGTAATTAGTTTTGTCAAATCTATTTGAGAAGAGGTGTGGAGCTGAGAGAGGCACACTCTGTGTTGCCTCCATAACACTCATCTCCTTTCCCAGGTGAAGACCTTAACAGAGAGCTCCAGCGTATGCCTGTGGGTTTCTGAAAAATGCTTTCAAAACTACCTAGAGGAGGCTGGGACAGTGTGAGACTGAGCCCTCAGCCTTAGGATACCTGGGCACCTCTGTGCAGTGAGCCAGGGGCAAAGAGGACCTGCAGTGTAACAGAACCTCTCCAAAGGAGCAGCTAGATGTAACTTAGCGTATCCTACAGCTCTGTGATAATATTAAACATATTTTTATAGAATTACAGCATTGCCAAGTTTGGAAGGCACCTCTGGCTATTGCCAAATCCAAAACTACTTCCCAAAGCAGGGATAACTAAGTCAGATTGTCCGCAGCCATGTCCAGTTGTTTTTAATCATCTCCAGGGATGGAGATTTCACTACCTCTCTTTGTAATCTATTCCACTACTTGGTCACCCTCAAAGAAAAAGTTTTATTGTATTTTTTTATTTTTTAATTATATGTTTTATTCTATTTTCTTGTATTTTGAGGTGTTTGGATTCCAGAGTAGCCTGGAATATAAATCCTGTTATGTTTAACTTTAGTACTGTGTTCACCAGCCATAGTTCACTGGCAGAGCTAGACCCTTCTTTGGATGAACATCCTTATGAACAGCCATGAGTGGCAAGTGCAGGCAGCTCTGTGCAGGACAGGGAGCAAATTAGTGCCCCTGTAGTTGCTAAAATCATAGAATCATAGATTGGTCTGGGTTGGAAAGGACATTTAAAGGTCATCTAGTCGACCCTCCCTGCTGTAGGCAGGGATGTCTTCAACTATATCAGGTTGTTCAGAACCCTGTCCAGGGCTCCAGGGATGGGGCTCGTATCACCTCTCAGGACAACCTGTTTCACTGTATGGAGTATGTTACATTCATTTCCCAGTGGTCAGATTCATATGGTGGGTAAGTTGATGTGACTTTAATTTACTTGAAGTTCATATTCCATGGTGTTCTACCAGGACCCAATACGGTTCCTGATATATGCTTTTATATTTAGAAAGAGATATCACCTGTCCCATGGGGAACACTGTCTCAGGGTGCAGGGAACTGTACCTTTCACTTTCCTTCTTACACCAGGAGGGTAGGAGCTGGGAAATCTCACCCAATGTCTCTCCAAGGGAAAGAACATCAGCATCTTAGGCATAATTTCTAAAATCTGCTAGTGGCACAAACACACATGAGCAATTCAGAAGCCAGGCAGGAGTCAGTTATGCTAGAAGTAAACACCCTAGGTAAGAACAAATTGATGGGGACTTTCATAAGGAAGCAGGAGAAAAAGCAAAGGACATTCCTATTCAGTACAGCAGCCCAAGGGTGTAGCTACATGAACTGGTTAATCTGAGGTAAGAAGGGGTGATGGTCACTGCCTGAGTGCTTGCTGTTCCCAGCAATAAATGCAGAGCAGCTCATTCTGTTTCTCACTGCATGCCAAGCAGGCTCCCGGCCAGATAATGTGCTATACACTCATGCCCAGGCCTGCCTCTGGTGCTCACAGCCTGCATGATACATAAATAAATCAGTGTGTCCATCTGACAGGCTTGCTCCAGGCTAGGAAACTTCTCAATAGAAGATCCATATTTTGCTGAGAATGTGGGAAAGATCCTAGGATTTTTAGTAGCGTCAAAGAGAACCTGCTGAGTCAGAGCAAGGATCCATCCTGCCTGGGACTGAAGGGGCTGGGGAGACTGCGTGAGCTTGGAGGTAGTCTGAAGGCAGTGTGCAGGCATTTCTCCTGCTGCTTCCTCTGCAGCTGCAGTTACTGCAGTAGCAATGTGAGAAGGCACATCTTCACCTATTCCCTTCAGTATCCTCTGGGACCTGTTGAGCATGATTTATTCTATCTGTTTTGAAGCTTTTGTTGCCTTCTGCCTCCAGTCTCCTGTGGCAATAACGTTTGTGGAGTTTCTTGTTTATTTTTTATTTATACACAGCAGTGTAGATTTGGCCTGCCCTTAAGATCAACACTTTAACCAATACTCAGCTGACCCAAAAGGCCTTGGTATCTTTCAAGCAAAGGAAGACAGACACCATCTCCCTTCTAGTCTGGCTCGCTTTCTTCTTTCCACAACAAAAGCAGAAGCACAACCATGCTACACCCAATGGCAGGTAAAGGAGGGCTGCAGCATCTTTCTGCTCCAAGATGGAGCTGCACGTCTGCTTAACAGAAGTAACTAAAAGGAGCACTACCACTGTTGGACTCTTTTACCTTATGGCCACTCAGGAACTTATTGAGTTATACTCAGGAACTTATGCTGTTATATATTTAATTGTATTTACCTAGGACATGGCACAGCATGATATAAATTCAATATACGACAGAATATGATTCTATGATTCTAAACCCATTAGGAAAGGGACTGTGTATCTTTTTCTTCCACAAACAAAATGTGCCTTAAGTACGTAAGGACTAAAATGATGCAGTAACCTGGTACAATCAGCAAGAACTTCACCTTCTATTAACATCACCCCAATCAAGTTTCGTTAGGATGAGCAATCACAGAAAGGGAAGTTCAAAACCAGTCATGTAGTGGCTGGAACAGGATTTTATGCTAGATCTTTATCTAGGAGACTGAAAAAAGTGCCATGCCAGTCCTCTGACCCTCTAGAGAAAATGAGAGCTCAGATTGCTCATAATAATCATAGGCTTAATATCTGAGGCAAAGAAATCAATGTAGAATTCTGAATAATTAATATGTTTGAGCAACTCTACCCTCCCAAGGGAGGAGGAAAAATAAAAGGTTTAAATTATCAGACACGCTACTGGGAATTTGCTGAATTCTGTTCTGTGAAAAGTGATGTGGGCAAGTAACTTTCCATTTCATATCATCATAGCAACTTCCATAGAAATTAAACTTGTTAAGTCCATTCTATCATACGAATTTCGCCTTTTTTTACCAGCTGAAGTTGGTGAAATTTTACTGCTTGTTAGTACAAGCATTTGATCAGTTCCTTTGATTGTAATTTTTACCACAGCCTCAAGGATTTTGGGTTCTTTAGAACAGGAATAAAAGGATTTCAATCTTGCAGTTAAAAATAGATAAATATTTTTTTCCTCTCTTGAGAGGAGCAAAGGAAAATGGGAATTTGGTTTTTTTGTTGACATATCCCTGGCTTTTTTTTCATAATTTTTTCTTTGCAGAAAGCTTAGGAAACAAAAAGTATTAAATGAAATTAGGACTCTTAAAAAAAATCTCTATAAGAGCAAAAAGATTCAAAATACTATTTGTCCTCAAACAACCTGATTTGAAGATGCACTCTATTCCCCTGAGAAAATTTCATTTTGATTTATTTGGCTGTGTGGAAAAGCATTCTCTGGAACTCCTTCGTTGGCTCTTTCCACTTGGGATGTTGCTAATATGGTTCTCATGAGATTTGCTGGCCAGTTCTTCAGATAACTGAACTGTAGATTCGTTCTGAAAAAAAAGGAGGTCTGGAGAATAAATTATACTGTTCTGGTGTACCTCTTACTCTTTCTTTGCTTGAAGAAAGCTCCCTTTGACAAGGCTGGATATAGTGGGTGTTTTGTACAGTGTGTGATTTGTGAACCAAGGTGGTTAGGATGCTTCTTTGTGTTCTCTTGGCCTGGGAGCAGGATTGGAAATAGGGCTGTCAGTCACAGAATATCTCTGTCCTATTTTTGCTCTCAATGTGGCTGATACTCTTCCTTCCTAGCCTAGAGAGATCTCACTGCCTGTATATAAAATGCATAGCTGATTTCTTTAAGTTCATTTTTTACATTGTGACAAATCTTTTTTTAATCAGGTTATTTACTAAATTTTTCTCCAGAAATAGCATGACATTAACTTGCAAAAAATGACATTTCAGCTTGTGACATCTCTCACTTAAATTAGTGTCAAGTGATTCTGAGTAAATATGTGATTACATTAAACATGGGTTTAAAAAAAATACTGTAAATTCAGTATTTTTCACAGTATTGGGGATTATTTCCTTCCCACCTTAACTTTCTTTGGCAGTGTGCAATGAGCTCAGTGATTTCAAGGGCTAAACCAGTAAGGTTTTGTGAAGAAGAGCTGTAAGAGTTGAATCATTGAGAATTAAGAAGACGACGAAAGCATAACAAAATAAATCCAGGTTCTTAAGGAGCTGTTAAGGGCAGTGGGTAGAAAGATACTTAATAATCTTTGTATGTCTAACAGGTTTCAAGAGGTAGTGTGTATCAGTGTATCACTCAATGCACTCTAACCCTGCTTTGAAGTCTTAATAATCTGTACGGGTTTCTGTATTAACTTGTTTGATCTGTGCTAGTAAATAATGTTTTAAAAGCACAAAGATTCACCAGTTTAAGAAGTAAAGATTTAAAAAAGGGAGAGTAATTGGTTAAGACTAAGTAGGGGGTTCCAAATAAAAATATTCACTTTCAAAGGACTGGATAGAATAAGCCATCAGCCTGTCTCCATTTTGTCCTGGGCAGGCAGAAAGTCAGGCTTGATCCAAGGGAGGCCACCTCTGGTTTAGATGTGGGTTATAATCCTTGTGTGGTCTCTGCCTGGGCCAGGACTGATGCCTCCCCTGAGGCCCAGAGAGGAGATATTTTTTCCCTGCTCTGAGCAATGGGCACTGGTCTCTTCCCACTGTATCCAGAAATCCTGGTGTAGGGCCAGACCTTGCGGCTTCTTCCCATGAACAGCATGGACAAGAACACTGCAAAAAGATGACAAAAGCTGAAACCTGGAATGTATGGTTTGTGCTGGGTGCCTCCCAGGTGGGAAGGCTGCCTGAGTGCATCCTGACAGCAAAGGGTTGGCAGCTTCCCCCAGCCCTCAGCCCTCCAGGATGGGCTTGATGAACAATTCGAGATTTTATATCAGCAGCTTGCATGCCCTCCTACCACTGGCAGAGTGCTCTTAAACTGCCTGTTATGTGAAGATGGAGCTTTATTTAGGGCAGTCACATGGAAAAGACAGGTCTTTCCCATTCCCTTGGTCATGTAGATATTATACTGACTAAAGCTTTAGCTGAGCTGAATATTATTCAAGATGTTGATATTACATTAAACTAGGTTTCAGCTGTGTGCTGCCACATACATTAAGGCTTCTCAAAAAAAAAATTGTATGAAAAAGCAGCTGTAGTATCTACAACAAAATGTTAAAATTCTCTGATCCTGCGATTATGAGAAACCAGAAAAGTGTGAGGGTTCTTCTAATAGCAATAAAAGCCTAATTTTATTTTTATGTACTTTTTTTCTCATTTCAAAGTATTCAATTTGCACTTAAGTTTGATTTTTCCATCTTTTCTCCAAAATCACAGGGAATAAAATCTACTTAAAAACAGTGAAAAAGCAAGAAAAGGAAAATCAAGCCACAGGTCTCAACTATTTCAGTGTTGCTGGGCTTAATACATCAAATATTTTGATGTTTGAGTTATGAAAGCCAAAAATGCTGTACTGATCATTTTTTTGGAGAAAAGAAATTTTACTGAGTGATAGATATTTCACATTTTATTTAAAAAAACCCCAACATTAGCACTCCTTCAAGAAAGTGTGAAGAAGTGTGTGTCTATCAATTAACCATTATGATTCCAGGACCATGCAATTATTACTTTTTTTAATAGGATAAATATTTCTTTATATTTTTTTTTATTACATTATTGTGTTTAACCTGAAAGAACCTTAAATATTGGTCACTTTGTTAAATAACTATTTATTAATAAATAACTACCAGTGAAAAATTAGACTATAGCAAAAGGTTATGGTGCTGGTCAAAGGTTTGGCTGGATGATCTTGGATGTCTCTTCCAACCCAAAACATTCTGTGGTATATGCTTTTGTTATATTACTATTTCTGATTTCATTTACTAGTTCCTTTTGAAGCCTTCAGCTTTTGTTCTGATGATCCCATCTCTTTCTTTCAAAAGTAAAAAAAAAAAAGGCACATAATTCTGGACCACAATACTCTTTACATACATTTCATTTTGGTTTTGCTTGCTTCTGTCTTTGTTTTTAAGTCACTGTTTTAAGTGACAAGCACTCAATCTTTAATACAAACTTTATGATTTATAGCTCATACAACTGCATCAAAGAGGTTGAGATGTTCAAGGTGTAATATCTGTCTTCTTCAGGACTACAATATATAAATAAACATAGAAAATTTAGGCTGAGAACAGTAATAAAAAGTCACATATCTTGACTTCTGTATTTAGCTACTGAAAGGCAGAAAAGAACATTTAATATGTATGGAAATTTCCACTCTAAACTGGAAATTTTATTTATTGGTTCCCAAATAGGCTTTTTAAGACTGTTACAAATAGGAGCGAACAGAATACTGAACTAAAATGTTATTCTGAAATTCATTTCAGGGGTGAGACATCACTGAAAAAAGTGAAAATACTGTGAGCAGAAGGAGGCCTTTACATGTTGCAAGAAGCCATTTACATCCATTGGCTTTAAGGCTCCATCTGCTCTCCACTCTTTTGCCACGTGAAACAGTTTAATGTGAAACAGTGGTTCTGCTGCCTTCTTGGGAGTAATTTGTTCCAGAAAGGCTGGATTATGCTCTATTCCCCATGCTGGGAAACTGCTGCAAGGTGCCCTGATCATTATAGGATGGCAGTGGGGGGTGATAAGGGATAATTTTATGAGTGGAAAGGTATATGTTTGCATTTGGTTTTAAGCAATATAAATAAGCTGAAAAGGAAAAGACAATATAAAAGGACAATACCTGAGACACATCTATTGCTATTTGTTTGGGAAGTATGTACTATAGCCATAAGTATTTTGGCACATCTTCCAAATACTGTTAGCCCTTGAGAGCAATAATATTCTCAGAAGTTCAAATTCATTTCCATAGAGAGAGTTATAGAAGAACTGAGAAATGAAAAAAAAAAAATAAAACAAAGAAACAAACAAAAAAACCTGCTTGAATTTTTGGCACTGAGAATAGAGAAAATATCTGAAATTTGAGTGACTTTTTATTTTAAAAAGTATGTATTTTTCACGGAGGAATCTCAAGAAAAAAAATCTATTCCAAAAGATAAGGTTCATATCTGTTTCCAGTTTGTTCCCAGCCAGCACGTCACTTATACTTTTTGGCCTTTTCAGCTGTAGACCTCCTTAGCCTCAAAAATGTTGTCTGGATCCAGCAGATTCCTCTTTGTGGAGGCACTGAGGCTCACATGCTAGGAAGAAATTAATATAGGAAAGCAGTTGAATGAATGGCAGAAAACTAGCCAAGCACTCTGTCAGGTTTTTGTCATTTTCATCTAAACCTCTGACAAACCTGATAGGTCTCTGCTGGCAAGTCTGAGTCAGTGAAAAATTCCATGCTCATGAAAATTTTCAGTTACTTGCAATGACTTTTAGATGACCCAGGGATGACTCTGGGAGGAGAGCATTGGAATGGGAAAAGTAGAGGAGTGCTTGGAGTATGTCTGTGCAGTGGGAAATATGGATCTTCATGAACCAGAGAGAAATTAGCTTCCTGATTGGATTTTGTTTGCTTGAAAGTGCCCAAATTGCAAATGAACAGACTTGCTTCTATTACAAGTCTCTTAATTGTCTGAGTAGAGGTTTAAAAATGTTAGAAATAACTGATAAAGAAACAAAGAAGTCACTGAGTGAAATACTAAACAATAAATATGCTGGATCAAAAAGCTATGATTAAATATTTTTCTGACAAATTGTCTCTGTGGGCAGAGTAGCTTTTCCACAGAGCATCTGTGTTTGTCCAATACACTTAGATCTCTTTTAGTTTTAATAAAATTATCTTTAAGATCTGATGAATGTAATAAAAATGTTTTTACCCAGGAGAAAAATGTAACTCTCTATCAAACAATATCATAGAGGTCTGTGAGTACAGAGGAATTTTCAGTCTTTCTTAAAGTATAGCAAAAAAAAAAATCATATTCATATAAATTGAGGATTGAAAAACAAAATATTATTTTCCATTAGTAAAGTTGTTTTCAACATTGTGACTTTTTGAACTGAAGAGCTGTCAAGAAAAAATACCTTTAGCTAATCCATTGCCTTTATATCTCTCTAAAAGAGGCAGAATTCAGAGTATTGATTGACTTTAAAAAAAAAAACAAACAACAAACCCCTTACAGTCTCTGCAAACCTTTTGCTTTTTAAACTTTCTACCTTCAAGACATTATTGTACGGTAGATTTAGATCTGACATTTGGAGTAAATTTCAAGGGAATTCAGAAGAACTTGAACTCTACAAGTCTCTGGTACCCTTTGAAGTCTAATAGCTGAGTCACTGTAGTTGAGATCTGCATCAAAGAAAGCAGAGCTGGACAATTTGTGTCCCAAAACAACTTTGACTTCAAATTTGTGGACTGTTATATTCAATCAGTATAATCATTGCAGTGATATACATAAAAAAATACCATTTCTTATTCTACAAAACCATCACAGCCACATTAATGTAATAAAAATGTGGTGCTCCAGTGATGTGGTGCAATTTGAATTACTCAGTGCAGAACAAGTATACATAAACAAATACACTGAGCACTTTCGTCTTGAAAGAGTTTGCATTAAAACAGCAGTATGCCAAGGCATGTAATCTGTAAACACACTTAGCAAGCCATCAGTGTTTTTTATCAGTCCTGCCTCTTCCTGTAATCCATGCAATATTTTACAAACCCTACAAAACCTGCCACAGTCTTTGTCTCTTTATCCAGTGAGATCTCTGTGAATGTCCACACGTTCTCTTACCCAGAGTTTGCTCTCATATCTGACTGCAGTCAGTATTTTAACACAGGAACCAAAGAGACACCTCTACACCAGCAAAACCATCCTAGTATTATTTTTATTTAAAGCTCTTCCTTATCCATTCCCACCTCTCATGCACTTAATGTTGGACTTACCTGAGGGCATCTGATACAGTTTCATTGGTACGACAGTAGTCTCATTGTTTTCCATGCTTACTAAACCAGTATAATTGGAACTGCAGGTATTAATGCTTCAAGGTACAAAATTGTTATTTAATACTTTTTAATCCACCTGGTTTGTAACTCTGCAAAATGAAAAGAATGTTCCCTTACTTGTGCTTTAGAGAGGAAAAATGCTGTAAGAGAATTAGGTTTGTTTGTGACTATTATCCTGGCCTCTCTCCCATCATTTTGACTGCATTATGCTTTGGAGAAATTGTATCTGGGTAACTATCTCACTGAAAAACTAGTGTTTAGGCAGAGGAAACACTGAACAAAAAGGTTTTTGTTTTTTGGCTGTTCCCTAGTTTGATATTTGCTTTTATTTTTATTCAGCACCTCACTGGCTTTCCAACAAAATATTATAGATTTCTGAGTTTGCTTGTTTGCGAGCTGAAGTGATAATTTTTTCACACTTTTATAATTCAACTAAAAAGAATATGAAATTTGAGAGGCAGCAGAATAAAATACAGCATAGCAAAGCAAAAGAACAGCCCAATGACCTCACGCCAAACACCATGTCTCTGTATATCTCAGGTTTTGTAGCTACTCAGATTTTGGTTTTCCCTCTTTGCTAATACTGGTAATATCAAGGCATAAAATCTTATAAATTCATGGATTGGAGAACACTGGGAAAAAGCTGTACATTTTCTTGAACTTGAACCTTTGAAAAGCTGAATAATTTGTCCTTCTTGGTTACAAATTGCAGAAATAAAAGGAGAGCTTCTTTTATTATTTTAAAATAATTTGTTTCTGCTCAGAAAACATCCATTCTGTTCAGTCTTGACCATCACATTTTCTAGTCTTCACTTGCAGATTTTTCTTTTAGTTCCCATGGTAATTGTAATATTCAATGTACACGTCTATCTTTGATCACTTTGCAGCTGATATCTCAGTGGGTAGCAAAGAGGGAAGAGGTTTCTCTGCAGAAGATTGATCATTTGTTGTGTGTTGATTATTATTTTGGCATGGTTTACAAAAGGACACAAAGAAAGAATACTTGATATGAAATA